>NW_027125259.1:0-342000 GCF_033026475.1 Channa argus | reverse complement strand
ATTTCAACATAAGCTAATGTAGTTGACTCCAAAACGGAACAGTTGTCTCAGGGCCTCCTGGGGACTGTTGTTAAACTTAACCACTGCAATTAGGAAATCGTCTTTACCGCGACAAAAGTTTATCAGTCTGCAAAACTTTTTCTCCATACAGCTGTCTCAGGGCCTCATGGGGGCTGTGTTTAATGTTAATTATAACACAAGCTAATGTAGTTGAATCCAAAACAGCACAGCTGTCTCAGGGCCTCCTGGGGGCCGTGTTTAATGTTAATTTCAACACAAGGTAATGTAGTAGACTCCAAAACAGAACAGCTGTCTCAGGGCCTCCTGGGGTCTGTTGTTAAACTTAACCACTGCAATGAGGAAATATTCATTACCGCGACAAAAGTTTATCAGTCTGCAAAACTTTTTCTCCATACAGCTGTCTCAGGGCCTCCTGGGGGCTGTGTTTAATGTTAATTATAACACAAGCTAATGTAGTTGACTCCAAAACAGCACAGCTGTTTTTGACTCCATAACGGCACAGCTGTCTCAGGGCCTCCTGGGGGCTGTGTTTAATGTTAATTTCAACACAAGCTAATATAGTTTTCTCCAAAACAGCACAGCTGTCTCAGGGCCTCCTGGGGGCTGTGTTTAATGTTAATTATAACACAAGCTAATGTAGTTGACTCCAAAACAGCACAGCTGTCTCAGGGCCGCCTGGGGGCTGTTGTTAAACTTAACCACTGCAATTAGGAAATAGTCTTTACGGCGACAAAAGTTTATCAGTCTGCAAAACTTTTTCTCCATACAGCTGTCTCAGGGCCTCCTGGGGGCTGTGTTTAATGTTAATTATAACACAAGCTAATGTAGTGGACTCCAAAACAGCACAGCTGTCTCAGGGCCTCCTGGGGGCTGTGTTTAATGTTAATTTCAACACAAGCTAATAAAATTGTCTCCAAAAAAGGACAGCTCTCTCAGGGCCTCCTGGGAGCTGTTGTTAAACTTACTTAATACTGCAATTAGGAAATCGTCTTTACCGCGACAAAAGTCTATCAGTGTGCAAAAACCTTTCTCCACACAGCTGTCTAAGGGTTCCCTGGGGGCTGTGTTTAATGTTAATTTCAACACAAGCTAATGTAGTTGACTCCAAAACAGCACAGCTGTCTCAGGGCCTCGTCGGGGCTGTTGTTAAACTTAACAACTGCAATTACGAAATTATCTGTACCGCGATAAAAATCGACCAGTCTGCAAAAATCTTTCTCCACACAGCTGTCTCAGGGCCTCCTGGAGGCTGTGTTTAATGTTAATTTCAACACAAGCTAATGTAGTTGACTCCAAAACAGCACAGCTGTCTCAGGGCCTCCTGGGGGCTGTGTTTAATGTTAATTTCAACACAAGCTAATGTAGTTTTCTCCAAAAAAGGACAGCTGTCTCAGGGCCTCCTGGGGGCTGTGTTTAATGTTAATTATAACACAAGATAATGTAGTTGACTCCAAAACAGCACAGCTGTTTTTGACTCCATAACGGCACAGCTGTCTCAGGGCCTCCTGGGGGCTGTGTTTAATGTTCATTTCAACATAAGCTAATGTAGTTGACTCCAAAACAGCACAGTTGTCTCAGGGCCTCCTGGGGACTGTTGTTAAACTTAACCACTGCAATTAGGAAATCGTCTTTCCTGCGACAAAAGTCTATCAGTCTGCAAAAGTCTTTCTCCACAAAGCTGTCTCAGGGCCTCCTGGGGGCTGTGTTTAATGTTAATTACAACATAAGCTAATGTAGTTGACTCCAAAACGGCACAGCTGTCTCAGGGCCTCCTGGGGGCTGTGTTTAATGTTAATTTCAACACAAGCTGATGTAATTGACTCCAAAACAGCACAGCTGTCTCAGGGCCTCCTGGGGGCTGTGTTTAATGTTAATTTCAACACAAGCTAATGTAGTTGATCCCAAAACAGTTCAGCTGTCTCAGGGCCTCCTGGGGGCTGTATTTAATGTTAATTAAAACATAAGCTAATGTAGTTGACTCCAAAACGGCACAGCTGTCTCAGGGCCTCCTGGGGGCTCTTGTTAAACTTAACCACTGCAATTAAGAATTAGTCTTTACCGCAACAAAAGTTTATCAGTCTGCAACAATCTTTCTCCATACAGCTGTCTCGGGCCTCCTGGGGGCTGTGTTTAATGTTAATTATAACACAAGCTAATGTAGTGGACTCCAAAACAGCACAGCTGTCTCAGGGCCTCCTTGGGGCTGTTGTTAAACTTAACCACTGCAATTAGGAAATAGTCTTTACCGCGACAAAAGTTTATCAGTCTGCAAAACTTTTTCTCCATACAGCTGTCTCAGGGCCTCCTGGGGGCTGTGTTTAATGTTAATTTCAACACAAGGTAA
Organism: Channa argus; assembly: GCF_033026475.1. NCBI lineage: Eukaryota > Metazoa > Chordata > Actinopteri > Anabantiformes > Channidae > Channa > Channa argus. Next base: position 339,635 of record NW_027125259.1, on the reverse strand, counting down.
TGTAGTTGACTCCAAAACAGAACAGCTCTTTCAGGGCCTCCTGGGAGCTGTTGTTAAACTTACTTAATACTGCAATTAGGAAATCGTCTTTACCGCGACAAAAGTCTATCAGTGTGCAAAAATTTTTCTCCATACAGCTGTCTCAGGGCCTCCTGGGGGCTGTGTTTAATTTTAATTACAACACAACTAATGTAGTTGACTCCAAAACAGCACAGTTGTCTCAGGGCCTCCTGGGGACTGTTGGTAAACTTAACAACTGCAATTAGGAAATTGTCTTTACCGCGACAAAAGTCGACCAGTCTGAAAAAATCTTTCTCCACACAGCCTTCTCAGGGCCTTTTGGGGGCTGTGATCAATGTTATTTTCAACACAAGCTGATGTAATTGACTCCAAAACAGCACAGCTGTCTCAGGGCCTCCTGGGGGCTGTGTTTAATGTTATTTTCAACACAAGCTAATGTAGTTGACTCCAAAAAAGCACAGCTGTCTCAGGGCCTCCTGGGGGCTGTGTTTAATGTTAATTTCAACACAAGCTAATAAAATTGTCTCCAAAAAAGCACAGCTCTCTCAGGGCCTCCTGGGAGTTGTTGTTAAACTTAAATACTGCAATTAGGAAATCGTCTTTACCGCGACAAAAGTCTATCAGTGTGCAAAAACCTTTCTCCACACAGCTGTCTCAGGGTCCCCTGGGGGCTGTGTTTAATGTTAATTTCAACACAAGCTAATGTAGTTGACTCCAAAACAGCACAGCTGTCTCAGGGCCTCCTCGGGGCTGTTGTTAAACTTAACAACTGCAATTAGGAAATTATCTGTACCGCGATAAAAATCGACCAGTCTGCAAAAATCTTTCTCCACACAGCTGTCTCAGGGCCTCCTGGGGGCTGTGTTTAATGTTAATTTCAACACAAGCTAATGTAGTTTTCTCCAAAACAGCACAGCTGTCTCAGGGCCTCCTGGGGGCTGTGTTTAATGTTAATTTCAACACAAGCTAATGTAGTTTTTTCCAAAAAAGGACAGCTGTCTCAGGGCCTCCTGGGGGCTGTGTTTAATGTTAATTATAACACAAGATAATGTAGTTGACTCCAAAACAGCACAGCTGTTTTTGACTCCATAACAGCACAGCTGTCTCAGGGCCTCCTGGGGGCTGTGTTTAATTTTAATTACAACACAAGCTAATGTAGTTGACTCCAAAACAGCACAGTTGTCTTATGGCCTCCTGGGGACTGTTGTTAAACTTAACCACTGCAATTAGGAAATCGTCTTTCCTGCGACAAAAGTCTATCAGTCCGCAAAAGTCTTTCTCCACACAGCTGTCTCAGGGCCTCCTGGGGGCTGTTTTTAATGTTAATTACAACACAAGCTAATGTAGTTGACTCCAAAACAGCATAGCTGTCTCAGGGCCTCCTGGGGACTGTTGTTAAATTTAACCACTGCAATTAGGAAATCGTCTTTCCTGCGACAAAAGTCTATCACTCTTCAAAAGTCTTTCTCCACACAGCTGTCTCAGGGCCTCCTGGGGGTTGTGTTTAATGTTAATTTCAACACAAGCTAATGTAGTTGACTTCAAAACAGCAAAGTTGTCTCAGGGCCTCCTGGGGGCTGTGTTTAATGTTAATTACATGACAAGCTAATGTAGTTGACTCCAAAACTGAACAGCTGTCTCAAGGCCTCCTGGGGGCTGTGTTTAATGTTAATTACAACACAAGCTAATGTAGTTGACTCCAAAACAGCACAAATGTTTTTGACTTCATAACGGCACAGCTGTCTCAGGGCCTCCTGGGGGCTGTGTTTAATTTTAATTACAACACAAGCTAATGTAGTTGACTCCAAAACAGCACAGTTGTCTCAGGGCATCCTGGGGACTGTTGTTAAACTTAACCACTGCAATTAGGAAATCGTCTTTCCTGCGACAAAAGTCTATCACTCTGCAAAAGTCTTTCTCCACACAGCTGTCTCAGGGCCTCCTGGGGGCTGTGTTTAATGTTAATTACAACAAAAGCTAATGTAGTTGACTCCAAAACAGCACAGTTGTATCAGGGCCTCCTGGGGCTGTGTTTAATGTTAAGTACAACACAAGCTAATGCAGTTGACTCCAAAACAGCACAGCTGTTTTTGACTCCAAAACAGCACAGTTGTCTCAGGGCCTCCTGGGGACTGTTGTTAAACTTAACCACTGCAATTAGGAAATAGTCTTTCCTGCGACAAAAGTCTATCAGTCTGCAAAAGTCTTTCTCCATACAGCTTTCTCAGGGCCTCCTGGGGGCTGTGTTTAATATTAATTACAACACAAGCTAATGTAGTTGACTCCAAAACAGCACAGCTGTCTCAGGGCCTCCTGGGGGCTGTTATTAAACTTAACCTCTGCAATTAAGAAATAGTCTTTACCGCAACAAAAGTTTATCACTCTGCAAAAATCTTACTCCATACAGCTGTCTCAGGGCCTCCTGGGGGCTGTGATTAATGTTAATTACAACACAATTTAATGTAGTTGACTCCAAAACAGCACAGTTGTCTCAGGACCTCCTGGGGGCTGTGTTTAATGTTAATTACAACACAAGCTAATGTAGTTGACTCCAAAACGGCACAGCTATCTCAGGGCCTCCTGGGGGCTTTTGTTAAACTTAACCACTGCAATTAGGAGATAGTCTTTACCGCGACAAAAGTTTATCAGTCTGCAAAAATCTTTCTCCATACAGCTGTCTCAGGGCCTCCTGGGGGCTGTTTTTAATGTTAATTACAACACAAGCTAATGTAGTTGACTCCAAAACAGCACAGCTGTTTTTGACTCCATAACGGCACAGCTGTCTCAGGGCCTCCTGGGGGCTGTGTTTAATTTTAATTACAACACAAGCTAATGTAGTTGACTCCAAAACAGCACAGCTATCTCAGGGCATCCGAGGGACTGTTGTTAAACTTAACCACTGCAATTAGGAAATCGTCTTTCCTGCGACAAAAGTCTATCACTCTTCAAAAGTCTTTCTCCACACAGCTGTCTCAGGGCGCCTGGGGGCTGTGTTTAATGTTAATTACAACTCCAGACAACAGCACAAATGTTGGGTTTGCCTTCATATTTGACCCAGAACAACTCAGTTCAGCATGGAAATATCATTGCAACAGCTTTTATTTAGCAAGAAATAAAGAGTGTAAGTTTTTCAGGCCGAATGAGCAAATATGCTTGTTTCTGCCAATTGCAGCAAAATACTGAAAGGAAAGTGGGTTTGCCTTAATATTTGACCCAGAACAACTCAGGTCAGCATGGAAATATCATTGCAACAGCTTTTATTTAGCCAGAAATCAAGAGTGCAAGTTTTTATGCGCTTAAAAGCATTTTTCGGCCGAATGAACAAATATGCTTGTTTCTGCCAATTGTTGCAAAATACTGAAGGGAAAGTGGGTTTGCCTTCATATTTGACCCTGAACAACTCAGTTCAGCATGAAAATATCATTGCAACAGCTTTTATTTAGTCAGAAATCAAGATTCTAAGTTTTTATACGCTTAAAAGCAATTTCAGGCCGAATGAGCTGATTTCTGCCAATTGTAGCAAAATACTTACGAAAAAGTGGGTTTGCCTTCATATTTGACCCAGAACAACTCAGTTCAGCATGGAAATATCATTGAAACATCTTTTATTTAGCCAGAAATAAGGAGTTTAAGTTTTTATGTGCTTAAACGCATTTTCAGGCCGAATGAGCTGATTTTTGCCAATTGTAGCAAAATACGGAAAGGAAAGTGGGTTTGCCTTCATATTTGACCCAGAACAACTCAGTTCAGCATTGAGATATCATTGCAACAGCTTTAATTTAGCCAGAAATAAAGAGTGGAAGTTTTTCAGGCCGAATGAGCAAATATGCTTGTTTCTGCCAATTGCAGCAAAATACTGAAGGGAAAGTGGGTTTGCCTTCATATTTGACCCAGAACAACTCAGTTCAGCATGGAAATATTATTGCAACAGCTTTTATTTAGCCAGAAATCAAGAGTGGAAGTTTTTTAGGCCGAATGAGCAAATATGCTTGTTTCTGCCAATTGCAGCAAAATACTGAAGGGAAAGTGGGTTTGCCTTCATATTTGACCCAGAACAACTCAGTTCATAATTTAAATATCATTACAACAGCTTTTATTTAGCCAGAAATCAAGATTGTAAGTTTTTATGCGCTTAAAAGCATTTTCAGGCCGAATGAGCACATATGCTTGTTTCTGCCAATTGCAGCAAAATACTGAAAGGAAAATGGGTTTGCCTTCATATTTGACCCAGAACAACTCAGTTCAGCATGGAAATATTATTGCAACAGCTTTTATTTAGCCAGAAATGAAGATTGTAAGTTTTTATACGCTTAAAAGCATTTTCAGGCCAAATGAGCTGATTTCTGCCAATTGCAGCAAAATACTGAAGGGAAAGTGGGTTTGCCTTCATATTTGACCCAGAACAACTCAATTCAGCATGGAAATATCATTGCAACAGCTTTTATTTAGCCAGAAATCAAGAGTGGAAGTTTTTATGCGCTTAAAAGCATTTTCAGGCCAAATGAGCTGATTTCTGCCAATTGCAGCAAAATACTGAAGGGAAAGTGGGTTTGCCTTCATCTTTAACCCAGAACAACTCAGTTCAGCATTTAAATATTATTGCAAAAGCTTTTATTTAGCCAGAAATCAAGAGTGTAAGTTTTTATATGCTTAAAAGCATTTTCAGGCCGAATGAGCTGATTTATGCCAATTGTAGCAAAATACTGAAAGGAAAGTGGGCTTGCCTTCATATTTGACCCAGAACAACTCAGTTCAGCATGGAAATGTCATGCAACATCTTTTATTTAGCCAGAAATAAGGAGTTTAAGTTTTTATGCGCTTAAAAGCATTTTCAGGCCAAATAAGCTGATTTCTGCCAATTGCAGCAAAATACAGAAGGGAAAGTGGGTTTGCCTTCATATTTGACCCAGAACAACTCAGTTCAGCATGGAAATATTATTGCAACAGCTTTTATTTAGCCAGAAATCAAGATTGTAAGTTTTTATGCGCTTAAAAGCATTTTCAGGCCGAATGAGCACATATGCTTGTTTCTGCCAATTGCAGCAAAATACTGAAAGGAAAGTCGGTTTGCCTTAATATTTGACCCAGAACAACTCAGTTCAGCATGGAAATATCATTGCAACATCTTTTATTTAGCCAGAAATAAGGAGTTTAAGTTTTTATGCGCTTAAAAGCATTTTCAGGCCGAATGAGCTGATTTCTGCCAATTGTAGCAAAATACTGAAGGGAAAGTGGGTTTGCCTTCATATTTGAACCAGAACAACTCAGTTCAGCATGGAAATATCATTGCAACAGCTTTTATTTAGCCAGAAATCAAGAGTGTAAGTTTTTATGTGCTTAAAAGCATTTTTCGGCCGAATGAACAAATATGCTTGTTTCTGCCAATTGTCGCAAAATACTGAAAGGAAAGTGGGTTTGCCTTCATATTTGACCCAGAACAACTCAGTTCAGCATGAAAATATCATTGCAACAGCTTTTATTTAGTCAGAAATCAAGATTGTAAGTTTTTATGCGCTTAAAAGCATTTTCAGGCCGAATGAGCTAATTTCTGCCAATTGTAGCAAAATACGGAAAGGAAAGTGGGTTTGCCTTCATATTTGATGCATAACAACTCAGTTCAGCATTGAGATATCATTGCAACAGCTTTAATTTACTCAGAAATAAAGAGTGGAAGTTTTTCAGGCCAAATGAGCAAATATGCTTGTTTCTGCCAATTGCAGCAAAGTACTGAAAGGAAAATGGGTTTGCCTTGATATTTGACCCAGAACAACTCAGTTCAGCATTTAAATATCATTGCAACAGCTTTTTTTTTAGCCAGAAATCAAGAGTGGAAGATTTTTATGCGCTTAAAAGCATTTTCAGGCGAAATAAGCTGATTTCTGCCAATTGTAGCAAAATACTGAAAGGAAAGTGGGTTTGCCTTCATATTTGACCCAGAACAACTCAATTCAGCATGGAAATATCATTACAACAGCTTTAATTTAGCCAGAAATCAAGAGTGTAAGTTTTTATGCGCTTAAAAGCATTTTTCGGTCGAATAAACAAATATGCTTGTTTCTGCCAATTGTCGCAAAATACTAAAGGGAAAGTGGGTTTGCCTTCATATTTGACCCAGAACAACTCAGTTCAGCATGGAAATATCATTGCAACATCTTTTATTTAGCCAGAAATAAGGAGTTTAAGTTTTTATGCGCTTAAAAGCATTTTCAGGCCGAATGAGCTGATTTCTGCCAATTGTGGCAAAATACGGAAAGGAAAGTGGGTTTGCCTTCATATTTGACCCAGAACAACTCAGTTCAGCATGGAAATATCATTGCAACAGCTTTTATTTAGCCAGAAATCAAGAGTGTAAATTTATATGCGCTTACAAGCATTTTCTGGCCGAATGAGCAAATATGCTTGTTTCTGTCAATTGCAGCAAAATATTGAAGGTAAAGTGGGTTTGCCTTCATATTTGACCCAGAACAACTCAGTTCAGCATTGAAATATCATTGCAACAGCTTTTGTTTAGCCAGAAAACAAGAGTGTACGTTTTTATGCGTTTAAAAGCATTTTCAGGACGAATGAGCTGATTTCTGCCAATTGTAGCAAAATACTGAAAGGAAAGTGGCTTTGCCTTCATATTTGACCCAGAACAACTCAGTTCAGCATTGAGATATCATTGCAACATCTTTAATTTAGCCAGAAATAAAGAGTGGAAGTTTTTCAGGCCGAATGAGCAAATATGCTTGTTTCTGCCTATTGCAGCAAAATACTGAAAGGAAAATGGGTTTGCCTTCATATTTGACCCAGAACAACTCAGTTCAGCATGGAAATATTATTGCAACAGCTTTTATTTAGCCAGAAATGAAGATTTTAAGTTTTTATGCGCTTAAAAGCATTTTTCGGCCGAATGAACAAATATGCTTGTTTCTGCCAATTGTCGCAAAATACTGAAAGGAAAGTGGGTTTACCTTCATATTTGAGCCAGAACAACTCACTTCAGCATGGAAATATCATTGCAACAGCTTTTATTTAGCCAGAAATCAAGAGTGGAAGTTTTTATGCGCTTAAAACCATTTTCAGGCCGAATGAGCTGATTTCTGCCAATTGTAGCAAAATACTGAAAGGAAAGTGGGTTTGCCTTCATATTTGACCCAGAACAACTCAGTTCAGCATTGAAATATCATTGCAACAGCTTTTGTTTAGCCAGAAAACAAGAGTGTACGTTTTTATGCGCTTAAAAGCATTTTCAGGCCGAATGAGCTGATTTCTGCCAATTGAAGGAAAATACTGAAAGGAAAATGGGTTTGCCTTCATATTTGAACCAGAACAACTCAATTCATTATGGAAATGTAATTGCAACAGCTTTTTTTTTAGCCAGAAATCAAGAGTGGAAGATTTTTATGCGCTTAAAAGCATTTTCAGGCGAAATAAGCTGATTTCTGCCAATTGTAGCAAAATACTGAAAGGAAAGTGGGTTTGCCTTCATATTTGACCCAGAACAACTCAATTCAGCATGGAAATATCATTGCAACAGCTTTAATTTAGCCAGAAATCAAGAGTGTAAGTTTTTATGCGCTTAAAAGCATTTTTCAGCCGAATAAACAAATATGCTTGTTTCTGCCAATTGTCGCAAAATACTAAAGGGAAAGTGGGTTTGCCTTCATATTTGACGCAGAACATCTCAATTCAGCATGGAAATATCATTGCAACATCTTTTATTTAGCCAGAAATAAGGAGTTTAAGCTTTTATGCGCTTAAACGTATTTTCAGGCCGAATGAGCTGATTTCTGCCAATTGTAGCAAAATACGGAAAGGAAAGTGGGTTTGCCTTCATATTTGACCCAGAACAACTCAGTTAAGCATTTAAATATCATTACAACAGCTTTTATTTAGCCAGAAATCAAGATTGTAAGTTTTTATGCGCTTAAAAGCATTTTCAGGCCGAATGAGCACATATGCTTGTTTCTGCCAATTGCAGCAAAATACTGAAAGGAAAGTGGGTTTGCCTTAATATTTGACCCAGAACAACTCAGTTCAGCATGGAAATATCATTGCAACATCTTTTATTTAGCCAGAAATAAGGAGTTTAAGTTTTTATGCGCTTAAAAGCATTTTCAGGCCGAATGAGCTGATTTCTGCCAATTGTGGCAAAATACGGAAAGGAAAGTGGGTTTGCCTTCATATTTGACCCAGAACAACTCAGTTCAGCATGGAAATATCATTGCAACAGCTTTTATTTAGCCAGAAATCAAGAGTGTAAATTTATATGCGCTTAAAAGCATTTTCTGGCCGAATGAGCAAATATGCTTGTTTCTGCCAATTGCAGCAAAATACTGAAAGGAAAATGGGTTTGCCTTCATATTTGACCCAGAACAACTCAGTTCAGCATGGAAATATTATTGCAACAGCTTTTATTTAGCCAGAAATGAAGATTGTAAGTTTTTATGCGCTTAAAAGCATTTTCAGGCCAAATGAGCTGATTTCTGCCAATTGCAGCAAAATACTGAAGGGAAAGTGGGTTTGCCTTCATATTTGACCCAGAACAACTCAATTCAGCATGGAAATATCATTGCAACAGCTTTTATTTAGCCAGAAATCAAGAGTGGAAGTTTTTATGCGCTTAAAAGCATTTTCAGGCCAAATGAGCTGATTTCTGCCAATTGCAGCAAAATACTGAAGGGAAAGTGGGTTTGCCTTCATCTTTAACCCAGAACAACTCAGTTCAGCATTTAAATATTATTGCAAAAGCTTTTATTTAGCCAGAAATCAAGAGTGTAAGTTTTTATGCGCTTAAAACCATTTTCAGGCCGAATGAGCTGATTTCTGCCAATTGTAGCAAAATACTGAAAGGAAAGTGGGTTTGCCTTCATATTTGACCCAGAAAAACTCAGTTCAGCATGGAAATATCATTGCAACAGCTTTTATTTAGTCAGCAATCAAGAGTGTAAGTTTTTATGCGCTTAAAAGCATTTTTCGGCCGAATGAACAAATATGCTTGTTTCTGCCAATTGTCGCAAAATACTGCAGGGAAAGTGGGTTTGCCTTCATATTTGACCCAGAACAACTCAGTTCAGCATGAAAATATCATTGCAACAGCTTTTATTTAGTCAGAAATCAAGATTGTAAGTTTTTATGCGCTTAAAAGCAATTTCAGGCCGAATGAGCTGATTTCTGCCAATTGTAGCAAAATACTGACGAGAAAGTGGGTTTGCCTTCATATTTGACCCAGAACAACTCAGTTCAGCATGGAAATATCATTGCAACATCTTTTATTTAGCCAGAAATAAGGAGTTTAAGTTTTTTTGCGCTTAAACGCATTTTCAGGCCGAATGAGCTGATTTCTGCCAATTGTAGCAAAATACGGAAAGGAAAGTGGGTTTGCCTTCATATTTGACCAAGAACAACTCAGTTCATAATTTAAATATCATTACAACAGCTTTTATTTAGCCAGAAATGAAGATTGTAAGTTTTTATGCGCTTAAAAGCATTTTCAGGCCAAATGAGCTGATTTCTGCCAATTGCAGCAAAATACTGAAGGGAAAGTGGGTTTGCCTTCATATTTGACCCAGAACAACTCAATTCAGCATGGAAATATCATTGCAACAGCTTTTATTTAGCCAGAAATCAAGAGTGGAAGTTTTTATGCGCTTAAAAGCATTTTCAGGCCAAATGAGCTGATTTCTGCCAATTGCAGCAAAATACTGAAGGGAAAGTGGGTTTGCCTTCATCTTTAACCCAGAACAACTCAGTTCAGCATTTAAATATTATTGCAAAAGCTTTTATTTAGCCAGAAATCAAGAGTGTAAGTTTTTATACGCTTAAAAGCATTTTCAGGCCGAATGAGCTGATTTATGCCAATTGTAGCAAAATACTGAAAGGAAAGTGGGCTTGCCTTCATATTTGACCCAGAACAACTCAGTTCAGCATGGAAATGTTATTGCAACATCTTTTATTTAGCCAGAAATAAGGAGTTTAAGTTTTTATGCGCTTAAAAGTATTTTCAGGCCAAATAAGCTTATTTCTGCCAATTGCAGCAAAATACTGAAGGGAAAGTGGGTTTGCCTTCATATTTGACCCAGAACAACTCAGTTCAGCATGGAAATATTATTGCAACAGCTTTTATTTAGCCAGAAATCAAGAGTGGAAGTTTTTTAGGCCGAATGAGCAAATATGCTTGTTTCTGCCAATTGCAGCAAAATACTGAAGGGAAAGTGGGTTTGCCTTCATATTTGACCCAGAACAACTCAGTTCAGCATGGAAATATCATTGCAACAGCTTTTATTTAGCCAGAAATCTAGAGTGGAAGTTTTTATGCGCTTAAAACCATTTTCAGGCCGAATGAGCTGATTTCTGCCAATTGTAGCAAAATACTGAAAGGAAAGTGGGTTTGCCTTCATATTTGACCCAGAAAAACTCAGTTCAGCATGGAAATATCATTGCAACAGCTTTTATTTAGTCAGCAATCAAGAGTGTAAGTTTTTATGCGCTTAAAAGCATTTTCAGGCCGAATGAGCACATATGCTTGTTTCTGCCAATTGCAGCAAAATACTGAAAGGAAAATGGGTTTGCCTTCATATTTGACCCAGAACAACTCAGTTCAGCATGGAAATATTATTGCAACAGCTTTTATTTAGCCAGAAATGAAGATTGTAAGTTTTTATACGCTTAAAAGCATTTTCAGGCCAAATGAGCTGATTTCTGCCAATTGCAGCAAAATACTGAAGGGAAAGTGGGTTTGCCTTCATATTTGACCCAGAACAACTCAATTCAGCATGGAAATATCATTGCAACAGCTTTTATTTAGCCAGAAATCAAGAGTGGAAGTTTTTATGCGCTTAAAAGCATTTTCAGGCCAAATGAGCACATATGCTTGTTTCTGCCAATTGCAGCAAAATACTGAAAGGAAAGTCGGTTTGCCTTCATATTTGACCCAGAACAACTCAGTTCAGCATGGAAATATCATTGCAACATCTTTTATTTAGCCAGAAATAAGGAGTTTAAGTTTTTATGCGCTTAAAAGCATTTTCAGGCCGAATGAGCTGATTTCTGCCAATTGTAGCAAAATACTAAAGGGAAAGTGGGTTTGCCTTCATATTTGACCCAGAACAACTCAGTTCAGCATGGAAATATCATTGCAACAGCTTTTATTTAGCCAGAAATCAAGAGTGGAAATTTATATGCGCTTAAAACCATTGTCAGGCCGAATGAGCTGATTTCTGCCAATTGTAGCAAAATACTGAAGGGAAAGTGGGTTTGCCTTCATATTTGAACCAGAACAACTCAGTTCAGCATGGAAATATCATTGCAACAGCTTTTATTTAGCCAGAAATCAAGAGTGTAAGTTTTTATGCGCTTAAAAGCATTTTTCGGCCGAATGAACAAATATGCTTGTTTCTGCCAATTGTCGCAAAATACTGAAAGGAAAGTGGGTTTGCCTTCATATTTGACCCAGAACAACTCAGTTCAGCATGAAAATATCATTGCAACAGCTTTTATTTAGTCAGAAATCAAGATTGTAAGTTTTTATGCGCTTAAAAGCATTTTCAGGCCGAATGAGCTGATTTCTGCCAATTGTAGCAAAATACGGAAAGGAAAGTGGGTTTGCCTTCATATTTGATGCATAACAACTCAGTTCAGCATTGAGATATCATTGCAACAGCTTTAATTTACTCAGAAATAAAGAGTGGAAGTTTTTCAGGCCAAATGAGCAAATATGCTTGTTTCTGCCAATTGCAGCAAAGTACTGAAAGGAAAATGGGTTTGCCTTGATATTTGACCCAGAACAACTCAGTTCAGCATTTAAATATCATTGCAGCAGCTTTTATTTAGCCAGCAATCAAGAGTGTAAGTTTTTATGCGCTTAAAAGCATTTTCAGGCCGAATGAGCTGATTTCTGCAAATTGAAGGAAAATACTGAAAGGAAAGTGGGTTTGCCTTCATATTTGAACCAGAACAACTCAATTCAGCATGGAAATGTCATTGCAACAGCTTTTTTTTTAGCCAGAAATCAAGAGTGGAAGATTTTTATGCGCTTAAAAGCATTTTCAGGCGAAATAAGCTGATTTCTGCCAATTGTAGCAAAATACTGAAAGGAACGTGGGTTTGCCTTCATATTTGACCCAGAACAACTCAATTCAGCATGGAAATATCATTGCAACAGCTTTAATTTAGCCAGAAATCAAGAGTGTAAGTTTTTATGCGCTTAAAAGCATTTTTCGGTCGAATAAACAAATATGCTTGTTTCTGCCAATTGTCGCAAAATACTAAAGGGAAAGTGGGTTTGCCTTCATATTTGACCCAGAACAACTCAGTTCAGCATGGAAATATCATTGCAACATCTTTTATTTAGCCAGAAATAAGGAGTTTAAGTTTTTATGCGCTTAAAAGCATTTTCAGGCCGAATGAGCTGATTTCTGCCAATTGTGGCAAAATACGGAAAGGAAAGTGGGTTTGCCTTCATATTTGACCCAGAACAACTCAGTTCAGCATGGAAATATCATTGCAACAGCTTTTATTTAGCCAGAAATCAAGAGTGTAAATTTATATGCGCTTACAAGCATTTTCTGGCCGAATGAGCAAATATGCTTGTTTCTGTCAATTGCAGCAAAATATTGAAGGTAAAGTGGGTTTGCCTTCATATTTGACCCAGAACAACTCAGTTCAGCATTGAAATATCATTGCAACAGCTTTTGTTTAGCCAGAAAACAAGAGTGTACGTTTTTATGCGTTTAAAAGCATTTTCAGGACGAATGAGCTGATTTCTGCCAATTGTAGCAAAATACTGAAAGGAAAGTGGCTTTGCCTTCATATTTGACCCAGAACAACTCAGTTCAGCATTGAGATATCATTGCAACATCTTTAATTTAGCCAGAAATAAAGAGTGGAAGTTTTTCAGGCCGAATGAGCAAATATGCTTGTTTCTGCCAATTGCAGCAAAATACTGAAAGGAAAATGGGTTTGCCTTCATATTTGACCCAGAACAACTCAGTTCAGCATGGAAATATTATTGCAACAGCTTTTATTTAGCCAGAAATGAAGATTTTAAGTTTTTATGCGCTTAAAAGCATTTTTCGGCCGAATGAACAAATATGCTTGTTTCTGCCAATTGTCGCAAAATACTGAAAGGAAAGTGGGTTTGCCTTCATATTTGAGCCAGAACAACTCACTTCAGCATGGAAATATCATTGCAACAGCTTTTATTTAGCCAGAAATCAAGAGTGGAAGTTTTTATGCGCTTAAAACCATTTTCAGGCCGAATGAGCTGATTTCTGCCAATTGTAGCAAAATACTGAAAGGAAAGTGGGTTTGCCTTCATATTTGACCCAGAACAACTCAGTTCAGCATTGAAATATCATTGCAACAGCTTTTGTTTAGCCAGAAAACAAGAGTGTACGTTTTTATGCGTTTAAAAGCATTTTCTGGCCGAATGAGCTGATTTCTGCCAATTGTAGCAAAATACTGAAAGGAAAGTGGCTTTGCCTTCATATTTGACCCAGAACAACTCAGTTCAGCATTGAGATATCATTGCAACATCTTTAATTTAGCCAGAAATAAAGAGTGGAAGTTTTTCAGGCCGAATGAGCAAATATGCTTGTTTCTGCCAATTGCAGCAAAATACTGAAAGGAAAATGGGTTTGCCTTCATATTTGACCCAGAACAACTCAGTTCAGCATGGAAATATTATTGCAACAGCTTTTATTTAGCCAGAAATGAAGATTGTAAGTTTTTATGCGCTTAAAAGCATTTTTCGGCCGAATGAACAAATATGCTTGTTTCTGCCAATTGTCGCAAAATACTGAAAGGAAAGTGGGTTTGCCTTCATATTTGAGGCAGAACAACTCACTTCAGCATGGAAATATCATTGCAACAGCTTTTATTTAGCCAGAAATCAAGAGTGGAAGTTTTTATGCGCTTAAAACCATTTTCAGGCCGAATGAGCTGATTTCTGCCAATTGTAGCAAAATACTGAAAGGAAAGTGGGTTTGCCTTCATATTTGACCCAGAACAACTCAGTTCAGCATTTAAATATCATTGCAACAGCTTTTATTTAGCCAGCAATCAAGAGTGTAAGTTTTTATGCGCTTAAAAGCATTTTCAGGCCGAATGAGCTGATTTCTGCCAATTGAAGGAAAATACTGAAAGGAAAATGGGTTTGCCTTCATATTTGAACCAGAACAACTCAATTCATTATGGAAATGTAATTGCAACAGCTTTTTTTTTAGCCAGAAATCAAGAGTGGAAGATTTTTATGCGCTTAAAAGCATTTTCAGGCGAAATAAGCTGATTTCTGCCAATTGTAGCAAAATACTGAAAGGAAAGTGGGTTTGCCTTCATATTTGACCCAGAACAACTCAATTCAGCATGGAAATATCATTGCAACAGCTTTAATTTAGCCAGAAATCAAGAGTGTAAGTTTTTATGCGCTTAAAAGCATTTTTCAGCCGAATAAACAAATATGCTTGTTTCTGCCAATTGTCGCAAAATACTAAAGGGAAAGTGGGTTTGCCTTCATATTTGACGCAGAACATCTCAATTCAGCATGGAAATATCATTGCAACATCTTTTATTTAGCCAGAAATAAGGAGTTTAAGCTTTTATGCGCTTAAACGTATTTTCAGGCCGAATGAGCTGATTTCTGCCAATTGTAGCAAAATACGGAAAGGAAAGTGGGTTTGCCTTCATATTTGACCCAGAACAACTCAGTTAAGCATTTAAATATCATTACAACAGCTTTTATTTAGCCAGAAATCAAGATTGTAAGTTTTTATGCGCTTAAAAGCATTTTCAGGCCGAATGAGCACATATGCTTGTTTCTGCCAATTGCAGCAAAATACTGAAAGGAAAGTGGGTTTGCCTTAATATTTGACCCAGAACAACTCAGTTCAGCATGGAAATATCATTGCAACATCTTTTATTTAGCCAGAAATAAGGAGTTTGTTTTTATGCGCTTAAAAGCATTTTCAGGCCGAATGAGCTGATTTCTGCCAATTGTGGCAAAATACGGAAAGGAAAGTGGGTTTGCCTTCATATTTGACCCAGAACAACTCAGTTCAGCATGGAAATATCATTGCAACAGCTTTTATTTAGCCAGAAATCAAGAGTGTAAATTTATATGCGCTTAAAAGCATTTTCTGGCCGAATGAGCAAATATGCTTGTTTCTGCCAATTGCAGCAAAATACTGAAAGGAAAATGGGTTTGCCTTCATATTTGACCCAGAACAACTCAGTTCAGCATGGAAATATTATTGCAACAGCTTTTATTTAGCCAGAAATGAAGATTGTAAGTTTTTATGCGCTTAAAAGCATTTTCAGGCCAAATGAGCTGATTTCTGCCAATTGCAGCAAAATACTGAAGGGAAAGTGGGTTTGCCTTCATATTTGACCCAGAACAACTCAATTCAGCATGGAAATATCATTGCAACAGCTTTTATTTAGCCAGAAATCAAGAGTGGAAGTTTTTATGCGCTTAAAAGCATTTTCAGGCCAAATGAGCTGATTTCTGCCAATTGCAGCAAAATACTGAAGGGAAAGTGGGTTTGCCTTCATCTTTAACCCAGAACAACTCAGTTCAGCATTTAAATATTATTGCAAAAGCTTTTATTTAGCCAGAAATCAAGAGTGTAAGTTTTTATACGCTTAAAAGCATTTTCAGGCCGAATGAGCTGATTTATGCCAATTGTAGCAAAATACTGAAAGGAAAGTGGGCTTGCCTTCATATTTGACCCAGAACAACTCAGTTCAGCATGGAAATGTCATTGCAACATCTTTTATTTAGCCAGAAATAAGGAGTTTAAGTTTTTATGCGCTTAAAAGCATTTTCAGGCCAAATAAGCTTATTTCTGCCAATTGCAGCAAAATACTGAAGGGAAAGTGGGTTTGCCTTCATATTTGACCCAGAACAACTCAGTTCAGCATGGAAATATTATTGCAACAGCTTTTATTTAGCCAGAAATCAAGAGTGGAAGTTTTTTAGGCCGAATGAGCAAATATGCTTGTTTCTGCCAATTGCAGCAAAATACTGAAGGGAAAGTGGGTTTGCCTTCATATTTGACCCAGAACAACTCAGTTCAGCATGGAAATATCATTGCAACAGCTTTTATTTAGCCAGAAATCAAGAGTGGAAGTTTTTATGCGCTTAAAACCATTTTCAGGCCGAATGAGCTGATTTCTGCCAATTGTAGCAAAATACTGAAAGGAAAGTGGGTTTGCCTTCATATTTGACCCAGAAAAACTCAGTTCAGCATGGAAATATCATTGCAACAGCTTTTATTTAGTCAGCAATCAAGAGTGTAAGTTTTTATGCGCTTAAAAGCATTTTTCGGCCGAATGAACACATATGCTTGTTTCTGCCAATTGTCGCAAAATACTGAAGGGAAAGTGGGTTTGCCTTCATATTTGACCCAGAACAACTCAGTTCATCATGAAAATATCATTGCAACAGCTTTTATTTAGTCAGAAATCAAGATTGTAAGTTTTTATGCGCTTAAAAGCAATTTCAGGCCGAATGAGCTGATTTCTGCCAATTGTAGCAAAATACTGACGAGAAAGTGGGTTTGCCTTCATATTTGACCCAGAACAACTCAGTTCAGCATGGAAATATCATTGCAACATCTTTTATTTAGCCAGAAATAAGGAGTTTAAGTTTTTTTGCGCTTAAACGCATTTTCAGGCCGAATGAGCTGATTTCTGCCAATTGTAGCAAAATACGGAAAGGAAAGTGGGTTTGCCTTCATATTTGACCCAGAACAACTCAGTTCATAATTTAAATATCATTACAACAGCTTTTATTTAGCCAGAAATCAAGATTGTAAGTTTTTATGCGCTTAAAAGCATTTTCAGGCCGAATGAGCACATATGCTTGTTTCTGCCAATTGCAGCAAAATACTGAAAGGAAAATGGGTTTGCCTTCATATTTGACCCAGAACAACTCAGTTCAGCATGGAAATATTATTGCAACAGCTTTTATTTAGCCAGAAATGAAGATTGTAAGTTTTTATACGCTTAAAAGCATTTTCAGGCCAAATGAGCTGATTTCTGCCAATTGCAGCAAAATACTGAAGGGAAAGTGGGTTTGCCTTCATATTTGACCCAGAACAACTCAATTCAGCATGGAAATATCATTGCAACAGCTTTTATTTAGCCAGAAATCAAGAGTGGAAGTTTTTATGCGCTTAAAAGCATTTTCAGGCCAAATGAGCACATATGCTTGTTTCTGCCAATTGCAGCAAAATACTGAAAGGAAAGTCGGTTTGCCTTCATATTTGACCCAGAACAACTCAGTTCAGCATGGAAATATCATTGCAACATCTTTTATTTAGCCAGAAATAAGGAGTTTAAGTTTTTATGCGCTTAAAAGCATTTTCAGGCCGAATGAGCTGATTTCTGCCAATTGTAGCAAAATACTAAAGGGAAAGTGGGTTTGCCTTCATATTTGACCCAGAACAACTCAGTTCAGCATGGAAATATCATTGCAACAGCTTTTATTTAGCCAGAAATCAAGAGTGTAAGTTTTTATGCGCTTAAAAGCATTTTTCGGCCGAATGAACAAATATGCTTGTTTCTGCCAATTGTCGCAAAATACTGAAAGGAAAGTGGGTTTGCCTTCATATTTGACCCAGAACAACTCAGTTCAGCATGAAAATATCATTGCAACAGCTTTTATTTAGTCAGAAATCAAGATTGTAAGTTTTTATGCGCTTAAAAGCATTTTCAGGCCGAATGAGCACTTATGCTTGTTTCTGCCAATTGCAGCAAAATACTGAAAGGAAAGTGGGCTTGCCTTAATATTTGACCCAGAACAACTCAGGTCAGCATGGAAATATCATTGCAACATCTTTTATTTAGCCAGAAATAAGGAGTTTAAGTTTTTATACGCTTAAAAGCATTTTCAGGCCGAATGAGCTGATTTCTGCCAATTGTAGCAAAATACGGAAAGGAAAGTGGGTTTGCCTTCATATTTGATGCATAACAACTCAGTTCAGCATTGAGATATCATTGCAACAGCTTTAATTTACTCAGAAATAAAGAGTTGAAGTTTTTCAGGCCAAATGAGCAAATATGCTTGTTTCTGCCAATTGCAGCAAAATACTGAAAGTAAAATGGGTTTGCCTTGATATTTGACCCAGAACAACTCAGTTCAGCATTTAAATATCATTGCAACAGCTTTTATTTAGCCAGCAATCAAGAGTGTAAGTTTTTATGCGCTTAAAAGCATTTTCAGGCCGAATGAGCTGATTTCTGACAATTGAAGGAAAATACTGAAAGGAAAGTGGGTTTGCCTTCATATTTGAACCAGAACAACTCAATTCAGCATGGAAATGTCATTGCAACAGCTTTTTATTTAGCCAGAAATCAAGAGTGGAAGATTTTTATGCGCTTAAAAGCATTTTCAGGCGAAATAAGCTGATTTCTGCCAATTGTAGCAAAATACTGAAAGGAAAGTGGGTTTGCCTTCATATTTGACCCAGAACAACTCAATTCAGCATGGAAATATCATTGCAACAGCTTTAATTTAGCCAGAAATCCAGAGTGTAAGTTTTTATGCGCTTAAAAGCATTTTTCGGTCGAATAAACAAATATGCTTGTTTCTGCCAATTGTCGCAAAATACTAAAGGGAAAGTGGGTTTGCCTTCATATTTGACCCAGAACAACTCAGTTCAGCATGGAAATATCATTGCAACATCTTTTATTTAGCCAGAAATAAGGAGTTTAAGTTTTTATGCGCTTAAAAGCATTTTCAGGCCGAATGAGCTGATTTCTGCCAATTGTGGCAAAATACGGAAAGGAAAGTGGGTTTGCCTTCATATTTGACCCAGAACAACTCAGTTCAGCATGGAAATATCATTGCAACAGCTTTTATTTAGCCAGAAATCAAGAGTGTAAATTTATATGCGCTTACAAGCATTTTCTGGCCGAATGAGCAAATATGCTTGTTTCTGTCAATTGCAGCAAAATACTGAAGGTAAAGTGGGTTTGCCTTCATATTTGACCCAGAACAACTCAGTTCAGCATTGAAATATCATTGCAACAGCTTTTGTTTAGCCAGAAAACAAGAGTGTACGTTTTTATGCGTTTAAAAGCATTTTCAGGACGAATGAGCTGATTTCTGCCAATTGTAGCAAAATACTGAAAGGAAAGTGGCTTTGCCTTCATATTTGACCCAGAACAACTCAGTTCAGCATTTAAATATCATTGCAACAGCTTTTATTTAGCCAGCAATCAAGAGTGTAAGTTTTTATGCGCTTAAAAGCATTTTCAGGCCGAATGAGCTGATTTCTGACAATTGAAGGAAAATACTGAAAGGAAAGTGGGTTTGCCTTCATATTTGAACCAGAACAACTCAATTCAGCATGGAAATGTCATTGCAACAGCTTTTTATTTAGCCAGAAATCAAGAGTGGAAGATTTTTATGCGCTTAAAAGCATTTTCAGGCGAAATAAGCTGATTTCTGCCAATTGTAGCAAAATACTGAAAGGAAAGTGGGTTTGCCTTCATATTTGACCCAGAACAACTCAATTCAGCATGGAAATATCATTGCAACAGCTTTAATTTAGCCAGAAATCCAGAGTGTAAGTTTTTATGCGCTTAAAAGCATTTTTCGGTCGAATAAACAAATATGCTTGTTTCTGCCAATTGTCGCAAAATACTAAAGGGAAAGTGGGTTTGCCTTCATATTTGACCCAGAACAACTCAGTTCAGCATGGAAATATCATTGCAACATCTTTTATTTAGCCAGAAATAAGGAGTTTAAGTTTTTATGCGCTTAAAAGCATTTTCAGGCCGAATGAGCTGATTTCTGCCAATTGTGGCAAAATACGGAAAGGAAAGTGGGTTTGCCTTCATATTTGACCCAGAACAACTCAGTTCAGCATGGAAATATCATTGCAACAGCTTTTATTTAGCCAGAAATCAAGAGTGTAAATTTATATGCGCTTACAAGCATTTTCTGGCCGAATGAGCAAATATGCTTGTTTCTGTCAATTGCAGCAAAATACTGAAGGTAAAGTGGGTTTGCCTTCATATTTGACCCAGAACAACTCAGTTCAGCATTGAAATATCATTGCAACAGCTTTTGTTTAGCCAGAAAACAAGAGTGTACGTTTTTATGCGTTTAAAAGCATTTTCAGGACGAATGAGCTGATTTCTGCCAATTGTAGCAAAATACTGAAAGGAAAGTGGCTTTGCCTTCATATTTGACCCAGAACAACTCAGTTCAGCATTGAGATATCATTGCAACATCTTTAATTTAGCCAGAAATAAAGAGTGGAAGTTTTTCAGGCCGAATGAGCAAATATGCTTGTTTCTGCCAATTGCAGCAAAATACTGAAAGGAAAATGGGTTTGCCTTCATATTTGACCCAGAACAACTCAGTTCAGCATGGAAATATTATTGCAACAGCTTTTATTTAGCCAGAAATGAAGATTGTAAGTTTTTATGCGCTTAAAAGCATTTTTCGGCCGAATGAACAAATATGCTTGTTTCTGCCAATTGTCGCAAAATACTGAAAGGAAAGTGGGTTTGCCTTCATATTTGAGCCAGAACAACTCACTTCAGCATGGAAATATCATTGCAACAGCTTCTATTTAGCCAGAAATCAAGAGTGGAAGTTTTTATGCGCTTAAAACCATTTTCAGGCCGAATGAGCTGATTTCTGCCAATATTAGCAAAATACTGAAAGGAAAGTGGGTTTGCCTTCATATTTGACCCAGAACAACTCAGTTCAGCATTTAAATATCATTGCAACAGCTTTTATTTAGCCAGCAATCAAGAGTGTAAGTTTTTATGCGCTTAAAAGCATTTTCAGGCCGAATGAGCTGATTTCTGCCAATTGAAGGAAAATACTGAAAGGAAAGTGGGTTTGCCTTCATATTTGAACCAGAACAACTCAATTCAGCATGGAAATGTCATTGCAACAGCTTTTTTTTTAGCCAGAAATCAAGAGTGGAAGATTCTTATGCGCTTAAAAGCATTTTCAGGCGAAATAAGCTGATTTCTGCCAATTGTAGCAAAATACTGAAAGGAAAGTGGGTTTCCTTCATATTTGACCCAGAACAACTCAATTCAGCATGGAAATATCATTGCAACAGCTTTAATTTAGCCAGAAATCAAGAGTGTAAGTTTTTATGCGCTTAAAAGCATTTTTCGGTCGAATAAACAAATATGCTTGTTTCTGCCAATTGTCGCAAAATACTAAAGGGAAAGTGGGTTTGCCTTCATATTTGACCCAGAACAACTCAGTTCAGCATGGAAATATCATTGCAACATCTTTAATTTAGCCAGAAATAAAGAGTGGAAGTTTTTCAGGCCGAATGAGCAAATATGCTTGTTTCTGCCAATTGCAGCAAAATACTGAAAGGAAAATGGGTTTGCCTTCATATTTGACCCAGAACAACTCAGTTCAGCATGGAAATATTATTGCAACAGCTTTTATTTAGCCAGAAATGAAGATTTTAAGTTTTTATGCGCTTAAAAGCATTTTTCGGCCGAATGAACAAATATGCTTGTTTCTGCCAATTGTCGCAAAATACTGAAAGTAAAGTGGGTTTGCCTTCATATTTGAGCCAGAACAACTCACTTCAGCATGGAAATATCATTGCAACAGCTTTTATTTAGCCAGAAATCAAGAGTGGAAGTTTTTATGCGCTTAAAACCATTTTCAGGCCGAATGAGCTGATTTCTGCCAATTGTAGCAAAATACTGAAAGGAAAGTGGGTTTGCCTTCATATTTGAGCCAGAACAACTCACTTCAGCATGGAAATATCATTGCAACAGCTTTTATTTAGCCAGAAATCAAGAGTGGAAGTTTTTATGCGCTTAAAACCATTTTCAGGCCGAATGAGCTGATTTCTGCCAATTGTAGCAAAATACTGAAAGGAAAGTGGGTTTGCCTTCATATTTGACCCAGAACAACTCAGTTCAGCATTGAAATATCATTGCAACAGCTTTTGTTTAGCCAGAAAACAAGAGTGTACGTTTTTATGCGTTTAAAAGCATTTTCTGGCCGAATGAGCTGATTTCTGCCAATTGTAGCAAAATACTGAAAGGAAAGTGGCTTTGCCTTCATATTTGACCCAGAACAACTCAGTTCAGCATTGAGATATCATTGCAACATCTTTAATTTAGCCAGAAATAAAGAGTGGAAGTTTTTCAGGCCGAATGAGCAAATATGCTTGTTTCTGCCAATTGCAGCAAAATACTGAAAGGAAAATGGGTTTGCCTTCATATTTGACCCAGAACAACTCAGTTCAGCATGGAAATATTATTGCAACAGCTTTTATTTAGCCAGAAATGAAGATTGTAAGTTTTTATGCGCTTAAAAGCATTTTTCGGCCGAATGAACAAATATGCTTGTTTCTGCCAATTGTCGCAAAATACTGAAAGGAAAGTGGGTTTGCCTTCATATTTGAGGCAGAACAACTCACTTCAGCATGGAAATATCATTGCAACAGCTTTTATTTAGCCAGAAATCAAGAGTGGAAGTTTTTATGCGCTTAAAACCATTTTCAGGCCGAATGAGCTGATTTCTGCCAATTGTAGCAAAATACTGAAAGGAAAGTGGGTTTGCCTTCATATTTGACCCAGAACAACTCAGTTCAGCATTTAAATATCATTGCAACAGCTTTTATTTAGCCAGCAATCAAGAGTGTAAGTTTTTATGCGCTTAAAAGCATTTTCAGGCCGAATGAGCTGATTTCTGCCAATTGAAGGAAAATACTGAAAGGAAAGTGGGTTTGCCTTCATATTTGAACCAGAACAACTCAATTCATTATGGAAATGTAATTGCAACAGCTTTTTTTTTAGCCAGAAATCAAGAGTGGAAGATTTTTATGCGCTTAAAAGCATTTTCAGGACGAATGAGCTGATTTCTGCCAATTGTAGCAAAATACTGAAAGGAAAGTGGGTTTGCCTTCATATTTGACCCAGAACAACTCAGTTCAGCATTTATATATCATTGCAACAGCTTTTATTTAGCCAGCAATCAAGAGTGTACGTTTTTATGCGCTTAAAAGCATTTTCAGGCCGAATGAGCTGATTTCTGCCAATTGAAGGAAAATACTGAAAGGAAAGTGGGTTTGCCTTCATATTTGAACCAGAACAACTCAATTCATTATGGAAATGTAATTGCAACAGCTTTTTTTTTAGCCAGAAATCAAGAGTGGAAGATTTTTATGCGCTTAAAAGCATTTTCAGGCCGAATGAGCTGATTTCTGCCAATTGAAGGAAAATACTGAAAGGAAAGTGGGTTTGCCTTCATATTTGACCCAGAACAACTCAGTTCAGCATTGAAATATCATTGCAACAGCTTTTGTTTAGCCAGAAAACAAGAGTGTACGTTTTTATGCGTTTAAAAGCATTTTCAGGCCGAATGAGCTGATTTCTGCCAATTGTAGCAAAATACTGAAAGGAAAGTGGGTTTGCCTTCATATTTGACCCAGAACAACTCAGTTCAGCATTTAAATATCATTGCAACAGCTTTTATTTAGCCAGCAATCAAGAGTGTACGTTTTTATGCGCTTAAAAGCATTTTCAGGCCGAATGAGCTGATTTCTGCCAATTGAAGGAAAATACTGAAAGGAAAGTGGGTTTGCCTTCATATTTGAACCAGAACAACTCAATTCATTATGGAAATGTAATTGCAACAGCTTTTTTTTTAGCCAGAAATCAAGAGTGTAAGTTTTTATGCGCTTAAAAGCATTTTTCAGCCGAATAAACAAATATGCTTGTTTCTGCCAATTGTCGCAAAATACTAAAGGGAAAGTGGGTTTACCTTCATATTTGACCCAGAACAACTCAGTTCAGCATGGAAATATCATTGCAACATCTTTTATTTAGCCAGAAATAAGGAGTTTAAGCTTTTATGCGCTTAAACGTATTTTCAGGCCGAATGAGCTGATTTCTGCCAATTGTAGCAAAATACGGAAAGGAAAGTGGGTTTGCCTTCATATTTGACCCAGAACAACTCAGTTAAGCATTTAAATATCATTACAACAGCTTTTATTTAGCCAGAAATCAAGATTGTACGTTTTTATGCGCTTAAAAGCATTTTCAGGCCGAATGAGCACATATGCTTGTTTCTGCCAATTGCAGCAAAATACTGAAAGGAAAGTGGGTTTGCCTTAATATTTGACCCAGAACAACTCAGTTCAGCATGGAAATATCATTGCAACATCTTTTATTTAGCCAGAAATAAGGAGTTTAAGTTTTTATGCGCTTAAAAGCATTTTCAGGCCGAATGAGCTGATTTCTGCCAATTGTGGCAAAATACGGAAAGGAAAGTGGGTTTGCCTTCATATTTGACCCAGAACAACTCAGTTCAGCATGGAAATATCATTGCAACAGCTTTTATTTAGCCAGAAATCAAGAGTGTAAATTTATATGCGCTTACAAGCATTTTCTGGCCGAATGAGCAAATATGCTTGTTTCTGTCAATTGCAGCAAAATACTGAAGGTAAAGTGGGTTTGCCTTCATATTTGACCCAGAACAACTCAGTTCAGCATTGAAATATCATTGCAACAGCTTTTGTTTAGCCAGAAAACAAGAGTGTAAGTTTTTATGCGCTTAAAAGCATTTTCAGGCCGAATGAGCTGATTTCTGCCAATTGTAGCAAAATCCTGAAAGGAAAGTGGGTTTGCCTTCATATTTGACCCAGAACAACTCAGTTCAGCATTGAGATATCATTGCAACAGCTTTAATTTAGCCAGAAATAAAGAGTGGAAGTTTTTCAGGCCGAATGAGCAAATATGCTTGTTTCTGCCAATTGCAGCAAAATACTGAAAGGAAAATGGGTTTGCCTTCATATTTGACCCAGAACAACTCAGTTCAGCATGGAAATATTATTGCAACAGCTTTTATTTAGCCAGAAATGAAGATTGTAAGTTTTTATGCGCTTAAAAGCATTTTCAGGCCAAATGAGCTGATTTCTGCCAATTGCAGCAAAATACTGAAGGGAAAGTGGGTTTGCCTTCATATTTGACCCAGAACAACTCAATTCAGCATGGAAATATCATTTCAACAGCTTTTATTTAGCCAGAAATCAAGAGTGGAAGTTTTTATGCGCTTAAAAGCATTTTCAGGCCAAATGAGCTGATTTCTGCCAATTGCAGCAAAATACTGAAGGGAAAGTGGGTTTGCCTTCATCTTTAACCCAGAACAACTCAGTTCAGCATTTAAATATTATTGCAAAAGCTTTTATTTAGCCAGAAATCAAGAGTGTAAGTTTTTATACGCTTAAAAGCATTTTCAGGCCGAATGAGCTGATTTATGCCAATTGTAGCAAAATACTGAAAGGAAAGTGGGCTTGCCTTCATATTTGACCCAGAACAACTCAGTTCAGCATGGAAATGTCATTGCAACATCTTTTATTTAGCCAGAAATAAGGAGTTTAAGTTTTTATGCGCTTAAAAGCATTTTCAGGCCAAATAAGCTTATTTCTGCCAATTGCAGCAAAATACTGAAGGGAAAGTGGGTTTGCCTTCATATTTGACCCAGAACAACTCAGTTCAGCATGGAAATATTATTGCAACAGCTTTTATTTAGCCAGAAATCAAGAGTGGAAGTTTTTTAGGCCGAATGAGCAAATATGCTTGTTTCTGCCAATTGCAGCAAAATACTGAAGGGAAAGTGAGTTTGCCTTCATATTTGACCCAGAACAACTCAGTTCAGCATGGAAATATCATTGCAACAGCTTTTATTTAGCCAGAAATCAAGAGTGGAAGTTTTTATGCGCTTAAAACCATTTTCAGGCCGAATGAGCTGATTTCTGCCAATTGTAGCAAAATACTGAAAGGAAAGTGGGTTTGCCTTCATATTTGACCCAGAAAAACTCAGTTCAGCATGGAAATATCATTGCAACAGCTTTTATTTAGTCAGCAATCAAGAGTGTAAGTTTTTATGCGCTTAAAAGCATTTTTCGGCCGAATGAACAAATATGCTTGTTTCTGCCAATTGTCGCAAAATACTGAAGGAAAAGTGGGTTTGCCTTCATATTTGACCCAGAACAACTCAGTTCAGCATGAAAATATCATTGCAACAGCTTTTATTTAGTCAGAAATCAAGATTGTAAGTTTTTATGCGCTTAAAAGCAATTTCAGGCCGAATGAGCTGATTTCTGCCAATTGTAGCAAAATACTGACGAGAAAGTGGGTTTGCCTTCATATTTGACCCAGAACAACTCAGTTCAGCATGGAAATATCATTGCAACATCTTTTATTTAGCCAGAAATAAGGAGTTTAAGTTTTTTTGCGCTTAAACGCATTTTCAGGCCGAATGAGCTGATTTCTGCCAATTGTAGCAAAATACGGAAAGGAAAGTGGGTTTGCCTTCATATTTGACCCAGAACAACTCAGTTCATAATTTAAATATCATTACAACAGCTTTTATTTAGCCAGAAATGAAGATTGTAAGTTTTTATGCGCTTAAAAGCATTTTCAGGCCAAATGAGCTGATTTCTGCCAATTGCAGCAAAATACTGAAGGGAAAGTGGGTTTGCCTTCATATTTGACCCAGAACAACTCAATTCAGCATGGAAATATCATTGCAACAGCTTTTATTTAGCCAGAAATCAAGAGTGGAAGTTTTTATGCGCTTAAAAGCATTTTCAGGCCAAATGAGCTGATTTCTGCCAATTGCAGCAAAATACTGAAGGGAAAGTGGGTTTGCCTTCATCTTTAACCCAGAACAACTCAGTTCAGCATTTAAATATTATTGCAAAAGCTTTTATTTAGCCAGAAATCAAGAGTGTAAGTTTTTATACGCTTAAAAGCATTTTCAGGCCGAATGAGCTGATTTATGCCAATTGTAGCAAAATACTGAAAGGAAAGTGGGCTTGCCTTCATATTTGACCCAGAACAACTCAGTTCAGCATGGAAATGTCATTGCAACATCTTTTATTTAGCCAGAAATAAGGAGTTTAAGTTTTTATGCGCTTAAAAGCATTTTCAGGCCAAATAAGCTTATTTCTGCCAATTGCAGCAAAATACTGAAGGGAAAGTGGGTTTGCCTTCATATTTGACCCAGAACAACTCAGTTCAGCATGGAAATATTATTGCAACAGCTTTTATTTAGCCAGAAATCAAGAGTGGAAGTTTGTTAGGCCGAATGAGCAAATATGCTTGTTTCTGCCAATTGCAGCAAAATACTGAAGGGAAAGTGGGTTTGCCTTCATATTTGACCCAGAACAACTCAGTTCAGCATGGAAATATCATTGCAACAGCTTTTATTTAGCCAGAAATCAAGAGTGGAAGTTTTTATGCGCTTAAAACCATTTTCAGGCCGAATGAGCTGATTTCTGCCAATTGTAGCAAAATACTGAAAGGAAAGTGGGTTTGCCTTCATATTTGACCCAGAACAACTCAGTTCAGCATGGAAATATCATTGCAACAGCTTTTATTTAGTCAGCAATCAAGAGTGTAAGTTTTTATGCGCTTAAAAGCATTTTTCGGCCGAATGAACAAATATGCTTGTTTCTGCCAATTGCAGCAAAATACTGAAGGGAAAGTGGGTTTGCCTTCATATTTGACCCAGAACAACTCAGTTCAGCATGAAAATATCATTGCAACAGCTTTTATTTAGTCAGAAATCAAGATTGTAAGTTTTTATGCGCTTAAAAGCAATTTCAGGCCGAATGAGCTGATTTCTGCCAATTGTAGCAAAATACTGACGAGAAAGTGGGTTTGCCTTCATATTTGACCCAGAACAACTCAGTTCAGCATGGAAATATCATTGCAACATCTTTTATTTAGCCAGAAATAAGGAGTTTAAGTTTTTTTGCGCTTAAACGCATTTTCAGGCCGAATGAGCTGATTTCTGCCAATTGTAGCAAAATACGGAAAGGAAAGTGGGTTTGCCTTCATAGTTGACCCAGAACAACTCAGTTCATAATTTAAATATCATTACAACAGCTTTTATTTAGCCAGAAATCAAGATTGTAAGTTTTTATGCGCTTAAAAGCATTTTCAGGCCGAATGAGCACATATGCTTGTTTCTGCCAATTGCAGCAAAATACGGAAAGGAAAGTGGGTTTGCCTTCATATTTGACCCAGAACAACTGAGTTCAGCATGGAAATATTATTGCAACAGCTTTTATTTAGCCAGAAATGAAGATTGTAAGTTTTTATACGCTTAAAAGCATTTTCAGGCCAAATGAGCTGATTTCTGCCAATGGCAGCAAAATACTGAAGGGAAAGTGGGTTTGCCTTCATATTTGACCCAGAACAACTCAATTCAGCATGGAAATATCATTGCAACAGCTTTTATTTAGCCAGAAATCAAGAGTGGAAGTTTTTATGCGCTTAAAAGCATTTTCAGGCCAAATGAGCTGATTTCTGCCAATTGTAGCAAAATACTGACGAGAAAGTGGGTTTGCCTTCATATTTGACCCAGAACAACTCAGTTCAGCATGGAAATATCATTGCAACATCTTTTATTTAGCCAGAAATAAGGAGTTTAAGTTTTTTTGCGCTTAAACGCATTTTCAGGCCGAATGAGCTGATTTCTGCCAATTGTAGCAAAATACGGAAAGGAAAGTGGGTTTGCCTTCATATTTGACCCAGAACAACTCAGTTCAGCATGGAAATGTCATTGCAACATCTTTTATTTAGCCAGAAATAAGGAGTTTAAGTTTTTATGCGCTTAAAAGCATTTTCAGGCCAAATAAGCTGATTTCTGCCAATTGCAGCAAAATACTGAAGGGAAAGTGGGTTTGCCTTCATATTTGACCCAGAACAACTCAGTTCAGCATGGAAATATTATTGCAACAGCTTTTATTTAGCCAGAAATCAAGAGTGGAAGTTTTTTAGGCCGAATGAGCAAATATGCTTGTTTCTGCCAATTGCAGCAAAATACTGAAGGGAAAGTGGGTTTGCCTTCATATTTGACCCAGAACAACTCAGTTCAGCATGGAAATATCATTGCAACAGCTGTTATTTAGCCAGAAATCAAGAGTGGAAGTTTTTATGCGCTTAAAAGCAATTTCAGGCCGAATGAGCTGATTTCTGCCAATTGTAGCAAAATACTGACGAGAAAGTGGGTTTGCCTTTATATTTGACCCAGAACAACTCAGTTCAGCATGGAAATATCATTGCAACATCTTTTATTTAGCCAGAAATAAGGAGTTTAAGTTTTTTTGCGCTTAAACGCATTTTCAGGCCGAATGAGCTGATTTCTGCCAATTGTAGCAAAATACGGAAAGGAAAGTGGGTTTGCCTTCATATTTGACCCAGAACAACTCAGTTCATAATTTAAATATCATTACAACAGCTTTTATTTAGCCAGAAATCAAGATTGTAAGTTTTTATGCGCTTAAAAGCATTTTCAGGCCGAATGAGCACATATGCTTGTTTCTGCCAATTGCAGCAAAATACTGAAAGGAAAATGGGTTTGGCTTCATATTTGACCCAGAACAACTCAGTTCAGCATTTAAATATCATTGCAACAGCTTTTATTTAGCCAGCAATCAAGAGTGTAAGTTTTTATGCGCTTAAAAGCATTTTCAGGCCGAATGAGCTGATTTCTGCCAATTGAAGGAAAATACTGAAAGGAAAGTGGGTTTGCCTTCATATTTGAACCAGAACAACTCAATTCAGCATGGAAATGTCATTGCAACAGCTTTTTTTTTAGCCAGAAATCAAGAGTGGAAGATTTTTATGCGCTTAAAAGCATTTTCAGGCGAAATAAGCTGATTTCTGCCAATTGTAGCAAAATACTGAAAGGAAAGTGGGTTTGCCTTCATATTTGACCCAGAACAACTCAATTCAGCATGGAAATATCATTGCAACAGCTTTAATTTAGCCAGAAATCAAGAGTGTAAGTTTTTATGCGCTTAAAAGCATTTTTCGGTCGAATAAACAAATATGCTTGTTTCTGCCAATTGTCGCAAAATACTAAAGGGAAAGTGGGTTTGCCTTCATATTTGACCCAGAACAACTCAGTTCAGCATGGAAATATCATTGCAACATCTTTTATTTAGCCAGAAATAAGGAGTTTAAGTTTTTATGCGCTTAAAAGCATTTTCAGGCCGAATGAGCTGATTTCTGCCAATTGTGGCAAAATATGGAAAGGAAAGTGGGTTTGCCTTCATATTTGACCCAGAACAACTCAGTTCAGCATGGAAATATCATTGCAACAGCTTTTATTTAGCCAGAAATCAAGAGTGTAAATTTATATGCGCTTACAAGCATTTTCTGGCCGAATGAGCAAATATGCTTGTTTCTGTCAATTGCAGCAAAATACTGAAGGTAAAGTGGGTTTGCCTTCATATTTGACCCAGAACAACTCAGTTCAGCATTGAAATATCATTGCAACAGCTTTTGTTTAGCCAGAAAACAAGAGTGTACGTTTTTATGCGCTTAAAAGCATTTTCAGGCCGAATGAGCTGATTTCTGCCAATTGTAGCAAAATACTGAAAGGAAAGTGGGTTTGCCTTCATATTTGACCCAGAACAACTCAGTTCAGCATTGAGATATCATTGCAACATCTTTAATTTAGCCAGAAATAAAGAGTGGAAGTTTTTCAGGCCGAATGAGCAAATATGCTTGTTTCTGCCAATTGCAGCAAAATACTGAAAGGAAAATGGGTTTGCCTTCATATTTGACCCAGAACAACTCAGTTCAGCATGGAAATATTATTGCAACAGCTTTTATTTAGCCAGAAATGAAGATTGTAAGTTTTTATGCGCTTAAAAGCATTTTCAGGCCAAATGAGCTGATTTCTGCCAATTGCAGCAAAATACTGAAGGGAAAGTGGGTTTGCCTTCATATTTGACCCAGAACAACTCAATTCAACATGGAAATATCATTGCAACAGCTTTTATTTAGCCAGAAATCAAGAGTGGAAGTTTTTATGTGCTTAAAAGCATTTTCAGGCCAAATGAGCTGATTTCTGCCAATTGCAGCAAAATACTGAAGGGAAAGTGGGTTTGCCTTCATCTTTGACCCAGAACAACTCAGTTCAGCATTTAAATATTATTGCAAAAGCTTTTATTTAGCCAGAAATCAAGAGTGTAAGTTTTTATACGCTTAAAAGCATTTTCAGGCCGAATGAGCTGATTTATGCCAATTGTAGCAAAATACTGAAAGGAAAGTGGGCTTGCCTTCATATTTGACCCAGAACAACTCAGTTCAGCATGGAAATGTCATTGCAAGATCTTTTATTTAGCCAGAAATAAGGAGTTTAAGTTTTTATGCGCTTAAAAGCATTTTCAGGCCAAATGAGCTGATTTCTGCCAATTGCAGCAAAATCCTGAAGGGAAAGTGGGTTTGCCTTCATATTTGACCCAGAACAACTCAATTCAACATGGAAATATCATTGCAACAGCTTTTATTTAGCCAGAAATCAAGAGTGGAAGTTTTTATGTGCTTAAAAGCATTTTCAGGCCAAATGAGCTGATTTCTGCCAATTGCAGCAAAATACTGAAGGGAAAGTGGGTTTGCCTTCATCTTTGACCCAGAACAACTCAGTTCAGCATTTAAATATTATTGCAAAAGCTTTTATTTAGCCAGAAATCAAGAGTGTAAGTTTTTATACGCTTAAAAGCATTTTCAGGCCGAATGAGCTGATTTATGCCAATTGTAGCAAAATACTGAAAGGAAAGTGGGCCTGCCTTCATATTTGACCCAGAACAACTCAGTTCAGCATGGAAATGTCATTGCAAGATCTTTTATTTAGCCAGAAATAAGGAGTTTAAGTTTTTATGCGCTTAAAAGCATTTTCAGGCCAAATAAGCTGATTTCTGCCAATTGCAGCAAAATACTGAAGGGAAAGTGGGTTTGCCTTCATATTTGACCCAGAACAACTCAGTTCAGCATGGAAATATTATTGCAACACCTTTTATTTAGCCAGAAATCAAGAGCGGAAGTTTTTCAGGCCGAATGAGCAAATATGCTTTTTTCTGCCAATTGCAGCAAAATACTGAAAGGAAAATGGGTTTGCCTTCATATTTGACCCAGAACAACTCAGTTCAGCATGGAAATATTATTGCAACAGCTTTTATTTAGCCAGAAATGAAGATTGTAAGTTTTTATGCACTTAAAAGTATTTTCAGGCCAAATGAGCTGATTTCTGCCAATTGCAGCAAAATCCTGAAGGGAAAGTGGGTTTGCCTTCATATTTGACCCAGAACAACTCAATTCAACATGGAAATATCATTGCAACAGCTTTTATTTAGCCAGAAATCAAGAGTGGAAGTTTTTTAGGCCGAATGAGCAAATATGCTTGTTGCTGCCAATTGCAGCAAAATACTGATGGGAAAGTGGGTTTGCCTTCATATTTGACCCAGAAAAACTCAGTTCAGCATGGAAATATCATTGCAACAGCTTTTATTTAGCCAGAAATCAAGAGTGGAAGTTTTTATGCGCTTAAAACCATTTTCAGGCCGAATGAGCTGATTTCTGCCAATTGTAGCAAAATACTGAAAGGAAAGTGGGTTTGCCTTCATATTTGACCCAGAACAACTCAGTTCAGCATGGAAATATCATTGCAACAGCTTTTATTTAGTCAGAAATCAAGATTGTAAGTTTTTATGCGCTTAAAAGCAATTTCAGGCCGAATGAGCTGATTTCTGCCAATTGTAGCAAAATACTGATGAGAAAGTGGGTTTGCCTTCATATTTGACCCAGAACAACTCAGTTCAGCATGGAAATATCATTGCAACAGCTTTTATTTAGCCAGAAATCAAGAGTGTAAATTTATATGCGCTTACAAGCATTTTCTGGCCGAATGAGCAAATATGCTTGTTTCTGTCAATTGCAGCAAAATACTGAAGGTAAAGTGGGTTTGCCTTCATATTTGACCCAGAACAACTCAGTTCAGCATTGAAATATCATTGCAACAGCTTTTGTTTAGCCAGAAAACAAGAGTGTACGTTTTTATGCGTTTAAAAGCATTTTCAGGACGAATGAGCTGATTTCTGCCAATTGTAGCAAAATACTGAAAGGAAAGTGGCTTTGCCTTCATATTTGACCCAGAGCAACTCAGTTCAGCATTGAGATATCATTGCAACATCTTTAATTTAGCCAGAAATAAAGAGTGGAAGTTTTTCAGGCCGAATGAGCAAATATGCTTGTTTCTGCCAATTGCAGCAAAATACTGAAAGGAAAATGGGTTTGCCTTCATATTTGACCCAGAACAACTCAGTTCAGCATGGAAATATTATTGCAACAGCTTTTATTTAGCCAGAAATGAAGATTTTAAGTTTTTATGCGCTTAAAAGCATTTTTCGGCCGAATGAACAAATATGCTTGTTTCTGCCAATTGTCGCAAAATACTGAAAGGAAAGTGGGTTTGCCTTCATATTTGAGCCAGAACAACTCACTTCAGCATGGAAATATCATTGCAACAGCTTTTATTTAGCCAGAAATCAAGAGTGGAAGTTTTTATGCGCTTAAAACCATTTTCAGGCCGAATGAGCTGATTTCTGCCAATTGTAGCAAAATACTGAAAGGAAAGTGGGTTTGCCTTCATATTTGACACAGAACAACTCAGTTCAGCATTGAAATATCATTGCAACAGCTTTTGTTTAGCCAGAAAACGAGAGTGTACGTATTTATGCGTTTAAAAGCATTTTCAGGCCGAATGAGCTGATTTCTGCCAATTGTAGCAAAATACTGAAAGGAAAGTGGCTTTGCCTTCATATTTGACCCAGAACAACTCAGTTCAGCATTGAGATATCATTGCAACATCTTTAATTTAGCCAGAAATAAAGAGTGGAAGTTTTTCAGGCCGAATGAGCAAATATGCTTGTTTCTGCCAATTGCAGCAAAATACTGAAAGGAAAATGGGTTTGCCTTCATATTTGACCCAGAACAACTCAGTTCAGCATGGAAATATTATTGCAACAGCTTTTATTTAGCCAGAAATGAAGATTGTAAGTTTTTATGCGCTTAAAAGCATTTTTCGGCCGAATGAACAAATATGCTTGTTTCTGCCAATTGTCGCAAAATACTGAAAGGAAAGTGGGTTTGCCTTCATATTTGAGGCAGAACAACTCACTTCAGCATGGAAATATCATTGCAACAGCTTTTATTTAGCCAGAAATCAAGAGTGGAAGTTTTTATGCGCTTAAAACCATTTTCAGGCCGAATGAGCTGATTTCTGCCAATTGTAGCAAAATACTGAAAGGAAAGTGGGTTTGCCTTCATATTTGACCCAGAACAACTCAGTTCAGCATTTAAATATCATTGCAACAGCTTTTATTTAGCCAGCAATCAAGAGTGTAAGTTTTTATGCGCTTAAAAGCATTTTCAGGCCGAATGAGCTGATTTCTGCCAATTGAAGGAAAATACTGAAAGGAAAGTGGGTTTGCCTTCATATTTGAACCAGAACAACTCAATTCATTATGGAAATGTAATTGCAACAGCTTTTTTTTTAGCCAGAAATCAAGAGTGGAAGATTTTTATGCGCTTAAAAGCATTTTCAGGCGAAATAAGCTGATTTCTGCCAATTGTAGCAAAATACTGAAAGGAAAGTGGGTTTGCCTTCATATTTGACCCAGAACAACTCAATTCAGCATGGAAATATCATTGCAACAGCTTTAATTTAGCCAGAAATCAAGAGTGGAAGATTTTTATGCGCTTAAAAGCATTTTCAGGCCGAATGAGCTGATTTCTGCCAATTGTAGCAAAATACTGAAAGGAAAGTGGCTTTGCCTTCATATTTGACCCAGAACAACTCAGTTCAGCATTGAGATATCATTGCAACATCTTTAATTTAGCCAGAAATAAAGAGTGGAAGTTTTTCAGGCCGAATGAGCAAATATGCTTGTTTCTGCCAATTGCAGCAAAATACTGAAAGGAAAATGGGTTTGCCTTCATATTTGACCCAGAACAACTCAGTTCAGCATTGAAATATCATTGCAACAGCTTTTGTTTAGCCAGAAAACAAGAGTGTAAGTTTTTATGCGCTTAAAAGCATTTTCAGGCCGAATGAGCTGATTTCTGCCAATTGTAGCAAAATCCTGAAAGGAAAGTGGGTTTGCCTTCATATTTGACCCAGAACAACTCAGTTCAGCATTGAGATATCATTGCAACAGCTTTAATTTAGCCAGAAATAAAGAGTGGAAGTTTTTCAGGCCGAATGAGCAAATATGCTTGTTTCTGCCAATTGCAGCAAAATACTGAAAGGAAAATGGGTTTGCCTTCATATTTGACCCAGAACAACTCAGTTCAGCATGGAAATATTATTGCAACAGCTTTTATTTAGCCAGAAATGAAGATTGTAAGTTTTTATGCGCTTAAAAGCATTTTCAGGCCAAATGAGCTGATTTCTGCCAATTGCAGCAAAATACTGAAGGGAAAGTGGGTTTGCCTTCATATTTGACCCAGAACAACTCAATTCAGCATGGAAATATCATTGCAACAGCTTTTATTTAGCCAGAAATCAAGAGTGGAAGTTTTTATGCGCTTAAAAGCATTTTCAGGCCAAATGAGCTGATTTCTGCCAATTGCAGCAAAATACTGAAGGGAAAGTGGGTTTGCCTTCATCTTTAACCCAGAACAACTCAGTTCAGCATTTAAATATTATTGCAAAAGCTTTTATTTAGCCAGAAATCAAGAGTGTAAGTTTTTATACGCTTAAAAGCATTTTCAGGCCGAATGAGCTGATTTATGCCAATTGTAGCAAAATACTGAAAGGAAAGTGGGCTTGCCTTCATATTTGACCCAGAACAACTCAGTTCAGCATGGAAATGTCATTGCAACATCTTTTATTTAGCCAGAAATAAGGAGTTTAAGTTTTTATGCGCTTAAAAGCATTTTCAGGCCAAATAAGCTTATTTCTGCCAATTGCAGCAAAATACTGAAGGGAAAGTGGGTTTGCCTTCATATTTGACCCAGAACAACTCAGTTCAGCATGGAAATATTATTGCAACAGCTTTTATTTAGCCAGAAATCAAGAGTGGAAGTTTTTTAGGCCGAATGAGCAAATATGCTTGTTTCTGCCAATTGCAGCAAAATACTGAAGGGAAAGTGGGTTTGCCTTCATATTTGACCCAGAACAACTCAGTTCAGCATGGAAATATCATTGCAACAGCTTTTATTTAGCCAGAAATCAAGAGTGGAAGTTTTTATGCGCTTAAAACCATTTTCAGGCCGAATGAGCTGATTTCTGCCAATTGTAGCAAAATACTGAAAGGAAAGTGGGTTTGCCTTCATATTTGACCCAGAAAAACTCAGTTCAGCATGGAAATATCATTGCAACAGCTTTTATTTAGTCAGCAATCAAGAGTGTAAGTTTTTATGCGCTTAAAAGCATTTTTCGGCCGAATGAACAAATATGCTTGTTTCTGCCAATTGTCGCAAAATACCGAAGGGAAAGTGGGTTTGCCTTCATATTTGACCCAGAACAACTCAGTTCAGCATGAAAATATCATTGCAACAGCTTTTATTTAGTCAGAAATCAAGATTGTAAGTTTTTATGCGCTTAAAAGCAATTTCAGGCCGAATGAGCTGATTTCTGCCAATTGTAGCAAAATACTGACGAGAAAGTGGGTTTGCCTTCATATTTGACCCAGAACAACTCAGTTCAGCATGGAAATATCATTGCAACATCTTTTATTTAGCCAGAAATAAGGAGTTTAAGTTTTTTTGCGCTTAAACGCATTTTCAGGCCGAATGAGCTGATTTCTGCCAATTGTAGCAAAATACGGAAAGGAAAGTGGGTTTGCCTTCATATTTGACCCAGAACAACTCAGTTCATAATTTAAATATCATTACAACAGCTTTTATTTAGCCAGAAATCAAGATTGTAAGTTTTTATGCGCTTAAAAGCATTTTCAGGCCGAATGAGCACATATGCTTGTTTCTGCCAATTGCAGCAAAATACTGAAAGGAAAATGGGTTTGCCTTCATATTTGACCCAGAACAACTCAGTTCAGCATGGAAATATTATTGCAACAGCTTTTATTTAGCCAAAAATGAAGATTGTAAGTTTTTATACGCTTAAAAGCATTTTCAGGCCAAATGAGCTGATTTCTGCCAATTGCAGCAAAATACTGAAGGGAAAGTGGGTTTGCCTTCATATTTGACCCAGAACAACTCAATTCAGCATGGAAATATCATTGCAACAGCTTTTATTTAGCCAGAAATCAAGAGTGGAAGTTTTTATGCGCTTAAAAGCATTTTCAGGCCAAATGAGCACATATGCTTGTTTCTGCCAATTGCAGCAAAATACTGAAAGGAAAGTCGGTTTGCCTTCATATTTGACCCAGAACAACTCAGTTCAGCATGGAAATATCATTGCAACATCTTTTATTTAGCCAGAAATAAGGAGTTTAAGTTTTTATGCGCTTAAAAGCATTTTCAGGCCGAATGAGCTGATTTCTGCCAATTGTAGCAAAATACTGAAGGGAAAGTGGGTTTGCCTTCATATTTGACCCAGAACAACTCAGTTCAGCATGGAAATATCATTGCAACAGCTTTTATTTAGCCAGAAATCAAGAGTGTAAGTTTTTATGCGCTTAAAAGCATTTTTCGGCCGAATGAACAAATATGCTTGTTTCTGCCAATTGTCGCAAAATACTGAAAGGAAAGTGGGTTTGCCTTCATATTTGACCCAGAACAACTCAGTTCAGCATGAAAATATCATTGCAACAGCTTTTATTTAGTCAGAAATCAAGATTGTAAGTTTTTATGCGCTTAAAAGCATTTTCAGGCCGAATGAGCACTTATGCTTGTTTCTGCCAATTGCAGCAAAATACTGAAAGGAAAGTGGGCTTGCCTTAATATTTGACCCAGAACAACTCAGGTCAGCATGGAAATATCATTGCAACATCTTTTATTTAGCCAGAAATAAGGAGTTTAAGTTTTTATACGCTTCAAAGCATTTTCAGGCCGAATGAGCTGATTTCTGCCAATTGTAGCAAAATACGGAAAGGAAAGTGGGTTTGCCTTCATATTTGACCCAGAACAACTCAGTTCAGCATTTAAATATAATTGCAACAGCTTTTATTTACTCAGAAATAAAGAGTGGAAGTTTTTCAGGCCAAATGAGCAAATATGCTTGTTTCTGCCAATTGAAGGAAAATACTGAAAGGAAAGTGGGTTTGCCTTCATATTTGAACCAGAACAACTCAATTCAGCATGGAAATGTCATTGCAACAGCTTTTTTTTTAGCCAGAAATCAAGA
Organism: Channa argus; assembly: GCF_033026475.1. Classification (NCBI taxonomy): domain Eukaryota; kingdom Metazoa; phylum Chordata; class Actinopteri; order Anabantiformes; family Channidae; genus Channa; species Channa argus. Next base: position 301,513 of record NW_027125259.1, on the reverse strand, counting down.
GTGGAAGATTTTTATGCGCTTAAAAGCATTTTCAGGCGAAATAAGCTGATTTCTGACAATTGTAGCAAAATACTGAAAGGAAAGTGGGTTTGCCTTCATATTTGACCCAGAACAACTCAATTCAGCATGGAAATATCATTGCAACAGCTTTAATTTAGCCAGAAATCAAGAGTGTAAGTTTTTATGCGCTTAAAAGCATTTTTCGGTCGAATGAACAAATATGCTTGTTTCTGCCAATTGTCGCAAAATACTAAAGGGAAAGTGGGTTTGCCTTCATATTTGACCCAGAACAACTCAGTTCAGCATGGAAATATCATTGCAACATCTTTTATTTAGCCAGAAATAAGGAGTTTAAGTTTTTATGCGCTTAAAAGCATTTTCAGGCCGAATGAGCTGATTTCTGCCAATTGTGGCAAAATACGGAAAGGAAAGTGGGTTTGCCTTCATATTTGACCCAGAACAACTCAGTTCAGCATGGAAATATCATTGCAACAGCTTTTATTTAGCCAGAAATCAAGAGTGTAAATTTATATGCGCTTACAAGCATTTTCTGGCCGAATGAGCAAATATGCTTGTTTCTGTCAATTGCAGCAAAATACTGAAGGTAAAGTGGGTTTGCCTTCATATTTGACCCAGAACAACTCAGTTCAGCATTGAAATATCATTGCAACAGCTTTTGTTTAGCCAGAAAACAAGAATGTACGTTTTTATGCGTTTAAAACCATTTTCAGGCCGAATGAGCTGATTTCTGCCAATTGTAGCAAAATACTGAAAGGAAAGTGGCTTTGCCTTCATATTTGACCCAGAACAACTCAGTTCAGCATTGAGATATCATTGCAACATCTTTAATTTAGCCAGAAATAAAGAGTGGAAGTTTTTCAGGCCGAATGAGCAAATATGCTTGTTTCTGCCAATTGCAGCAAAATTCTGAAAGAAAAATGGGTTTGCCTTCATATTTGACCCAGAACAACTCAGTTCAGCATGGAAATATTATTGCAACAGCTTTTATTTAGCCAGAAATGAAGATTGTAAGTTTTTATGCGCTTAAAAGCATTTTTCGGCCGAATGAGCTGATTTCTGCCAATATTAGCAAAATACTGAAAGGAAAGTGGGTTTGCCTTCATATTTGACCCAGAACAACTCAGTTCAGCATTTAAATATCATTGCAACAGCTTTTATTTAGCCAGCAATCAAGAGTGTAAGTTTTTATGCGCTTAAAAGCATTTTCAGGCCGAATGAGCTGATTTCTGCCAATTGAAGGAAAATACTGAAAGGAAAGTGGGTTTGCCTTCATATTTGAACCAGAACAACTCAATTCATTATGGAAATGTAATTGCAACAGCTTTTTTTTTAGCCAGAAATCAAGAGTGGAAGATTTTTATGCGCTTAAAAGCATTTTCAGGCGAAATAAGCTGATTTCTGCCAATTGTAGCAAAATACTGAAAGGAAAGTGGTTTTGCCTTCATATTTGACCCAGAACAACTCAATTCAGCATGGAAATATCATTGCAACAGCTTTAATTTAGCCAGAAATCAAGATTGTAAGTTTTTATGCGCTTAAAAGCATTTTCAGGCCGAATGAGCACATATGCTTGTTTCTGCCAATTGCAGCAAAATACTGAAAGGAAAGTCGGTTTGCCTTCATATTTGACCCAGAACAACTCAGTTCAGCATGGAAATATCATTGCAACATCTTTTATTTAGCCAGAAATAAGGAGTTTAAGTTTTTGTGCGCTTAAAAGCATTTTCAGGCCGAATGAGCTGATTTCTGCCAATTGTAGCAAAATACTGAAGGGAAAGTGGGTTTGCCTTCATATTTGACCCAGAACAACTCAGTTCAGCATGGAAATATCATTGCAACAGCTTTTATTTAGCCAGAAATCAAGAGTGTAAGTTTTTATGCGCTTAAAAGCATTTTTCGGCCGAATGAACAAATATGCTTGTTTCTGCCAATTGTCGCAAAATACTGAAAGGAAAGTGGGTTTGCCTTCATATTTGACCCAGAACAACTCAGTTCAGCATGAAAATATCATTGCAACAGCTTTTATTTAGTCAGAAATCAAGATTGTAAGTTTTTATGCGCTTAAAAGCATTTTCAGGCCGAATGAGCACTTATGCTTGTTTCTGCCAATTGCAGCAAAATACTGAAAGGAAAGTGGGCTTGCCTTAATATTTGACCCAGAACAACTCAGGTCAGCATGGAAATATCATTGCAACATCTTTTATTTAGCCAGAAATAAGGAGTTTAAGTTTTTATACGCTTAAAAGCATTTTCAGGCCGAATGAGCTGATTTCTGCCAATTGTAGCAAAATACGGAAAGGAAAGTGGGTTTGCCTTCATATTTGACCCAGAACAACTCAGTTCAGCATTTAAATATAATTGCAACAGCTTTTATTTACTCAGAAATAAAGAGTGGAAGTTTTTCAGGCCAAATGAGCAAATATGCTTGTTTCTGCCAATTGCAGCAAAATACTGAAAGGAAAATGGGTTTGCCTTCATATTTGACCCAGAACAACTCAGTTCAGCATTTAAATATAATTGCAACAGCTTTTATTTAGCCAGCAATCAAGAGTGTAAGTTTTTATGCGCTTAAAAGCATTTTCAGGCCGAATGAGCTGATTTCTGACAATTGAAGGAAAATACTGAAAGGAAAGTGGGTTTGCCTTCATATTTGAACCAGAACAACTCAATTCAGCATGGAAATGTCATTGCAACAGCTTTTTTTTTAGCCAGAAATCAAGAGTGGAAGATTTTTATGCGCTTAAAAGCATTTTCAGGCGAAATAAGCTGATTTCTGCCAATTGTAGCAAAATACTGAAAGGAAAGTGGGTTTGCCTTCATATTTGACCCAGAACAACTCAATTCAGCATGGAAATATCATTGCAACAGCTTTAATTTAGCCAGAAATCAAGAGTGTAAGTTTTTATGCGCTTAAAAGCATTTTTCGGTCGAATAAACAAATATGCTTGTTTCTGCCAATTGTCGCAAAATACTAAAGGGAAAGTGGGTTTGCCTTCATATTTGACCCAGAACAACTCAGTTCAGCATGGAAATATCATTGCAACAGCTTTTATTTAGCCAGAAATAAGGAGTTTAAGTTTTTATGCGCTTAAAAGCATTTTCAGGCCGAATGAGCTGATTTCTGCCAATTGTAGCAAAATACGGAAAGGAAAGTGGGTTTGCCTTCATATTTGACCCAGAACAACTCAGTTCAGCATTTAAATATAATTGCAACAGCTTTTATTTACTCAGAAATAAAGAGTGGAAGTTTTTCAGGCCAAATGAGCAAATATGCTTGTTTCTGCCAATTGCAGCAAAATACTGAAAGGAAAATGGGTTTGCCTTCATATTTGACCCAGAACAACTCAGTTCAGCATTTAAATATAATTGCAACAGCTTTTATTTAGCCAGCAATCAAGAGTGTAAGTTTTTATGCGCTTAAAAGCATTTTCAGGCCGAATGAGCTGATTTCTGACAATTGAAGGAAAATACTGAAAGGAAAGTGGGTTTGCCTTCATATTTGAACCAGAACAACTCAATTCAGCATGGAAATGTCATTGCAACAGCTTTTTTTTTAGCCAGAAATCAAGAGTGGAAGATTTTTATGCGCTTAAAAGCATTTTTGAGGCGAAATAAGCTGATTTCTGCCAATTGTAGCAAAATACTGAAAGGAAAGTGGGTTTGCCTTCATATTTGACCCAGAACAACTCAATTCAGCATGGAAATATCATTGCAACAGCTTTAATTTAGCCAGAAATCAAGAGTGTAAGTTTTTATGCGCTTAAAAGCATTTTTCGGTCGAATAAACAAATATGCTTGTTTCTGCCAATTGTCGCAAAATACTAAAGGGAAAGTGGGTTTGCCTTCATATTTGACCCAGAACAACTCAGTTCAGCATGGAAATATCATTGCAACAGCTTTTATTTAGCCAGAAATAAGGAGTTTAAGTTTTTATGCGCTTAAAAGCATTTTCAGGCCGAATGAGCTGATTTCTGCCAATTGTGGCAAAATACGGAAAGGAAAGTGGGTTTGCCTTCATATTTGACCCAGAACAACTCAGTTCAGCATGGAAATATCATTGCAACAGCTTTTATTTAGCCAGAAATCAAGAGTGTAAATTTATATGCGCTTACAAGCATTTTCTGGCCGAATGAGCAAATATGCTTGTTTCTGTCAATTGCAGCAAAATATTGAAGGTAAAGTGGGTTTGCCTTCATATTTGACCCAGAACAACTCAGTTCAGCATTGAAATATCATTGCAACAGCTTTTGTTTAGCCAGAAAACAAGAGTGTACGTTTTTATGCGTTTAAAAGCATTTTCAGGACGAATGAGCTGATTTCTGCCAATTGTAGCAAAATACTGAAAGGAAAGTGGCTTTGCCTTCATATTTGACCCAGAACAACTCAGTTCAGCATTGAGATATCATTGCAACATCTTTAATTTAGCCAGAAATAAAGAGTGGAAGTTTTTCAGGCCGAATGAGCAAATATGCTTGTTTCTGCCAATTGCAGCAAAATACTGAAAGGAAAATGGGTTTGCCTTCATATTTGACCCAGAACAACTCAGTTCAGCATGGAAATATTATTGCAACAGCTTTTATTTAGCCAGAAATGAAGATTTTAAGTTTTTATGCGCTTAAAAGCATTTTTCGGCCGAATGAACAAATATGCTTGTTTCTGCCAATTGTCGCAAAATACTGAAAGGAAAGTGGGTTTGCCTTCATATTTGAGCCAGAACAACTCACTTCAGCATGGAAATATCATTGCAACAGCTTTTATTTAGCCAGAAATCAAGAGTGGAAGTTTTTATGCGCTTAAAACCATTTTCAGGCCGAATGAGCTGATTTCTGCCAATTGTAGCAAAATACTGAAAGGAAAGTGGGTTTGCCTTCATATTTGACCCAGAACAACTCAGTTCAGCATTGAAATATCATTGCAACAGCTTTTGTTTAGCCAGAAAACAAGAGTGTACGTTTTTATGCGTTTAAAAGCATTTTCTGGCCGAATGAGCTGATTTCTGCCAATTGTAGCAAAATACTGAAAGGAAAGTGGCTTTGCCTTCATATTTGACCCAGAACAACTCAGTTCAGCATTGAGATATCATTGCAACATCTTTAATTTAGCCAGAAATAAAGAGTGGAAGTTTTTCAGGCCGAATGAGCAAATATGCTTGTTTCTGCCAATTGCAGCAAAATACTGAAAGGAAAATGGGTTTGCCTTCATATTTGACCCAGAACAACTCAGTTCAGCATGGAAATATTATTGCAACAGCTTTTATTTAGCCAGAAATGAAGATTGTAAGTTTTTATGCGCTTAAAAGCATTTTTCGGCCGAATGAACAAATATGCTTGTTTCTGCCAATTGTCGCAAAATACTGAAAGGAAAGTGGGTTTGCCTTCATATTTGACCCAGAACAACTCAGTTCAGCATTTAAATATCATTGCAACAGCTTTTATTTAGCCAGCAATCAAGAGTGTAAGTTTTTATGCGCTTAAAAGCATTTTCAGGCCGAATGAGCTGATTTCTGCCAATTGAAGGAAAATACTGAAAGGAAAATGGGTTTGCCTTCATATTTGAACCAGAACAACTCAATTCATTATGGAAATGTAATTGCAACAGCTTTTTTTTTAGCCAGAAATCAAGAGTGGAAGATTTTTATGCGCTTAAAAGCATTTTCAGGCGAAATAAGCTGATTTCTGCCAAGTGTAGCAAAATACTGAAAGGAAAGTGGGTTTGCCTTCATATTTGACCCAGAACAACTCAATTCAGCATGGAAATATCATTGCAACAGCTTTAATTTAGCCAGAAATCAAGAGTGTAAGTTTTTATGCGCATAAAAGCATTTTTCAGCCGAATAAACAAATATGCTTGTTTCTGCCAATTGTCGCAAAATACTAAAGGGAAAGTGGGTTTGCCTTCATATTTGACGCAGAACATCTCAATTCAGCATGGAAATATCATTGCAACATCTTTTATTTAGCCAGAAATAAGGAGTTTAAGCTTTTATGCGCTTAAACGTATTTTCAGGCCGAATGAGCTGATTTCTGCCAATTGTAGCAAAATACGGAAAGGAAAGTGGGTTTGCCTTCATATTTGACCCAGAACAACTCAGTTAAGCATTTAAATATCATTACAACAGCTTTTATTTAGCCAGAAATCAAGATTGTAAGTTTTTATGCGCTTAAAAGCATTTTCAGGCCGAATGAGCACATATGCTTGTTTCTGCCAATTGCAGCAAAATACTGAAAGGAAAGTGGGTTTGCCTTAATATTTGACCCAGAACAACTCAGTTCAGCATGGAAATATCATTGCAACATCTTTTATTTAGCCAGAAATAAGGAGTTTAAGTTTTTATGCGCTTAAAAGCATTTTCAGGCCGAATGAGCTGATTTCTGCCAATTGTGGCAAAATACGGAAAGGAAAGTGGGTTTGCCTTCATATTTGACCCAGAACAACTCAGTTCAGCATGGAAATATCATTGCAACAGCTTTTATTTAGCCAGAAATCAAGAGTGTAAATTTATATGCGCTTAAAAGCATTTTCTGGCCGAATGAGCAAATATGCTTGTTTCTGCCAATTGCAGCAAAATACTGAAAGGAAAATGGGTTTGCCTTCATATTTGACCCAGAACAACTCAGTTCAGCATGGAAATATTATTGCAACAGCTTTTATTTAGCCAGAAATGAAGATTGTAAGTTTTTATGCGCTTAAAAGCATTTTCAGGCCAAATGAGCTGATTTCTGCCAATTGCAGCAAAATACTGAAGGGAAAGTGGGTTTGCCTTCATATTTGACCCAGAACAACTCAATTCAGCATGGAAATATCATTGCAACAGCTTTTATTTAGCCAGAAATCAAGAGTGGAAGTTTTTATGCGCTTAAAAGCATTTTCAGGCCAAATGAGCTGATTTCTGCCAATTGCAGCAAAATACTGAAGGGAAAGTGGGTTTGCCTTCATCTTTAACCCAGAACAACTCAGTTCAGCATTTAAATATTATTGCAAAAGCTTTTATTTAGCCAGAAATCAAGAGTGTAAGTTTTTATACGCTTAAAAGCATTTTCAGGCCGAATGAGCTGATTTATGCCAATTGTAGCAAAATACTGAAAGGAAAGTGGGCTTGCCTTCATATTTGACCCAGAACAACTCAGTTCAGCATGGAAATGTCATTGCAACATCTTTTATTTAGCCAGAAATAAGGAGTTTAAGTTTTTATGCGCTTAAAAGCATTTTCAGGCCAAATAAGCTTATTTCTGCCAATTGCAGCAAAATACTGAAGGGAAAGTGGGTTTGCCTTCATATTTGACCCAGAACAACTCAGTTCAGCATGGAAATATTATTGCAACAGCTTTTATTTAGCCAGAAATCAAGAGTGGAAGTTTTTTAGGCCGAATGAGCAAATATGCTTGTTTCTGCCAATTGCAGCAAAATACTGAAGGGAAAGTGGGTTTGCCTTCATATTTGACCCAGAACAACTCAGTTCAGCATGGAAATATCATTGCAACAGCTTTTATTTAGCCAGAAATCAAGAGTGGAAGTTTTTATGCGCTTAAAACCATTTTCAGGCCGAATGAGCTGATTTCTGCCAATTGTAGCAAAATACTGAAAGGAAAGTGGGTTTGCCTTCATATTTGACCCAGAAAAACTCAGTTCAGCATGGAAATATCATTGCAACAGCTTTTATTTAGTCAGCAATGAAGAGTGTAAGTTTTTATGCGCTTAAAAGCATTTTTCGGCCGAATGAACAAATATGCTTGTTTCTGCCAATTGTAGCAAAATACTGACGAGAAAGTGGGTTTGCCTTCATATTTGACCCAGAACAACTCAGTTCAGCATGGAAATATCATTGCAACATCTTTTATTTAGCCAGAAATAAGGAGTTTAAGTTTTTTTGCGCTTAAACGCATTTTCAGGCCGAATGAGCTGATTTCTGCCAATTGTAGCAAAATACGGAAAGGAAAGTGGGTTTGCCTTCATATTTGACCCAGAACAACTCAGTTCATAATTTAAATATCATTACAACAGCTTTTATTTAGCCAGAAATGAAGATTGTAAGTTTTTATGCGCTTAAAAGCATTTTCAGGCCAAATGAGCTGATTTCTGCCAATTGCAGCAAAATACTGAAGGGAAAGTGGGTTTGCCTTCATATTTGACCCAGAACAACTCAATTCAGCATGGAAATATCATTGCAACAGCTTTTATTTAGCCAGAAATCAAGAGTGGAAGTTTTTATGCGCTTAAAAGCATTTTCAGGCCAAATGAGCTGATTTCTGCCAATTGCAGCAAAATACTGAAGGGAAAGTGGGTTTGCCTTCATATTTGACCCAGAACAACTCAGTTCAGCATTGAAATATCATTGCAACAGCTTTTGTTTAGCCAGAAAACAAGAATGTACGTTTTTATGCGTTTAAAACCATTTTCAGGCCGAATGAGCTGATTTCTGCCAATTGTAGCAAAATACTGAAAGGAAAGTGGCTTTGCCTTCATATTTGACCCAGAACAACTCAGTTCAGCATTGAGATATCATTGCAACATCTTTAATTTAGCCAGAAATAAAGAGTGGAAGTTTTTCAGGCCGAATGAGCAAATATGCTTGTTTCTGCCAATTGCAGCAAAATACTGAAAGGAAAATGGGTTTGCCTTCATATTTGACCCAGAACAACTCAGTTCAGCATGGAAATCTTATTGCAACAGCTTTTATTTAGCCAGAAATGAAGATTGTAAGTTTTTATGCGCTTAAAAGCATTTTTCGGCCGAATGAGCTGATTTCTGCCAATATTAGCAAAATACTGAAAGGAAAGTGGGTTTGCCTTCATATTTGACCCAGAACAACTCAGTTCAGCATTTAAATATCATTGCAACAGCTTTTATTTAGCCAGCAATCAAGAGTGTAAGTTTTTATGCGCTTAAAAGCATTTTCAGGCCGAATGAGCTGATTTCTGCCAATTGAAGGAAAATACTGAAAGGAAAGTGGGTTTGCCTTCATATTTGAACCAGAACAACTCAATTCATTATGGAAATGTAATTGCAACAGCTTTTTTTTTAGCCAGAAATCAAGAGTGGAAGATTTTTATGCGCTTAAAAGCATTTTCAGGCGAAATAAGCTGATTTCTGCCAATTGTAGCAAAATACTGAAAGGAAAGTGGTTTTGCCTTCATATTTGACCCAGAACAACTCAATTCAGCATGGAAATATCATTGCAACAGCTTTAATTTAGCCAGAAATCAAGATTGTAAGTTTTTATGTGCTTAAAAGCATTTTCTGGCCGAATGAGCAAATATGCTTGTTTCTGTCAATTGCAGCAAAATACTGAAGGTAAAGTGGGTTTGCCCTCATATTTGACCCAGAACAACTCAGTTCAGCATTGAAATATCATTGCAACAGCTTTTGTTTAGCCAGAAAACAAGAATGTACGTTTTTATGCGTTTAAAACCATTTTCAGGCCGAATGAGCTGATTTCTGCCAATTGTAGCAAAATACTGAAAGGAAAGTGGCTTTGCCTTCATATTTGACCCAGAACAACTCAGTTCAGCATTGAGATATCATTGCAACATCTTTAATTTAGCCAGAAATAAAGAGTGGAATTTTTTCAGGCCGAATGAGCAAATATGCTTGTTTCTGCCAATTGCAGCAAAATACTGAAAGGAAAATGGGTTTGCCTTCATATTTGACCCAGAACAACTCAGTTCAGCATGGAAATATTATTGCAACAGCTTTTATTTAGCCAGAAATGAAGATTGTAAGTTTTTATGCGCTTAAAAGCATTTTTCGGCCGAATGAGCTGATTTCTGCCAATATTAGCAAAATACTGAAAGGAAAGTGGGTTTGCCTTCATATTTGACCCAGAACAACTCAGTTCAGCATTTAAATATCATTGCAACAGCTTTTATTTAGCCAGCAATGAAGAGTGTAAGTTTTTATGCGCTTAAAAGCATTTTCAGGCCGAATGAGCTGATTTCTGCCAATTGAAGGAAAATACTGAAAGGAAAGTGGGTTTGCCTTCATATTTGAACCAGAACAACTCAATTCATTATGGAAATGTAATTGCAACAGCTTTTTTTTTAGCCAGAAATCAAGAGTGGAAGATTTTTATGCGCTTAAAAGCATTTTCAGGCGAAATAAGCTGATTTCTGCCAATTGTAGCAAAATACTGAAAGGAAAGTGGTTTTGCCTTCATATTTGACCCAGAACAACTCAATTCAGCATGGAAATATCATTGCAACAGCTTTAATTTAGCCAGAAATCAAGATTGTAAGTTTTTATGCGCTTAAAAGCATTTTCAGGCCGAATGAGCACATATGCTTGTTTCTGCCAATTGCAGCAAAATACTGAAAGGAAAGTCGGTTTGCCTTCATATTTGACCCAGAACAACTCAGTTCAGCATGGAAATATCATTGCAACATCTTTTATTTAGCCAGAAATAAGGAGTTTAAGTTTTTGTGCGCTTAAAAGCATTTTCAGGCCGAATGAGCTGATTTCTGCCAATTGTAGCAAAATACTGAAGGGAAAGTGGGTTTGCCTTCATATTTGACCCAGAACAACTCAGTTCAGCATGGAAATATCATTGCAACAGCTTTTATTTAGCCAGAAATCAAGAGTGTAAGTTTTTATGCGCTTAAAAGCATTTTTCGGCCGAATGAACAAATATGCTTGTTTCTGCCAATTGTCGCAAAATACTGAAAGGAAAGTGGGTTTGCCTTCATATTTGACCCAGAACAACTCAGTTCAGCATGAAAATATCATTGCAACAGCTTTTATTTAGTCAGAAATCAAGATTGTAAGTTTTTATGCGCTTAAAAGCATTTTCAGGCCGAATGAGCACTTATGCTTGTTTCTGCCAATTGCAGCAAAATACTGAAAGGAAAGTGGGCTTGCCTTAATATTTGACCCAGAACAACTCAGGTCAGCATGGAAATATCATTGCAACATCTTTTATTTAGCCAGAAATAAGGAGTTTAAGTTTTTATACGCTTAAAAGCATTTTCAGGCCGAATGAGCTGATTTCTGCCAATTGTAGCAAAATACGGAAAGGAAAGTGGGTTTGCCTTCATATTTGACCCAGAACAACTCAGTTCAGCATTTAAATATAATTGCAACAGCTTTTATTTACTCAGAAATAAAGAGTGGAAGTTTTTCAGGCCAAATGAGCAAATATGCTTGTTTCTGCCAATTGCAGCAAAATACTGAAAGGAAAATGGGTTTGCCTTCATATTTGACCCAGAACAACTCAGTTCAGCATTTAAATATAATTGCAACAGCTTTTATTTAGCCAGCAATCAAGAGTGTAAGTTTTTATGCGCTTAAAAGCATTTTCAGGCCGAATGAGCTGATTTCTGACAATTGAAGGAAAATACTGAAAGGAAAGTGGGTTTGCCTTCATATTTGAACCAGAACAACTCAATTCAGCATGGAAATGTCATTGCAACAGCTTTTTTTTTAGCCAGAAATCAAGAGTGGAAGATTTTTATGCGCTTAAAAGCATTTTCAGGCGAAATAAGCTGATTTCTGCCAATTGTAGCAAAATACTGAAAGGAAAGTGGGTTTGCCTTCATATTTGACCCAGAACAACTCAATTCAGCATGGAAATATCATTGCAACAGCTTTAATTTAGCCAGAAATCAAGAGTGTAAGTTTTTATGCGCTTAAAAGCATTTTTCGGTCGAATAAACAAATATGCTTGTTTCTGCCAATTGTCGCAAAATACTAAAGGGAAAGTGGGTTTGCCTTCATATTTGACCCAGAACAACTCAGTTCAGCATGGAAATATCATTGCAACAGCTTTTATTTAGCCAGAAATAAGGAGTTTAAGTTTTTATGCGCTTAAAAGCATTTTCAGGCCGAATGAGCTGATTTCTGCCAATTGTGGCAAAATACGGAAAGGAAAGTGGGTTTGCCTTCATATTTGACCCAGAACAACTCAGTTCAGCATGGAAATATCATTGCAACAGCTTTTATTTAGCCAGAAATCAAGAGTGTAAATTTATATGCGCTTACAAGCATTTTCTGGCCGAATGAGCAAATATGCTTGTTTCTGTCAATTGCAGCAAAATATTGAAGGTAAAGTGGGTTTGCCTTCATATTTGACCCAGAACAACTCAGTTCAGCATTGAAATATCATTGCAACAGCTTTTGTTTAGCCAGAAAACAAGAGTGTACGTTTTTATGCGTTTAAAAGCATTTTCAGGACGAATGAGCTGATTTCTGCCAATTGTAGCAAAATACTGAAAGGAAAGTGGCTTTGCCTTCATATTTGACCCAGAACAACTCAGTTCAGCATTGAGATATCATTGCAACATCTTTAATTTAGCCAGAAATAAAGAGTGGAAGTTTTTCAGGCCGAATGAGCAAATATGCTTGTTTCTGCCAATTGCAGCAAAATACTGAAAGGAAAATGGGTTTGCCTTCATATTTGACCCAGAACAACTCAGTTCAGCATGGAAATATTATTGCAACAGCTTTTATTTAGCCAGAAATGAAGATTTTAAGTTTTTATGCGCTTAAAAGCATTTTTCGGCCGAATGAACAAATATGCTTGTTTCTGCCAATTGTCGCAAAATACTGAAAGGAAAGTGGGTTTGCCTTCATATTTGAGCCAGAACAACTCACTTCAGCATGGAAATATCATTGCAACAGCTTTTATTTAGCCAGAAATCAAGAGTGGAAGTTTTTATGCGCTTAAAACCATTTTCAGGCCGAATGAGCTGATTTCTGCCAATTGTAGCAAAATACTGAAAGGAAAGTGGGTTTGCCTTCATATTTGACCCAGAACAACTCAGTTCAGCATTGAAATATCATTGCAACAGCTTTTGTTTAGCCAGAAAACAAGAGTGTACGTTTTTATGGGTTTAAAAGCATTTTCTGGCCGAATGAGCTGATTTCTGCCAATTGTAGCAAAATACTGAAAGGAAAGTGGCTTTGCCTTCATATTTGACCCAGAACAACTCAGTTCAGCATTGAGATATCATTGCAACATCTTTAATTTAGCCAGAAATAAAGAGTGGAAGTTTTTCAGGCCGAATGAGCAAATATGCTTGTTTCTGCCAATTGCAGCAAAATACTGAAAGGAAAATGGGTTTGCCTTCATATTTGACCCAGAACAACTCAGTTCAGCATGGAAATATTATTGCAACAGCTTTTATTTAGCCAGAAATGAAGATTGTAAGTTTTTATGCGCTTAAAAGCATTTTTCGGCCGAATGAACAAATATGCTTGTTTCTGCCAATTGTCGCAAAATACTGAAAGGAAAGTGGGTTTGCCTTCATATTTGAGGCAGAACAACTCACTTCAGCATGGAAATATCATTGCAACAGCTTTTATTTAGCCAGAAATCAAGAGTGGAAGTTTTTATGCGCTTAAAACCATTTTCAGGCCGAATGAGCTGATTTCTGCCAATTGTAGCAAAATACTGAAAGGAAAGTGGGTTTGCCTTCATATTTGACCCAGAACAACTCAGTTCAGCATTTAAATATCATTGCAACAGCTTTTATTTAGCCAGCAATCAAGAGTGTAAGTTTTTATGCGCTTAAAAGCATTTTCAGGCCGAATGAGCTGATTTCTGCCAATTGAAGGAAAATACTGAAAGGAAAATGGGTTTGCCTTCATATTTGAACCAGAACAACTCAATTCATTATGGAAATGTAATTGCAACAGCTTTTTTTTTAGCCAGAAATCAAGAGTGGAAGATTTTTATGCGCTTAAAAGCATTTTCAGGCGAAATAAGCTGATTTCTGCCAAGTGTAGCAAAATACTGAAAGGAAAGTGGGTTTGCCTTCATATTTGACCCAGAACAACTCAATTCAGCATGGAAATATCATTGCAACAGCTTTAATTTAGCCAGAAATCAAGAGTGTAAGTTTTTATGCGCTTAAAAGCATTTTTCAGCCGAATAAACAAATATGCTTGTTTCTGCCAATTGTCGCAAAATACTAAAGGGAAAGTGGGTTTGCCTTCATATTTGACGCAGAACATCTCAATTCAGCATGGAAATATCATTGCAACATCTTTTATTTAGCCAGAAATAAGGAGTTTAAGCTTTTATGCGCTTAAACGTATTTTCAGGCCGAATGAGCTGATTTCTGCCAATTGTAGCAAAATACGGAAAGGAAAGTGGGTTTGCCTTCATATTTGACCCAGAACAACTCAGTTAAGCATTTAAATATCATTACAACAGCTTTTATTTAGCCAGAAATCAAGATTGTAAGTTTTTATGCGCTTAAAAGCATTTTCAGGCCGAATGAGCACATATGCTTGTTTCTGCCAATTGCAGCAAAATACTGAAAGGAAAGTGGGTTTGCCTTAATATTTGACCCAGAACAACTCAGTTCAGCATGGAAATATCATTGCAACATCTTTTATTTAGCCAGAAATAAGGAGTTTAAGTTTTTATGCGCTTAAAAGCATTTTCAGGCCGAATGAGCTGATTTCTGCCAATTGTGGCAAAATACGGAAAGGAAAGTGGGTTTGCCTTCATATTTGACCCAGAACAACTCAGTTCAGCATGGAAATATCATTGCAACAGCTTTTATTTAGCCAGAAATCAAGAGTGTAAATTTATATGCGCTTAAAAGCATTTTCTGGCCGAATGAGCAAATATGCTTGTTTCTGCCAATTGCAGCAAAATACTGAAAGGAAAATGGGTTTGCCTTCATATTTGACCCAGAACAACTCAGTTCAGCATGGAAATATTATTGCAACAGCTTTTATTTAGCCAGAAATGAAGATTGTAAGTTTTTATGCGCTTAAAAGCATTTTCAGGCCAAATGAGCTGATTTCTGCCAATTGCAGCAAAATACTGAAGGGAAAGTGGGTTTGCCTTCATATTTGACCCAGAACAACTCAATTCAGCATGGAAATATCATTGCAACAGCTTTTATTTAGCCAGAAATCAAGAGTGGAAGTTTTTATGCGCTTAAAAGCATTTTCAGGCCAAATGAGCTGATTTCTGCCAATTGCAGCAAAATACTGAAGGGAAAGTGGGTTTGCCTTCATCTTTAACCCAGAACAACTCAGTTCAGCATTTAAATATTATTGCAAAAGCTTTTATTTAGCCAGAAATCAAGAGTGTAAGTTTTTATACGCTTAAAAGCATTTTCAGGCCGAATGAGCTGATTTATGCCAATTGTAGCAAAATACTGAAAGGAAAGTGGGCTTGCCTTCATATTTGACCCAGAACAACTCAGTTCAGCATGGAAATGTCATTGCAACATCTTTTATTTAGCCAGAAATAAGGAGTTTAAGTTTTTATGCGCTTAAAAGCATTTTCAGGCCAAATAAGCTTATTTCTGCCAATTGCAGCAAAATACTGAAGGGAAAGTGGGTTTGCCTTCATATTTGACCCAGAACAACTCAGTTCAGCATGGAAATATTATTGCAACAGCTTTTATTTAGCCAGAAATCAAGAGTGGAAGTTTTTTAGGCCGAATGAGCAAATATGCTTGTTTCTGCCAATTGCAGCAAAATACTGAAGGGAAAGTGGGTTTGCCTTCATATTTGACCCAGAACAACTCAGTTCAGCATGGAAATATCATTGCAACAGCTTTTATTTAGCCAGAAATCAAGAGTGGAAGTTTTTATGCGCTTAAAACCATTTTCAGGCCGAATGAGCTGATTTCTGCCAATTGTAGCAAAATACTGAAAGGAAAGTGGGTTTGCCTTCATATTTGACCCAGAAAAACTCAGTTCAGCATGGAAATATCATTGCAACAGCTTTTATTTAGTCAGCAATCAAGAGTGTAAGTTTTTATGCGCTTAAAAGCATTTTTCGGCCGAATGAACAAATATGCTTGTTTCTGCCAATTGTAGCAAAATACTGACGAGAAAGTGGGTTTGCCTTCATATTTGACCCAGAACAACTCAGTTCAGCATGGAAATATCATTGCAACATCTTTTATTTAGCCAGAAATAAGGAGTTTAAGTTTTTTTGCGCTTAAACGCATTTTCAGGCCGAATGAGCTGATTTCTGCCAATTGTAGCAAAATACGGAAAGGAAAGTGGGTTTGCCTTCATATTTGACCCAGAACAACTCAGTTCATAATTTAAATATCATTACAACAGCTTTTATTTAGCCAGAAATGAAGATTGTAAGTTTTTATGCGCTTAAAAGCATTTTCAGGCCAAATGAGCTGATTTCTGCCAATTGCAGCAAAATACTGAAGGGAAAGTGGGTTTGCCTTCATATTTGACCCAGAACAACTCAATTCAGCATGGAAATATCATTGCAACAGCTTTTATTTAGCCAGAAATCAAGAGTGGAAGTTTTTATGCGCTTAAAAGCATTTTCAGGCCAAATGAGCTGATTTCTGCCAATTGCAGCAAAATACTGAAGGGAAAGTGGGTTTGCCTTCATCTTTAACCCAGAACAACTCAGTTCAGCATTTAAATATTATTGCAAAAGCTTTTATTTAGCCAGAAATCAAGAGTGTAAGTTTTTATACGCTTAAAAGCATTTTCAGGCCGAATGAGCTGATTTATGCCAATTGTAGCAAAATACTGAAAGGAAAGTGGGCTTGCCTTCATATTTGACCCAGAACAACTCAGTTCAGCATGGAAATGTCATTGCAACATCTTTTATTTAGCCAGAAATAAGGAGTTTAAGTTTTTATGCGCTTAAAAGCATTTTCAGGCCAAATAAGCTTATTTCTGCCAATTGCAGCAAAATACTGAAGGGAAAGTGGGTTTGCCTTCATATTTGACCCAGAACAACTCAGTTCAGCATGGAAATATTATTGCAACAGCTTTTATTTAGCCAGAAATCAAGAGTGGAAGTTTTTTAGGCCGAATGAGCAAATATGCTTGTTTCTGCCAATTGCAGCAAAATACTGAAGGGAAAGTGGGTTTGCCTTCATATTTGACCCAGAACAACTCAGTTCAGCATGGAAATATCATTGCAACAGCTTTTATTTAGCCAGAAATCAAGAGTGGAAGTTTTTATGCGCTTAAAACCATTTTCAGGCCGAATGAGCTGATTTCTGCCAATTGTAGCAAAATACTGAAAGGAAAGTGGGTTTGCCTTCATATTTGACCCAGAAAAACTCAGTTCAGCATGGAAATATCATTGCAACAGCTTTTATTTAGTCAGCAATCAAGAGTGTAAGTTTTTATGCGCTTAAAAGCATTTTTCGGCCGAATGAACAAATATGCTTGTTTCTGCCAATTGTAGCAAAATACTGACGAGAAAGTGGGTTTGCCTTCATATTTGACCCAGAACAACTCAGTTCAGCATGGAAATATCATTGCAACATCTTTTATTTAGCCAGAAATAAGGAGTTTAAGTTTTTTTGCGCTTAAACGCATTTTCAGGCCGAATGAGCTGATTTCTGCCAATTGTAGCAAAATACGGAAAGGAAAGTGGGTTTGCCTTCATATTTGACCCAGAACAACTCAGTTCATAATTTAAATATCATTACAACAGCTTTTATTTAGCCAGAAATGAAGATTGTAAGTTTTTATGCGCTTAAAAGCATTTTCAGGCCAAATGAGCTGATTTCTGCCAATTGCAGCAAAATACTGAAGGGAAAGTGGGTTTGCCTTCATATTTGACCCAGAACAACTCAATTCAGCATGGAAATATCATTGCAACAGCTTTTATTTAGCCAGAAATCAAGAGTGGAAGTTTTTATGCGCTTAAAAGCATTTTCAGGCCAAATGAGCTGATTTCTGCCAATTGCAGCAAAATACTGAAGGGAAAGTGGGTTTGCCTTCATATTTGACCCAGAACAACTCAATTCAGCATGGAAATATCATTGCAACAGCTTTTATTTAGCCAGAAATCAAGAGTGGAAGTTTTTATGCGCTTAAAAGCATTTTCAGGCCAAATGAGCTGATTTCTGCCAATTGCAGCAAAATACTGAAGGGAAAGTGGGTTTGCCTTCATCTTTAACCCAGAACAACTCAGTTCAGCATTTAAATATTATTGCAAAAGCTTTTATTTAGCCAGAAATCAAGAGTGTAAGTTTTTATACGCTTAAAAGCATTTTCAGGCCGAATGAGCTGATTTATGCCAATTGTAGCAAAATACTGAAAGGAAAGTGGGCTTGCCTTCATATTTGACCCAGAACAACTCAGTTCAGCATGGAAATGTCATTGCAACATCTTTTATTTAGCCAGAAATAAGGAGTTTAAGTTTTTATGCGCTTAAAAGCATTTTCAGGCCAAATAAGCTTATTTCTGCCAATTGCAGCAAAATACTGAAGGGAAAGTGGGTTTGCCTTCATATTTGACCCAGAACAACTCAGTTCAGCATGGAAATATTATTGCAACAGCTTTTATTTAGCCAGAAATCAAGAGTGGAAGTTTTTTAGGCCGAATGAGCAAATATGCTTGTTTCTGCCAATTGTAGCAAAATACTGAAAGGAAAGTGGGTTTGCCTTCATATTTGACCCAGAAAAACTCAGTTCAGCATGGAAATATCATTGCAACAGCTTTTATTTAGTCAGCAATCAAGAGTGTAAGTTTTTATGCGCTTAAAAGCATTTTTCGGCCGAATGAACAAATATGCTTGTTTCTGCCAATTGTAGCAAAATACTGACGAGAAAGTGGGTTTGCCTTCATATTTGACCCAGAACAACTCAGTTCAGCATGGAAATATCATTGCAACATCTTTTATTTAGCCAGAAATAAGGAGTTTAAGTTTTTTTGCGCTTAAACGCATTTTCAGGCCGAATGAGCTGATTTCTGCCAATTGTAGCAAAATACGGAAAGGAAAGTGGGTTTGCCTTCATATTTGACCCAGAACAACTCAGTTCATAATTTAAATATCATTACAACAGCTTTTATTTAGCCAGAAATGAAGATTGTAAGTTTTTATGCGCTTAAAAGCATTTTCAGGCCAAATGAGCTGATTTCTGCCAATTGCAGCAAAATACTGAAGGGAAAGTGGGTTTGCCTTCATCTTTAACCCAGAACAACTCAGTTCAGCATTTAAATATTATTGCAAAAGCTTTTATTTAGCCAGAAATCAAGAGTGTAAGTTTTTATACGCTTAAAAGCATTTTCAGGCCGAATGAGCTGATTTATGCCAATTGTAGCAAAATACTGAAAGGAAAGTGGGCTTGCCTTCATATTTGACCCAGAACAACTCAGTTCAGCATGGAAATGTCATTGCAACATCTTTTATTTAGCCAGAAATAAGGAGTTTAAGTTTTTATGCGCTTAAAAGCATTTTCAGGCCAAATAAGCTTATTTCTGCCAATTGCAGCAAAATACTGAAGGGAAAGTGGGTTTGCCTTCATATTTGACCCAGAACAACTCAGTTCAGCATGGAAATATTATTGCAACAGCTTTTATTTAGCCAGAAATCAAGAGTGGAAGTTTTTTAGGCCGAATGAGCAAATATGCTTGTTTCTGCCAATTGCAGCAAAATACTGAAGGGAAAGTGGGTTTGCCTTCATATTTGACCCAGAACAACTCAGTTCAGCATGGAAATATCATTGCAACAGCTTTTATTTAGCCAGAAATCAAGAGTGGAAGTTTTTATGCGCTTAAAACCATTTTCAGGCCGAATGAGCTGATTTCTGCCAATTGTAGCAAAATACTGAAAGGAAAGTGGGTTTGCCTTCATATTTGACCCAGAAAAACTCAGTTCAGCATGGAAATATCATTGCAACAGCTTTTATTTAGTCAGCAATCAAGAGTGTAAGTTTTTATGCGCTTAAAAGCATTTTTCGGCCGAATGAACACATATGCTTGTTTCTGCCAATTGTCGCAAAATACTGAAGGGAAAGTGGGTTTGCCTTCATATTTGACCCAGAACAACTCAGTTCAGCATGAAAATATCATTGCAACAGCTTTTATTTAGTCAGAAATCAAGATTGTAAGTTTTTATGCGCTTAAAAGCAATTTCAGGCCGAATGAGCTGATTTCTGCCAATTGTAGCAAAATACTGACGAGAAAGTGGGTTTGCCTTCATATTTGACCCAGAACAACTCAGTTCAGCATGGAAATATCATTGCAACATCTTTTATTTAGCCAGAAATAAGGAGTTTAAGTTTTTTTGCGCTTAAACGCATTTTCAGGCCGAATGAGCTGATTTCTGCCAATTGTAGCAAAATACGGAAAGGAAAGTGGGTTTGCCTTCATATTTGACCCAGAACAACTCAGTTCATAATTTAAATATCATTACAACAGCTTTTATTTAGCCAGAAATCAAGATTGTAAGTTTTTATGCGCTTAAAAGCATTTTCAGGCCGAATGAGCACATATGCTTGTTTCTGCCAATTGCAGCAAAATACTGAAAGGAAAATGGGTTTGCCTTCATATTTGACCCAGAACAACTCAGTTCAGCATGGAAATATTATTGCAACAGCTTTTATTTAGCCAGAAATGAAGATTGTAAGTTTTTATACGCTTAAAAGCATTTTCAGGCCAAATGAGCTGATTTCTGCCAATTGCAGCAAAATACTGAAGGGAAAGTGGGTTTGCCTTCATATTTGACCCAGAACAACTCAATTCAGCATGGAAATATCATTGCAACAGCTTTTATTTAGCCAGAAATCAAGAGTGGAAGTTTTTATGCGCTTAAAAGCATTTTCAGGCCAAATGAGCACATATGCTTGTTTCTGCCAATTGCAGCAAAATACTGAAAGGAAAGTCGGTTTGCCTTCATATTTGACCCAGAACAACTCAGTTCAGCATGGAAATATCATTGCAACATCTTTTATTTAGCCAGAAATAAGGAGTTTAAGTTTTTATGCGCTTAAAAGCATTTTCAGGCCGAATGAGCTGATTTCTGCCAATTGTAGCAAAATACTAAAGGGAAAGTGGGTTTGCCTTCATATTTGACCCAGAACAACTCAGTTCAGCATGGAAATATCATTGCAACAGCTTTTATTTAGCCAGAAATCAAGAGTGTAAGTTTTTATGCGCTTAAAAGCATTTTTCGGCCGAATGAACAAATATGCTTGTTTCTGCCAATTGTCGCAAAATACTGAAAGGAAAGTGGGTTTGCCTTCATATTTGACCCAGAACAACTCAGTTCAGCATGAAAATATCATTGCAACAGCTTTTATTTAGTCAGAAATCAAGATTGTAAGTTTTTATGCGCTTAAAAGCATTTTCAGGCCGAATGAGCACTTATGCTTGTTTCTGCCAATTGCAGCAAAATACTGAAAGGAAAGTGGGCTTGCCTTAATATTTGACCCAGAACAACTCAGGTCAGCATGGAAATATCATTGCAACATCTTTTATTTAGCCAGAAATAAGGAGTTTAAGTTTTTATACGCTTAAAAGCATTTTCAGGCCGAATGAGCTGATTTCTGCCAATTGTAGCAAAATACGGAAAGGAAAGTGGGTTTGCCTTCATATTTGATGCATAACAACTCAGTTCAGCATTGAGATATCATTGCAACAGCTTTAATTTACTCAGAAATAAAGAGTGGAAGTTTTTCAGGCCAAATGAGCAAATATGCTTGTTTCTGCCAATTGCAGCAAAATACTGAAAGGAAAATGGGTTTGCCTTGATATTTGACCCAGAACAACTCAGTTCAGCATTTAAATATCATTGCAACAGCTTTTATTTAGCCAGCAATCAAGAGTGTAAGTTTTTATGCGCTTAAAAGCATTTTCAGGCCGAATGAGCTGATTTCTGACAATTGAAGGAAAATACTGAAAGGAAAGTGGGTTTGCCTTCATATTTGAACCAGAACAACTCAATTCAGCATGGAAATGTCATTGCAACAGCTTTTTTTTTAGCCAGAAATCAAGAGTGGAAGATTTTTATGCGCTTAAAAGCATTTTCAGGCGAAATAAGCTGATTTCTGCCAATTGTAGCAAAATACTGAAAGGAAAGTGGGTTTGCCTTCATATTTGACCCAGAACAACTCAATTCAGCATGGAAATATCATTGCAACAGCTTTAATTTAGCCAGAAATCCAGAGTGTAAGTTTTTATGCGCTTAAAAGCATTTTTCGGTCGAATAAACAAATATGCTTGTTTCTGCCAATTGTCGCAAAATACTAAAGGGAAAGTGGGTTTGCCTTCATATTTGACCCAGAACAACTCAGTTCAGCATGGAAATATCATTGCAACATCTTTTATTTAGCCAGAAATAAGGAGTTTAAGTTTTTATGCGCTTAAAAGCATTTTCAGGCCGAATGAGCTGATTTCTGCCAATTGTGGCAAAATACGGAAAGGAAAGTGGGTTAGCCTTCATATTTGACCCAGAACAACTCAGTTCAGCATGGAAATATCATTGCAACAGCTTTTATTTAGCCAGAAATCAAGAGTGTAAGTTTATATGCGCTTACAAGCATTTTCTGGCCGAATGAGCAAATATGCTTGTTTCTGTCAATTGCAGCAAAATACTGAAGGTAAAGTGGGTTTGCCTTCATATTTGACCCAGAACAACTCAGTTCAGCATTGAAATATCATTGCAACAGCTTTTGTTTAGCCAGAAAACAAGAGTGTACGTTTTTATGCGTTTAAAAGCATTTTCAGGACGAATGAGCTGATTTCTGCCAATTGTAGCAAAATACTGAAAGGAAAGTGGCTTTGCCTTCATATTTGACCCAGAACAACTCAGTTCAGCATTGAGATATCATTGCAACATCTTTAATTTAGCCAGAAATAAAGAGTGGAAGTTTTTCAGGCCGAATGAGCAAATATGCTTGTTTCTGCCAATTGCAGCAAAATACTGAAAGGAAAATGGGTTTGCCTTCATATTTGACCCAGAACAACTCAGTTCAGCATGGAAATATTATTGCAACAGCTTTTATTTAGCCAGAAATGAAGATTGTAAGTTTTTATGCGCTTAAAAGCATTTTTCGGCCGAATGAACAAATATGCTTGTTTCTGCCAATTGTCGCAAAATACTGAAAGGAAAGTGGGTTTGCCTTCATATTTGAGCCAGAACAACTCACTTCAGCATGGAAATATCATTGCAACAGCTTCTATTTAGCCAGAAATCAAGAGTGGAAGTTTTTATGCGCTTAAAACCATTTTCAGGCCGAATGAGCTGATTTCTGCCAATATTAGCAAAATACTGAAAGGAAAGTGGGTTTGCCTTCATATTTGACCCAGAACAACTCAGTTCAGCATTTAAATATCATTGCAACAGCTTTTATTTAGCCAGCAATCAAGAGTGTAAGTTTTTATGCGCTTAAAAGCATTTTCAGGCCGAATGAGCTGATTTCTGCCAATTGAAGGAAAATACTGAAAGGAAAGTGGGTTTGCCTTCATATTTGAACCAGAACAACTCAATTCAGCATGGAAATGTCATTGCAACAGCTTTTTTTTTAGCCAGAAATCAAGAGTGGAAGATTTTTATGCGCTTAAAAGCATTTTCAGGCGAAATAAGCTGATTTCTGCCAATTGTAGCAAAATACTGAAAGGAAAGTGGGTTTCCTTCATATTTGACCCAGAACAACTCAATTCAGCATGGAAATATCATTGCAACAGCTTTAATTTAGCCAGAAATCAAGAGTGTAAGTTTTTATGCGCTTAAAAGCATTTTTCGGTCGAATAAACAAATATGCTTGTTTCTGCCAATTGTCGCAAAATACTAAAGGGAAAGTGGGTTTGCCTTCATATTTGACCCAGAACAACTCAGTTCAGCATGGAAATATCATTGCAACATCTTTTATTTAGCCAGAAATAAGGAGTTTAAGTTTTTATGCGCTTAAAAGCATTTTCAGGCCGAATGAGCTGATTTCTGCCAATTGTGGCAAAATACGGAAAGGAAAGTGGGTTTGCCTTCATATTTGACCCAGAACAACTCAGTTCAGCATGGAAATATCATTGCAACAGCTTTTATTTAGCCAGAAATCAAGAGTGTAAATTTATATGCGCTTACAAGCATTTTCTGGCCGAATGAGCAAATATGCTTGTTTCTGTCAATTGCAGCAAAATACTGAAGGTAAAGTGGGTTTGCCTTCATATTTGACCCAGAACAACTCAGTTCAGCATTGAAATATCATTGCAACAGCTTTTGTTTAGCCAGAAAACAAGAGTGTACGTTTTTATGCGTTTAAAAGCATTTTCAGGACGAATGAGCTGATTTCTGCCAATTGTAGCAAAATACTGAAAGGAAAGTGGCTTTGCCTTCATATTTGACCCAGAACAACTCAGTTCAGCATTGAGATATCATTGCAACATGTTTAATTTAGCCAGAAATAAAGAGTGGAAGTTTTTCAGGCCGAATGAGCAAATATGCTTGTTTCTGCCAATTGCAGCAAAATACTGAAAGGAAAATGGGTTTGCCTTCATATTTGACCCAGAACAACTCAGTTCAGCATGGAAATATTATTGCAACAGCTTTTATTTAGCCAGAAATGAAGATTTTAAGTTTTTATGCGCTTAAAAGCATTTTTCGGCCGAATGAACAAATATGCTTGTTTCTGCCAATTGTCGCAAAATACTGAAAGTAAAGTGGGTTTGCCTTCATATTTGAGCCAGAACAACTCACTTCAGCATGGAAATATCATTGCAACAGCTTTTATTTAGCCAGAAATCAAGAGTGGAAGTTTTTATGCGCTTAAAACCATTTTCAGGCCGAATGAGCTGATTTCTGCCAATTGTAGCAAAATACTGAAAGGAAAGTGGGTTTGCCTTCATATTTGAGCCAGAACAACTCACTTCAGCATGGAAATATCATTGCAACAGCTTTTATTTAGCCAGAAATCAAGAGTGGAAGTTTTTATGCGCTTAAAACCATTTTCAGGCCGAATGAGCTGATTTCTGCCAATTGTAGCAAAATACTGAAAGGAAAGTGGGTTTGCCTTCATATTTGACCCAGAACAACTCAGTTCAGCATTGAAATATCATTGCAACAGCTTTTGTTTAGCCAGAAAACAAGAGTGTACGTTTTTATGCGTTTAAAAGCATTTTCTGGCCGAATGAGCTGATTTCTGCCAATTGTAGCAAAATACTGAAAGGAAAGTGGCTTTGCCTTCATATTTGACCCAGAACAACTCAGTTCAGCATTGAGATATCATTGCAACATCTTTAATTTAGCCAGAAATAAAGAGTGGAAGTTTTTCAGGCCGAATGAGCAAATATGCTTGTTTCTGCCAATTGCAGCAAAATACTGAAAGGAAAATGGGTTTGCCTTCATATTTGACCCAGAACAACTCAGTTCAGCATGGAAATATTATTGCAACAGCTTTTATTTAGCCAGAAATGAAGATTGTAAGTTTTTATGCGCTTAAAAGCATTTTCAGGCCGAATGAGCTGATTTCTGCCAATTGTAGCAAAATACTAAAGGGAAAGTGGGTTTGCCTTCATATTTGACCCAGAACAACTCAGTTCAGCATGGAAATATCATTGCAACAGCTTTTATTTAGCCAGAAATCAAGAGTGGAAGTTTTTATGCGCTTAAAACCATTTTCAGGCCGAATGAGCTGATTTCTGCCAATTGTAGCAAAATACTGAAAGGAAAGTGGGTTTGCCTTCATATTTGACCCAGAACAACTCAGTTCAGCATTTAAATATCATTGCAACAGCTTTTATTTAGCCAGCAATCAAGAGTGTAAGTTTTTATGCGCTTAAAAGCATTTTCAGGCCGAATGAGCTGATTTCTGCCAATTGAAGGAAAATACTGAAAGGAAAGTGGGTTTGACTTCATATTTGAACCAGAACAACTCAATTCATTATGGAAATGTAATTGCAACAGCTTTTTTTTTAGCCAGAAATCAAGAGTGGAAGATTTTTATGCGCTTAAAAGCATTTTCAGGACGAATGAGCTGATTTCTGCCAATTGTAGCAAAATACTGAAAGGAAAGTGGGTTTGCCTTCATATTTGACCCAGAACAACTCAGTTCAGCATTTAAATATCATTGCAACAGCTTTTATTTAGCCAGCAATCAAGAGTGTACGTTTTTATGCGCTTAAAAGCATTTTCAGGCCGAATGAGCTGATTTCTGCCAATTGAAGGAAAATACTGAAAGGAAAGTGGGTTTGCCTTCATATTTGAACCAGAACAACTCAATTCATTATGGAAATGTAATTGCAACAGCTTTTTTTTTAGCCAGAAATCAAGAGTGGAAGATTTTTATGCGCTTAAAAGCATTTTCAGGCCGAATGAGCTGATTTCTGCCAATTGAAGGAAAATACTGAAAGGAAAGTGGGTTTGCCTTCATATTTGACCCAGAACAACTCAGTTCAGCATTGAAATATCATTGCAACAGCTTTTGTTTAGCCAGAAAACAAGAGTGTACGTTTTTATGCGTTTAAAAGCATTTTCAGGCCGAATGAGCTGATTTCTGCCAATTGTAGCAAAATACTGAAAGGAAAGTGGGTTTGCCTTCATATTTGACCCAGAACCACTCAGTTCAGCATTTAAATATCATTGCAACAGCTTTTATTTAGCCAGCAATCAAGAGTGTACGTTTTTATGCGCTTAAAAGCATTTTCAGGCCGAATGAGCTGATTTCTGCCAATTGAAGGAAAATACTGAAAGGAAAGTGGGTTTGCCTTCATATTTGAACCAGAACAACTCAATTCATTATGGAAATGTAATTGCAACAGCTTTTTTTTTAGCCAGAAATCAAGAGTGTAAGTTTTTATGCGCTTAAAAGCATTTTTCAGCCGGATAAACAAATATGCTTGTTTCTGCCAATTGTCGCAAAATACTAAAGGGAAAGTGGGTTTACCTTCATATTTGACCCAGAACAACTCAGTTCAGCATGGAAATATCATTGCAACATCTTTTATTTAGCCAGAAATAAGGAGTTTAAGCTTTTATGCGCTTAAACGTATTTTCAGGCCGAATGAGCTGATTTCTGCCAATTGTAGCAAATACGGAAAGGAAAGTGGGTTTGCCTTCATATTTGACCCAGAACAACTCAGTTAAGCATTTAAATATCATTACAACAGCTTTTATTTAGCCAGAAATCAAGATTGTACGTTTTTATGCGCTTAAAAGCATTTTCTGGCCGAATGAGCAAATATGCTTGTTTCTGTCAATTGCAGCAAAATACTGAAGGTAAAGTGGGTTTGCCTTCATATTTGACCCAGAACAACTCAGTTCAGCATTGAAATATCATTGCAACAGCTTTTGTTTAGCCAGAAAACAAGAGTGTAAGTTTTTATGCGCTTAAAAGCATTTTCAGGCCGAATGAGCTGATTTCTGCCAATTGTAGCAAAATCCTGAAAGGAAAGTGGGTTTGCCTTCATATTTGACCCAGAACAACTCAGTTCAGCATTGAGATATCATTGCAACAGCTTTAATTTAGCCAGAAATAAAGAGTGGAAGTTTTTCAGGCCGAATGAGCAAATATGCTTGTTTCTGCCAATTGCAGCAAAATACTGAAAGGAAAATGGGTTTGCCTTCATATTTGACCCAGAACAACTCAGTTCAGCATGGAAATATTATTGCAACAGCTTTTATTTAGCCAGAAATGAAGATTGTAAGTTTTTATGCGCTTAAAAGCATTTTCAGGCCAAATGAGCTGATTTCTGCCAATTGCAGCAAAATACTGAAGGGAAAGTGGGTTTGCCTTCATATTTGACCCAGAACAACTCAATTCAGCATGGAAATATCATTTCAACAGCTTTTATTTAGCCAGAAATCAAGAGTGGAAGTTTTTATGCGCTTAAAAGCATTTTCAGGCCAAATGAGCTGATTTCTGCCAATTGCAGCAAAATACTGAAGGGAAAGTGGGTTTGCCTTCATCTTTAACCCAGAACAACTCAGTTCAGCATTTAAATATTATTGCAAAAGCTTTTATTTAGCCAGAAATCAAGAGTGTAAGTTTTTATACGCTTAAAAGCATTTTCAGGCCGAATGAGCTGATTTATGCCAATTGTAGCAAAATACTGAAAGGAAAGTGGGCTTGCCTTCATATTTGACCCAGAACAACTCAGTTCAGCATGGAAATGTCATTGCAACATCTTTTATTTAGCCAGAAATAAGGAGTTTAAGTTTTTATGCGCTTAAAAGCATTTTCAGGCCAAATAAGCTTATTTCTGCCAATTGCAGCAAAATACTGAAGGGAAAGTGGGTTTGCCTTCATATTTGACCCAGAACAACTCAGTTCAGCATGGAAATATCATTGCAACAGCTTTTATTTAGCCAGAAATCAAGAGTGGAAGTTTTTATGCGCTTAAAACCATTTTCAGGCCGAATGAGCTGATTTCTGCCAATTGTAGCAAAATACTGAAAGGAAAGTGGGTTTGCCTTCATATTTGACCCAGAAAAACTCAGTTCAGCATGGAAATATCATTGCAACAGCTTTTATTTAGTCAGCAATCAAGAGTGTAAGTTTTTATGCGCTTAAAAGCATTTTTCGGCCGAATGAACAAATATGCTTGTTTCTGACAATTGTCGCAAAATACTGAAGGGAAAGTGGGTTTGCCTTCATATTTGACCCAGAACAACTCAGTTCAGCATGAAAATATCATTGCAACAGCTTTTATTTAGTCAGAAATCAAGATTGTAAGTTTTTATGCGCTTAAAAGCAATTTCAGGCCGAATGAGCTGATTTCTGCCAATTGTAGCAAAATTCTGACGAGAAAGTGGGTTTGCCTTCATATTTGACCCAGAACAACTCAGTTCAGCATGGAAATATCATTGCAACATCTTTTATTTAGCCAGAAATAAGGAGTTTAAGTTTTTTTGCGCTTAAACGCATTTTCAGGCCGAATGAGCTGATTTCTGCCAATTGTAGCAAAATACGGAAAGGAAAGTGGGTTTGCCTTCATATTTGACCCAGAACAACTCAGTTCATAATTTAAATATCATTACAACAGCTTTTATTTAGCCAGAAATGAAGATTGTAAGTTTTTATGCGCTTAAAAGCATTTTCAGGCCAAATGAGCTGATTTCTGCCAATTGCAGCAAAATACTGAAGGGAAAGTGGGTTTGCCTTCATATTTGACCCAGAACAACTCAATTCAGCATGGAAATATCATTGCAACAGCTTTTATTTAGCCAGAAATCAAGAGTGGAAGTTTTTATGCGCTTAAAAGCATTTTCAGGCCAAATGAGCTGATTTCTGCCAATTGCAGCAAAATACTGAAGGGAAAGTGGGTTTGCCTTCATCTTTAACCCAGAACAACTCAGTTCAGCATTTAAATATTATTGCAAAAGCTTTTATTTAGCCAGAAATCAAGAGTGTAAGTTTTTATACGCTTAAAAGCATTTTCAGGCCGAATGAGCTGATTTATGCCAATTGTAGCAAAATACTGAAAGGAAAGTGGGCTTGCCTTCATATTTGACCCAGAACAACTCAGTTCAGCATGGAAATGTCATTGCAACATCTTTTATTTAGCCAGAAATAAGGAGTTTAAGTTTTTATGCGCTTAAAAGCATTTTCAGGCCAAATAAGCTTATTTCTGCCAATTGCAGCAAAATACTGAAGGGAAAGTGGGTTTGCCTTCATATTTGACCCAGAACAACTCAGTTCAGCATGGAAATATTATTGCAACAGCTTTTATTTAGCCAGAAATCAAGAGTGGAAGTTTTTTAGGCCGAATGAGCAAATATGCTTGTTTCTGCCAATTGCAGCAAAATACTGAAGGGAAAGTGGGTTTGCCTTCATATTTGACCCAGAACAACTCAGTTCAGCATGGAAATATCATTGCAACAGCTTTTATTTAGCCAGAAATCAAGAGTGGAAGTTTTTATGCGCTTAAAACCATTTTCAGGCCGAATGAGCTGATTTCTGCCAATTGTAGCAAAATACTGAAAGGAAAGTGGGTTTGCCTTCATATTTGACCCAGAACAACTCAGTTCAGCATGGAAATATCATTGCAACAGCTTTTATTTAGTCAGCAATCAAGAGTGTAAGTTTTTATGCGCTTAAAAGCATTTTTCGGCCGAATGAACAAATATGCTTGTTTCTGCCAATTGCAGCAAAATACTGAAGGGAAAGTGGGTTTGCCTTCATATTTGACCCAGAACAACTCAGTTCAGCATGAAAATATCATTGCAACAGCTTTTATTTAGTCAGAAATCAAGATTGTAAGTTTTTATGCGCTTAAAAGCAATTTCAGGCCGAATGAGCTGATTTCTGCCAATTGTAGCAAAATACTGACGAGAAAGTGGGTTTGCCTTCATATTTGACCCAGAACAACTCAGTTCAGCATGGAAATATCATTGCAACATCTTTTATTTAGCCAGAAATAAGGAGTTTAAGTTTTTTTGCGCTTAAACGCATTTTCAGGCCGAATGAGCTGATTTCTGCCAATTGTAGCAAAATACGGAAAGGAAAGTGGGTTTGCCTTCATAGTTGACCCAGAACAACTCAGTTCATAATTTAAATATCATTACAACAGCTTTTATTTAGCCAGAAATCAAGATTGTAAGTTTTTATGCGCTTAAAAGCATTTTCAGGCCGAATGAGCACATATGCTTGTTTCTGCCAATTGCAGCAAAATACTGAAAGGAAAATGGGTTTGCCTTCATATTTGACCCAGAACAACTCAGTTCAGCATGGAAATATTATTGCAACAGCTTTTATTTAGCCAGAAATGAAGATTGTAAGTTTTTATACGCTTAAAAGCATTTTCAGGCCAAATGAGCTGATTTCTGCCAATGGCAGCAAAATACTGAAGGGAAAGTGGGTTTGCCTTCATATTTGACCCAGAACAACTCAATTCAGCATGGAAATATCATTGCAACAGCTTTTATTTAGCCAGAAATCAAGAGTGGAAGTTTTTATGCGCTTAAAAGCATTTTCAGGCCAAATGAGCTGATTTCTGCCAATTGTAGCAAAATACTGACGAGAAAGTGGGTTTGCCTTCATATTTGACCCAGAACAACTCAGTTCAGCATGGAAATATCATTGCAACATCTTTTATTTAGCCAGAAATAAGGAGTTTAAGTTTTTTTGCGCTTAAACGCATTTTCAGGCCGAATGAGCTGATTTCTGCCAATTGTAGCAAAATACGGAAAGGAAAGTGGGTTTGCCTTCATATTTGACCCAGAACAACTCAGTTCAGCATGGAAATGTCATTGCAACATCTTTTATTTAGCCAGAAATAAGGAGTTTAAGTTTTTATGCGCTTAAAAGCATTTTCAGGCCAAATAAGCTGATTTCTGCCAATTGCAGCAAAATACTGAAGGGAAAGTGGGTTTGCCTTCATATTTGACCCAGAACAACTCAGTTCAGCATGGAAATATTATTGCAACAGCTTTTATTTAGCCAGAAATCAAGAGTGGAAGTTTTTTAGGCCGAATGAGCAAATATGCTTGTTTCTGCCAATTGCAGCAAAATACTGAAGGGAAAGTGGGTTTGCCTTCATATTTGACCCAGAACAACTCAGTTCAGCATGGAAATATCATTGCAACAGCTGTTATTTAGCCAGAAATCAAGAGTGGAAGTTTTTATGCGCTTAAAAGCAATTTCAGGCCGAATGAGCTGATTTCTGCCAATTGTAGCAAAATACTGACGAGAAAGTGGGTTTGCCTTTATATTTGACCCAGAACAACTCAGTTCAGCATGGAAATATCATTGCAACATCTTTTATTTAGCCAGAAATAAGGAGTTTAAGTTTTTTTGCGCTTAAACGCATTTTCAGGCCGAATGAGCTGATTTCTGCCAATTGTAGCAAAATACGGAAAGGAAAGTGGGTTTGCCTTCATATTTGACCCAGAACAACTCAGTTCATAATTTAAATATCATTACAACAGCTTTTATTTAGCCAGAAATCAAGATTGTAAGTTTTTATGCGCTTAAAAGCATTTTCAGGCCGAATGAGCACATATGCTTGTTTCTGCCAATTGCAGCAAAATACTGAAAGGAAAATGGGTTTGGCTTCATATTTGACCCAGAACAACTCAGTTCAGCATTTAAATATCATTGCAACAGCTTTTATTTAGCCAGCAATCAAGAGTGTAAGTTTTTATGCGCTTAAAAGCATTTTCAGGCCGAATGAGCTGATTTCTGCCAATTGAAGGAAAATACTGAAAGGAAAGTGGGTTTGCCTTCATATTTGAACCAGAACAACTCAATTCAGCATGGAAATGTCATTGCAACAGCTTTTTTTTTAGCCAGAAATCAAGAGTGGAAGATTTTTATGCGCTTAAAAGCATTTTCAGGCGAAATAAGCTGATTTCTTCCAATTGTAGCAAAATACTGAAAGGAAAGTGGGTTTGCCTTCATATTTGACCCAGAACAACTCAATTCAGCATGGAAATATCATTGCAACAGCTTTAATTTAGCCAGAAATCAAGAGTGTAAGTTTTTATGCGCTTAAAAGCATTTTTCGGTCGAATAAACAAATATGCTTGTTTCTGCCAATTGTCGCAAAATACTAAAGGGAAAGTGGGTTTGCCTTCATATTTGACCCAGAACAACTCAGTTCAGCATGGAAATATCATTGCAACATCTTTTATTTAGCCAGAAATAAGGAGTTTAAGTTTTTATGCGCTTAAAAGCATTTTCAGGCCGAATGAGCTGATTTCTGCCAATTGTGGCAAAATATGGAAAGGAAAGTGGGTTTGCCTTCATATTTGACCCAGAACAACTCAGTTCAGCATGGAAATATCATTGCAACAGCTTTTATTTAGCCAGAAATCAAGAGTGTAAATTTATATGCGCTTACAAGCATTTTCTGGCCGAATGAGCAAATATGCTTGTTTCTGCCAATTGCAGCAAAATACTGAAAGGAAAATGGGTTTGCCTTCATATTTGACCCAGAACAACTCAGTTCAGCATGGAAATATTATTGCAACAGCTTTTATTTAGCCAGAAATGAAGATTGTAAGTTTTTATGCGCTTAAAAGCATTTTCAGGCCAAATGAGCTGATTTCTGCCAATTGCAGCAAAATACTGAAGGGAAAGTGGGTTTGCCTTCATATTTGACCCAGAACAACTCAATTCAACATGGAAATATCATTGCAACAGCTTTTATTTAGCCAGAAATCAAGAGTGGAAGTTTTTATGTGCTTAAAAGCATTTTCAGGCCAAATGAGCTGATTTCTGCCAATTGCAGCAAAATACTGAAGGGAAAGTGGGTTTGCCTTCATCTTTGACCCAGAACAACTCAGTTCAGCATTTAAATATTATTGCAAAAGCTTTTATTTAGCCAGAAATCAAGAGTGTAAGTTTTTATACGCTTAAAAGCATTTTCAGGCCGAATGAGCTGATTTATGCCAATTGTAGCAAAATACTGAAAGGAAAGTGGGCTTGCCTTCATATTTGACCCAGAACAACTCAGTTCAGCATGGAAATGTCATTGCAAGATCTTTTATTTAGCCAGAAATAAGGAGTTTAAGTTTTTATGCGCTTAAAAGCATTTTCAGGCCAAATGAGCTGATTTCTGCCAATTGCAGCAAAATCCTGAAGGGAAAGTGGGTTTGCCTTCATATTTGACCCAGAACAACTCAATTCAACATGGAAATATCATTGCAACAGCTTTTATTTAGCCAGAAATCAAGAGTGGAAGTTTTTATGTGCTTAAAAGCATTTTCAGGCCAAATGAGCTGATTTCTGCCAATTGCAGCAAAATACTGAAGGGAAAGTGGGTTTGCCTTCATCTTTGACCCAGAACAACTCAGTTCAGCATTTAAATATTATTGCAAAAGCTTTTATTTAGCCAGAAATCAAGAGTGTAAGTTTTTATACGCTTAAAAGCATTTTCAGGCCGAATGAGCTGATTTATGCCAATTGTAGCAAAATACTGAAAGGAAAGTGGGCCTGCCTTCATATTTGACCCAGAACAACTCAGTTCAGCATGGAAATGTCATTGCAAGATCTTTTATTTAGCCAGAAATAAGGAGTTTAAGTTTTTATGCGCTTAAAAGCATTTTCAGGCCAAATAAGCTGATTTCTGCCAATTGCAGCAAAATACTGAAGGGAAAGTGGGTTTGCCTTCATATTTGACCCAGAACAACTCAGTTCAGCATGGAAATATTATTGCAACACCTTTTATTTAGCCAGAAATCAAGAGTGGAAGTTTTTCAGGCCGAATGAGCAAATATGCTTTTTTCTGCCAATTGCAGCAAAATACTGAAAGGAAAATGGGTTTGCCTTCATATTTGACCCAGAACAACTCAGTTCAGCATGGAAATATTATTGCAATAGCTTTTATTTAGCCAGAAATGAAGATTGTAAGTTTTTATGCACTTAAAAGTATTTTCAGGCCAAATGAGCTGATTTCTGCCAATTGCAGCAAAATCCTGAAGGGAAAGTGGGTTTGCCTTCATATTTGACCCAGAACAACTCAATTCAACATGGAAATATCATTGCAACAGCTTTTATTTAGCCAGAAATCAAGAGTGGAAGTTTTTTAGGCCGAATGAGCAAATATGCTTGTTGCTGCCAATTGCAGCAAAATACTGATGGGAAAGTGGGTTTGCCTTCATATTTGACCCAGAACAACTCAGTTCATAATTTAAATATCATTACAACAGCTTTTATTTAGCCAGAAATGAAGATTGTAAGTTTTTATGCGCTTAAAAGCATTTTCAGGCCAAATGAGCTGATTTCTGCCAATTGCAGCAAAATACTGAAGGGAAAGTGGGTTTGCCTTCATATTTGACCCAGAACAACTCAATTCAGCATGGAAATATCATTGCAACAGCTTTTATTTAGCCAGAAATCAAGAGTGGAAGTTTTTATGCGCTTAAAAGCATTTTCAGGCCAAATGAGCTGATTTCTGCCAATTGCAGCAAAATACTGAAGGGAAAGTGGGTTTGCCTTCATCTTTAACCCAGAACAACTCAGTTCAGCATTTAAATATTATTGCAAAAGCTTTTATTTAGCCAGAAATCAAGAGTGTAAGTTTTTATACGCTTAAAAGCATTTTCAGGCCGAATGAGCTGATTTATGCCAATTGTAGCAAAATACTGAAAGGAAAGTGGGCTTGCCTTCATATTTGACCCAGAACAACTCAGTTCAGCATGGAAATGTCATTGCAACATCTTTTATTTAGCCAGAAATAAGGAGTTTAAGTTTTTATGCGCTTAAAAGCATTTTCAGGCCAAATAAGCTTATTTCTGCCAATTGCAGCAAAATACTGAAGGGAAAGTGGGTTTGCCTTCATATTTGACCCAGAACAACTCAGTTCAGCATGGAAATATTATTGCAACAGCTTTTATTTAGCCAGAAATCAAGAGTGGAAGTTTTTTAGGCCGAATGAGCAAATATGCTTGTTTCTGCCAATTGCAGCAAAATACTGAAGGGAAAGTGGGTTTGCCTTCATATTTGACCCAGAACAACTCAGTTCAGCATGGAAATATCATTGCAACAGCTTTTATTTAGCCAGAAATCAAGAGTGGAAGTTTTTATGCGCTTAAAACCATTTTCAGGCCGAATGAGCTGATTTCTGCCAATTGTAGCAAAATACTGAAAGGAAAGTGGGTTTGCCTTCATATTTGACCCAGAACAACTCAGTTCAGCATGGAAATATCATTGCAACAGCTTTTATTTAGTCAGCAATCAAGAGTGTAAGTTTTTATGCGCTTAAAAGCATTTTTCGGCCGAATGAACAAATATGCTTGTTTCTGCCAATTGCAGCAAAATACTGAAGGGAAAGTGGGTTTGCCTTCATATTTGACCCAGAACAACTCAGTTCAGCATGAAAATATCATTGCAACAGCTTTTATTTAGTCAGAAATCAAGATTGTAAGTTTTTATGCGCTTAAAAGCAATTTCAGGCCGAATGAGCTGATTTCTGCCAATTGTAGCAAAATACTGACGAGAAAGTGGGTTTGCCTTCATATTTGACCCAGAACAACTCAGTTCAGCATGGAAATATCATTGCAACATCTTTTATTTAGCCAGAAATAAGGAGTTTAAGTTTTTTTGCGCTTAAACGCATTTTCAGGCCGAATGAGCTGATTTCTGCCAATTGTAGCAAAATACGGAAAGGAAAGTGGGTTTGCCTTCATAGTTGACCCAGAACAACTCAGTTCATAATTTAAATATCATTACAACAGCTTTTATTTAGCCAGAAATCAAGATTGTAAGTTTTTATGCGCTTAAAAGCATTTTCAGGCCGAATGTGCACATATGCTTGTTTCTGCCAATTGCAGCAAAATACTGAAAGGAAAATGGGTTTGCCTTCATATTTGACCCAGAACAACTCAGTTCAGCATGGAAATATTATTGCAACAGCTTTTATTTAGCCAGAAATGAAGATTGTAAGTTTTTATACGCTTAAAAGCATTTTCAGGCCAAATGAGCTGATTTCTGCCAATGGCAGCAAAATACTGAAGGGAAAGTGGGTTTGCCTTCATATTTGACCCAGAACAACTCAATTCAGCATGGAAATATCATTGGAACAGCTTTTATTTAGCCAGAAATCAAGAGTGGAAGTTTTTATGCGCTTAAAAGCATTTTCAGGCCAAATGAGCTGATTTCTGCCAATTGTAGCAAAATACTGACGAGAAAGTGGGTTTGCCTTCATATTTGACCCAGAACAACTCAGTTCAGCATGGAAATATCATTGCAACATCTTTTATTTAGCCAGAAATAAGGAGTTTAAGTTTTTATGCGCTTAAACGCATTTTCAGGCCGAATGAGCTGATTTCTGCCAATTGTAGCAAAATACGGAAAGGAAAGTGGGTTTGCCTTCATATTTGACCCAGAACAACTCAGTTCAGCATGGAAATGTCATTGCAACATCTTTTATTTAGCCAGAAATAAGGAGTTTAAGTTTTTATGCGCTTAAAAGCATTTTCAGGCCAAATAAGCTGATTTCTGCCAATTGCAGCAAAATACTGAAGGGAAAGTGGGTTTGCCTTCATATTTGACCCAGAACAACTCAGTTCAGCATGGAAATATTATTGCAACAGCTTTTATTTAGCCAGAAATCAAGAGTGGAAGTTTTTTAGGCCGAATGAGCAAATATGCTTGTTTCTGCCAATTGCAGCAAAATACTGAAGGGAAAGTGGGTTTGCCTTCATATTTGACCCAGAACAACTCAGTTCAGCATGGAAATATCATTGCAACAGCTGTTATTTAGCCAGAAATCAAGAGTGGAAGTTTTTATGCGCTTAAAAGCAATTTCAGGCCGAATGAGCTGATTTCTGCCAATTGTAGCAAAATACTGACGAGAAAGTGGGTTTGCCTTTATATTTGACCCAGAACAACTCAGTTCAGCATGGAAATATCATTGCAACATCTTTTATTTAGCCAGAAATAAGGAGTTTAAGTTTTTTTGCGCTTAAACGCATTTTCAGGCCGAATGAGCTGATTTCTGCCAATTGTAGCAAAATACAGAAAGGAAAGTGGGTTTGCCTTCATATTTGACCCAGAACAACTCAGTTCATAATTTAAATATCATTACAACAGCTTTTATTTAGCCAGAAATCAAGATTGTAAGTTTTTATGCGCTTAAAAGCATTTTCAGGCCGAATGAGCACATATGCTTGTTTCTGCCAATTGCAGCAAAATACTGAAAGGAAAATGGGTTTGGCTTCATATTTGACCCAGAACAACTCAGTTCAGCATTTAAATATCATTGCAACAGCTTTTATTTAGCCAGCAATCAAGAGTGTAAGTTTTTATGCGCTTAAAAGCATTTTCAGGCCGAATGAGCTGATTTCTGCCAATTGAAGGAAAATACTGAAAGGAAAGTGGGTTTGCCTTCATATTTGAACCAGAACAACTCAATTCAGCATGGAAATGTCATTGCAACAGCTTTTTTTTTAGCCAGAAATCAAGAGTGGAAGATTTTTATGCGCTTAAAAGCATTTTCAGGCGAAATAAGCTGATTTCTGCCAATTGTAGCAAAATACTGAAAGGAAAGTGGGTTTGCCTTCATATTTGACCCAGAACAACTCAATTCAGCATGGAAATATCATTGCAACAGCTTTAATTTAGCCAGAAATCAAGAGTGTAAGTTTTTATGCGCTTAAAAGCATTTTTCGGTCGAATAAACAAATATGCTTGTTTCTGCCAATTGTCGCAAAATACTAAAGGGAAAGTGGGTTTGCCTTCATATTTGACCCAGAACAACTCAGTTCAGCATGGAAATATCATTGCAACATCTTTTATTTAGCCAGAAATAAGGAGTTTAAGTTTTTATGCGCTTAAAAGCATTTTCAGGCCGAATGAGCTGATTTCTGCCAATTGTGGCAAAATATGGAAAGGAAAGTGGGTTTGCCTTCATATTTGACCCAGAACAACTCAGTTCAGCATGGAAATATCATTGCAACAGCTTTTATTTAGCCAGAAATCAAGAGTGTAAATTTATATGCGCTTACAAGCATTTTCTGGCCGAATGAGCAAATATGCTTGTTTCTGCCAATTGCAGCAAAATACTGAAAGGAAAATGGGTTTGCCTTCATATTTGACCCAGAACAACTCAGTTCAGCATGGAAATATTATTGCAACAGCTTTTATTTAGCCAGAAATGAAGATTGTAAGTTTTTATGCGCTTAAAAGCATTTTCAGGCCAAATGAGCTGATTTCTGCCAATTGCAGCAAAAAAATGAAGGGAAAGTGGGTTTGCCTTCATATTTGACCCAGAACAACTCAATTCAACATGGAAATATCATTGCAACAGCTTTTATTTAGCCAGAAATCAAGAGTGGAAGTTTTTATGTGCTTAAAAGCATTTTCAGGCCAAATGAGCTGATTTCTGCCAATTGCAGCAAAATACTGAAGGGAAAGTGGGTTTGCCTTCATCTTTGACCCAGAACAACTCAGTTCAGCATTTAAATATTATTGCAAAAGCTTTTATTTAGCCAGAAATCAAGAGTGTAAGTTTTTATACGCTTAAAAGCATTTTCAGGCCGAATGAGCTGATTTATGCCAATTGTAGCAAAATACTGAAAGGAAAGTGGGCTTGCCTTCATATTTGACCCAGAACAACTCAGTTCAGCATGGAAATGTCATTGCAAGATCTTTTATTTAGCCAGAAATAAGGAGTTTAAGTTTTTATGCGCTTAAAAGCATTTTCAGGCCAAATGAGCTGATTTCTGCCAATTGCAGCAAAATCCTGAAGGGAAAGTGGGTTTGCCTTCATATTTGACCCAGAACAACTCAATTCAACATGGAAATATCATTGCAACAGCTTTTATTTAGCCAGAAATCAAGAGTGGAAGTTTTTATGTGCTTAAAAGCATTTTCAGGCCAAATGAGCTGATTTCTGCCAATTGCAGCAAAATACTGAAGGGAAAGTGGGTTTGCCTTCATCTTTGACCCAGAACAACTCAATTCAGCATTTAAATATTATTGCAAAAGCTTTTATTTAGCCAGAAATCAAGAGTGTAAGTTTTTATACGCTTAAAAGCATTTTCAGGCCGAATGAGCTGATTTATGCCAATTGTAGCAAAATACTGAAAGGAAAGTGGGCCTGCCTTCATATTTGACCCAGAACAACTCAGTTCAGCATGGAAATGTCATTGCAAGATCTTTTATTTAGCCAGAAATAAGGAGTTTAAGTTTTTATGCGCTTAAAAGCATTTTCAGGCCAAATAAGCTGATTTCTGCCAATTGCAGCAAAATACTGAAGGGAAAGTGGGTTTGCCTTCATATTTGACCCAGAACAACTCAGTTCAGCATGGAAATATTATTGCAACACCTTTTATTTAGCCAGAAATCAAGAGTGGAAGTTTTTCAGGCCGAATGAGCAAATATGCTTGTTTCTGCCAATTGCAGCAAAATACTGAAAGGAAAATGGGTTTGCCTTCATATTTGACCCAGAACAACTCAGTTCAGCATGGAAATATTATTGCAATAGCTTTTATTTAGCCAGAAATGAAGATTGTAAGTTTTTATGCACTTAAAAGTATTTTCAGGCCAAATGAGCTGATTTCTGCCAATTGCAGCAAAATCCTGAAGGGAAAGTGGGTTTGCCTTCATATTTGACCCAGAACAACTCAATTCAACATGGAAATATCATTGCAACAGCTTTTATTTAGCCAGAAATCAAGAGTGGAAGTTTTTTAGGCCGAATGAGCAAATATGCTTGTTGCTGCCAATTGCAGCAAAATACTGATGGGAAAGTGGGTTTGCCTTCATATTTGACCCAGAAAAACTCAGTTCAGCATGGAAATATCATTGCAACAGCTTTTATTTAGCCAGAAATCAAGAGTGGAAGTTTTTATGCGCTTAAAACCATTTTCAGGCCGAATGAGCTGATTTCTGCCAATTGTAGCAAAATACTGAAAGGAAAGTGGGTTTGCCTTCATATTTGACCCAGAACAACTCAGTTCAGCATGGAAATATCATTGCAACAGCTTTTATTTAGTCAGAAATCAAGATTGTAAGTTTTTATGCGCTTAAAAGCAATTTCAGGCCGAATGAGCTGATTTCTGCCAATTGTAGCAAAATACTGATGAGAAAGTGGGTTTGCCTTCATATTTGACCCAGAACAACTCAGTTCAGCATGGAAATATCATTGCAACATCTTTTATTTAGCCAGAAATAAGGAGTTTAAGTTTTTTTGCGCTTAAACGCATTTTCAGGCCGAATGAGCTGATTTCTGCCAATTGTAGCAAAATACGGAAAGGAAAGTGGAGTTGCCTTCATATTTGACCCAGAACAACTCAGTTCATAATTTAAATATCATTACAACAGCTTTTATTTAGCCAGAAATCAAGATTGTAAGTTTTTATGCGCTTAAAAGCATTTTCAGGCCGAATGAGCTGATTTCTGCCAATTGTGGCAAAATACGGAAAGGAAAGTGGGTTTGCCTTCATATTTGACCCAGAACAACTCAGTTCAGCATGGAAATATCATTGCAACAGCTTTTATTTAGCCAGAAATCAAGAGTGTAAATTTATATGCGCTTACAAGCATTTTCTGGCCGAATGAGCAAATATGCTTGTTTCTGTCAATTGCAGCAAAATACTGAAGGTAAAGTGGGTTTGCCTTCATATTTGACCCAGAACAACTCAGTTCAGCATTGAAATATCATTGCAACAGCTTTTGTTTAGCCAGAAAACAAGAGTGTACGTTTTTATGCGTTTAAAAGCATTTTCAGGACGAATGAGCTGATTTCTGCCAATTGTAGCAAAATACTGAAAGGAAAGTGGCTTTGCCTTCATATTTGACCCAGAACAACTCAGTTCAGCATTGAGATATCATTGCAACATCTTTAATTTAGCCAGAAATAAAGAGTGGAAGTTTTTCAGGCCGAATGAGCAAATATGCTTGTTTCTGCCAATTGCAGCAAAATACTGAAAGGAAAATGGGTTTGCCTTCATATTTGACCCAGAACAACTCAGTTCAGCATGGAAATATTATTGCAACAGCTTTTATTTAGCCAGAAATGAAGATTTTAAGTTTTTATGCGCTTAAAAGCATTTTTCGGCCGAATGAACAAATATGCTTGTTTCTGCCAATTGTCGCAAAATACTGAAAGGAAAGTGGGTTTGCCTTCATATTTGAGCCAGAACAACTCACTTCAGCATGGAAATATCATTGCAACAGCTTTTATTTAGCCAGAAATCAAGAGTGGAAGTTTTTATGCGCTTAAAACCATTTTCAGGCCGAATGAGCTGATTTCTGCCAATTGTAGCAAAATACTGAAAGGAAAGTGGGTTTGCCTTCATATTTGACCCAGAACAACTCAGTTCAGCATTGAAATATCATTGCAACAGCTTTTGTTTAGCCAGAAAACGAGAGTGTACGTATTTATGCGTTTAAAAGCATTTTCAGGCCGAATGAGCTGATTTCTGCCAATTGTAGCAAAATACTGAAAGGAAAGTGGGTTTGCCTTCATATTTGACCCAGAACAACTCAGTTCAGCATTGAGATATCATTGCAACATCTTTAATTTAGCCAGAAATAAAGAGTGGAAGTTTTTCAGGCCGAATGAGCAAATATGCTTGTTTCTGCCAATTGCAGCAAAATAC
The DNA here is from genome assembly GCF_033026475.1 of Channa argus. Classification (NCBI taxonomy): domain Eukaryota; kingdom Metazoa; phylum Chordata; class Actinopteri; order Anabantiformes; family Channidae; genus Channa; species Channa argus. Next base: position 259,830 of record NW_027125259.1, on the reverse strand, counting down.
TGAAAGGAAAATGGGTTTGCCTTCATATTTGACCCAGAACAACTCAGTTCAGCATGGAAATATTATTGCAACAGCTTTTATTTAGCCAGAAATGAAGATTGTAAGTTTTTATGCGCTTAAAAGCATTTTTCGGCCGAATGAACAAATATGCTTGTTTCTGCCAATTGTCGCAAAATACTGAAAGGAAAGTGGGTTTGCCTTCATATTTGAGGCAGAACAACTCACTTCAGCATGGAAATATCATTGCAACAGCTTTTATTTAGCCAGAAATCAAGAGTGGAAGTTTTTATGCGCTTAAAACCATTTTCAGGCCGAATGAGCTGATTTCTGCCAATTGTAGCAAAATACTGAAAGGAAAGTGGGTTTGCCTTCATATTTGACCCAGAACAACTCAGTTCAGCATTTAAATATCATTGCAACAGCTTTTATTTAGCCAGCAATCAAGAGTGTAAGTTTTTATGCGCTTAAAAGCATTTTCAGGCCGAATGAGCTGATTTCTGCCAATTGAAGGAAAATACTGAAAGGAAAGTGGGTTTGCCTTCATATTTGAACCAGAACAACTCAATTCATTATGGAAATGTAATTGCAACAGCTTTTTTTTTAGCCAGAAATCAAGAGTGGAAGATTTTTATGCGCTTAAAAGCATTTTCAGGCGAAATAAGCTGATTTCTGCCAATTGTAGCAAAATACTGAAAGGAAAGTGGGTTTGCCTTCATATTTGACCCAGAACAACTCAATTCAGCATGGAAATATCATTGCAACAGCTTTAATTTAGCCAGAAATCAAGAGTGTAAGTTTTTATGCGCTTAAAAGCATTTTTCAGCCGAATAAACAAATATGCTTGTTTCTGCCAATTGTCGCAAAATACTAAAGGGAAAGTGGGTTTGCCTTCATATTTGACCCAGAACAACTCAGTTCAGCATTGAAATATCATTGCAACAGCTTTTGTTTAGCCAGAAAACAAGAGTGTAAGTTTTTATGCGCTTAAAAGCATTTTCAGGCCGAATGAGCTGATTTCTGCCAATTGTAGCAAAATCCTGAAAGGAAAGTGGGTTTGCCTTCATATTTGACCCAGAACAACTCAGTTCAGCATTGAGATATCATTGCAACAGCTTTAATTTAGCCAGAAATAAAGAGTGGAAGTTTTTCAGGCCGAATGAGCAAATATGCTTGTTTCTGCCAATTGCAGCAAAATACTGAAAGGAAAATGGGTTTGCCTTCATATTTGACCCAGAACAACTCAGTTCAGCATGGAAATATTATTGCAACAGCTTTTATTTAGCCAGAAATGAAGATTGTAAGTTTTTATGCGCTTAAAAGCATTTTCAGGCCAAATGAGCTGATTTCTGCCAATTGCAGCAAAATACTGAAGGGAAAGTGGGTTTGCCTTCATATTTGACCCAGAACAACTCAATTCAGCATGGAAATATCATTGCAACAGCTTTTATTTAGCCAGAAATCAAGAGTGGAAGTTTTTATGCGCTTAAAAGCATTTTCAGGCCAAATGAGCTGATTTCTGCCAATTGCAGCAAAATACTGAAGGGAAAGTGGGTTTGCCTTCATCTTTAACCCAGAACAACTCAGTTCAGCATTAAAATATTATTGCAAAAGCTTTTATTTAGCCAGAAATCAAGAGTGTAAGTTTTTATACGCTTAAAAGCATTTTCAGGCCGAATGAGCTGATTTATGCCAATTGTAGCAAAATACTGAAAGGAAAGTGGGCTTGCCTTCATATTTGACCCAGAACAACTCAGTTCAGCATGGAAATGTCATTGCAACATCTTTTATTTAGCCAGAAATAAGGAGTTTAAGTTTTTATGCGCTTAAAAGCATTTTCAGGCCAAATAAGCTTATTTCTGCCAATTGCAGCAAAATACTGAAGGGAAAGTGGGTTTGCCTTCATATTTGACCCAGAACAACTCAGTTCAGCATGGAAATATTATTGCAACAGCTTTTATTTAGCCAGAAATCAAGAGTGGAAGTTTTTTAGGCCGAATGAGCAAATATGCTTGTTTCTGCCAATTGCAGCAAAATACTGAAGGGAAAGTGGGTTTGCCTTCATATTTGACCCAGAACAACTCAGTTCAGCATGGAAATATCATTGCAACAGCTTTTATTTAGCCAGAAATCAAGAGTGGAAGTTTTTATGCGCTTAAAACCATTTTCAGGCCGAATGAGCTGATTTCTGCCAATTGTAGCAAAATACTGAAAGGAAAGTGGGTTTGCCTTCATATTTGACCCAGAAAAACTCAGTTCAGCATGGAAATATCATTGCAACAGCTTTTATTTAGCCAGAAATCAAGAGTGGAAGTTTTTATGCGCTTAAAACCATTTTCAGGCCGAATGAGCTGATTTCTGCCAATTGTAGCAAAATACTGAAAGGAAAGTGGGTTTGCCTTCATATTTGACCCAGAAAAACTCAGTTCAGCATGGAAATATCATTGCAACAGCTTTTATTTAGTCAGAAATCAAGATTGTAAGTTTTTATGCGCTTAAAAGCAATTTCAGGCCGAATGAGCTGATTTCTGCCAATTGTAGCAAAATACTGACGAGAAAGTGGGTTTGCCTTCATATTTGACCCAGAACAACTCAGTTCAGCATGGAAATATCATTGCAACATCTTTTATTTAGCCAGAAATAAGGAGTTTAAGTTTTTTTGCGCTTAAACGCATTTTCAGGCCGAATGAGCTGATTTCTGCCAATTGTAGCAAAATACGGAAAGGAAAGTGGGTTTGCCTTCATATTTGACCCAGAACAACTCAGTTCATAATTTAAATATCATTACAACAGCTTTTATTTAGCCAGAAATCAAGATTGTAAGTTTTTATGCGCTTAAAAGCATTTTCAGGCCGAATGAGCACATATGCTTGTTTCTGCCAATTGCAGCAAAATACTGAAAGGAAAATGGGTTTGCCTTCATATTTGACCCAGAACAACTCAGTTCAGCATGGAAATATTATTGCAACAGCTTTTATTTAGCCAAAAATGAAGATTGTAAGTTTTTATACGCTTAAAAGCATTTTCAGGCCAAATGAGCTGATTTCTGCCAATTGCAGCAAAATACTGAAGGGAAAGTGGGTTTGCCTTCATATTTGACCCAGAACAACTCAATTCAGCATGGAAATATCATTGCAACAGCTTTTATTTAGCCAGAAATCAAGAGTGGAAGTTTTTATGCGCTTAAAAGCATTTTCAGGCCAAATGAGCACATATGCTTGTTTCTGCCAATTGCAGCAAAATACTGAAAGGAAAGTCGGTTTGCCTTCATATTTGACCCAGAACAACTCAGTTCAGCATGGAAATATCATTGCAACATCTTTTATTTAGCCAGAAATAAGGAGTTTAAGTTTTTATGCGCTTAAAAGCATTTTCAGGCCGAATGAGCTGATTTCTGCCAATTGTAGCAAAATACTGAAGGGAAAGTGGGTTTCCCTTCATATTTGACCCAGAACAACTCAGTTCAGCATGGAAATATCATTGCAACAGCTTTTATTTAGCCAGAAATCAAGAGTGTAAGTTTTTATGCGCTTAAAAGCATTTTTCGGCCGAATGAACAAATATGCTTGTTTCTGCCAATTGTCGCAAAATACTGAAAGGAAAGTGGGTTTGCCTTCATATTTGACCCAGAACAACTCAGTTCAGCATGGAAATGTCATTGCAACATCTTTTATTTAGCCAGAAATAAGGAGTTTAAGTTTTTATGCGCTTAAAAGCATTTTCAGGCCAAATAAGCTTATTTCTGCCAATTGCAGCAAAATACTGAAGGGAAAGTGGGTTTGCCTTCATATTTGACCCAGAACAACTCAGTTCAGCATGGAAATATTATTGCAACAGCTTTTATTTAGCCAGAAATCAAGAGTGGAAGTTTTTTAGGCCGAATGAGCAAATATGCCTGTTTCTGCCAATTGCAGCAAAATACTGAAGGGAAAGTGGGTTTGCCTTCATATTTGACCCAGAACAACTCAGTTCAGCATGGAAATATCATTGCAACAGCTTTTATTTAGCCAGAAATCAAGAGTGGAAGTTTTTATACGCTTAAAACCATTTTCAGGCCGAATGAGCTGATTTCTGCCAATTGTAGCAAAATACTGAAAGGAAAGTGGGTTTGCCTTCATATTTGACCCAGAAAAACTCAGTTCAGCATGGAAATATCATTGCAACAGCTTTTATTTAGTCAGCAATCAAGAGTGTAAGTTTTTATGCGCTAAAAAGCATTTTTCGGCCGAATGAACAAATATGCTTGTTTCTGCCAATTGTCGCAAAATACTGAAGGGAAAGTGGGTTTGCCTTCATATTTGACCCAGAACAACTCAGTTCAGCATGAAAATATCATTGCAACAGCTTTTATTTAGTCAGAAATCAAGATTGTAAGTTTTTATGCGCTTAAAAGCAATTTCAGCCCGAATGAGCTGATTTCTGCCAATTGTAGCAAAATACTGACGAGAAAGTGGGTTTGCCTTCATATTTGACCCAGAACAACTCAGTTCAGCATGGAAATATCATTGCAACATCTTTTATTTAGCCAGAAATAAGGAGTTTAAGTTTTTTTGCGCTTAAACGCATTTTCAGGCCGAATGAGCTGATTTCTGCCAATTGTAGCAAAATACGGAAAGGAAAGTGGGTTTGCCTTCATATTTGACCCAGAACAACTCAGTTCATAATTTAAATATCATTACAACAGCTTTTATTTAGCCAGAAATCAAGATTGTAAGTTTTTATGCGCTTAAAAGCATTTTCAGGCCGAATGAGCACATATGCTTGTTTCTGCCAATTGCAGCAAAATACTGAAAGGAAAATGGGTTTGCCTTCATATTTGACCCAGAACAACTCAGTTCAGCATGGAAATATTATTGCAACAGCTTTTATTTAGCCAAAAATGAAGATTGTAAGTTTTTATACGCTTAAAAGCATTTTCAGGCCAAATGAGCTGATTTCTGCCAATAGCAGCAAAATACTGAAGGGAAAGTGGGTTTGCCTTCATATTTGACCCAGAACAACTCAATTCAGCATGGAAATATCATTGCAACAGCTTTTATTTAGCCAGAAATCAAGAGTGGAAGTTTTTATGCGCTTAAAAGCATTTTCAGGCCAAATGAGCACATATGCTTGTTTCTGCCAATTGCAGCAAAATACTGAAAGGAAAGTCGGTTTGCCTTCATATTTGACCCAGAACAACTCAGTTCAGCATGGAAATATCATTGCAACATCTTTTATTTAGCCAGAAATAAGGAGTTTAAGTTTTTATGCGCTTAAAAGCATTTTCAGGCCGAATGAGCTGATTTCTGCCAATTGTAGCAAAATACTGAAGGGAAAGTGGGTTTGCCTTCATATTTGACCCAGAACAACTCAGTTCAGCATGGAAATATCATTGCAACAGCTTTTATTTAGCCAGAAATCAAGAGTGTAAGTTTTTATGCGCTTAAAAGCATTTTTCGGCCGAATGAACAAATATGCTTGTTTCTGCCAATTGAAGGAAAATACTGAAAGGAAAGTGGGTTTGCCTTCATATTTGAACCAGAACAACTCAATTCATTATGGAAATGTAATTGCAACAGCTTTTTTTTTAGCCAGAAATCAAGAGTGGAAGATTTTTATGCGCTTAAAAGCATTTTCAGGCCGAATGAGCTGATTTCTGCCAATTGAAGGAAAATACTGAAAGGAAAGTGGGTTTGCCTTCATATTTGACCCAGAACAACTCAGTTCAGCATTGAAATATCATTGCAACAGCTTTTCTTTAGCCAGAAAACAAGAGTGTACGTTTTTATGCGTTTAAAAGCATTTTCAGGCCGAATGAGCTGATTTCTGCCAATTGTAGCAAAATACTGAAAGGAAAGTGGGTTTGCCTTCATATTTGACCCAGAACCACTCAGTTCAGCATTTAAATATCATTGCAACAGCTTTTATTTAGCCAGCAATCAAGAGTGTACGTTTTTATGCGCTTAAAAGCATTTTCAGGCCGAATGAGCTGATTTCTGCCAATTGAAGGAAAATACTGAAAGGAAAGTGGGTTTGCCTTCATATTTGAACCAGAACAACTCAATTCATTATGGAAATGTAATTGCAACAGCTTTTTTTTTAGCCAGAAATCAAGAGTGTAAGTTTTTATGCGCTTAAAAGCATTTTTCAGCCGAATAAACAAATATGCTTGTTTCTGCCAATTGTCGCAAAATACTGAAAGGAAAGTGGGTTTGCCTTCATATTTGAGCCAGAACAACTCACTTCAGCATGGAAATATCATTGCAACAGCTTTTATTTAGCCAGAAATCAAGAGTGGAAGTTTTTATGCGCTTAAAACCATTTTCAGGCCGAATGAGCTGATTTCTGCCAATTGTAGCAAAATACTGAAAGGAAAGTGGGCTTGCCTTCATATTTGACCCAGAACAACTCAGTTCAGCATGGAAATATTATTGCAACAGCTTTTATTTAGCCAGAAATGAAGATTGTAAGTTTTTATGCGCTTAAAAGCATTTTCAGGCCAAATGAGCTGATTTCTGCCAATTGCAGCAAAATACTGAAGGGAAAGTGGGTTTGCCTTCATATTTGACCCAGAACAACTCAATTCAGCATGGAAATATCATTGCAACAGCTTTTATTTAGCCAGAAATCAAGAGTGGAAGTTTTTATGCGCTTAAAAGCATTTTCAGGCCAAATGAGCTGATTTCTGCCAATTGCAGCAAAATACTGAAGGGAAAGTGGGTTTGCCTTCATCTTTAACCCAGAACAACTCAGTTCAGCATTTAAATATTATTGCAAAAGCTTTTATTTAGCCAGAAATCAAGAGTGTAAGTTTTTATACGCTTAAAAGCATTTTCAGGCCGAATGAGCTGATTTATGCCAATTGTAGCAAAATACTGAAAGGAAAGTGGGCTTGCCTTCATATTTGACCCAGAACAACTCAGTTCAGCATGGAAATGTCATTGCAACATCTTTTATTTAGCCAGAAATAAGGAGTTTAAGTTTTTATGCGCTTAAAAGCATTTTCAGGCCAAATAAGCTTATTTCTGCCAATTGCAGCAAAATACTGAAGGGAAAGTGGGTTTGCCTTCATATTTGACCCAGAACAACTCAGTTCAGCATGGAAATATCATTGCAACAGCTTTTATTTAGCCAGAAATCAAGAGTGGAAGTTTTTATGCGCTTAAAACCATTTTCAGGCCGAATGAGCTGATTTCTGCCAATTGTAGCAAAATACTGAAAGGAAAGTGGGTTTGCCTTCATATTTGACCCAGAAAAACTCAGTTCAGCATGGAAATATCATTGCAACAGCTTTTATTTAGCCAGAAATCAAGAGTGGAAGTTTTTATGCGCTTAAAACCATTTTCAGGCCGAATGAGCTGATTTCTGCCAATTGTAGCAAAATACTGAAAGGAAAGTGGGTTTGCCTTCATATTTGACCCAGAAAAACTCAGTTCAGCATGGAAATATCATTGCAACAGCTTTTATTTAGTCAGAAATCAAGATTGTAAGTTTTTATGCGCTTAAAAGCAATTTCAGGCCGAATGAGCTGATTTCTGCCAATTGTAGCAAAATACTGACGAGAAAGTGGGTTTGCCTTCATATTTGACCCAGAACAACTCAGTTCAGCATGGAAATATCATTGCAACATCTTTTATTTAGCCAGAAATAAGGAGTTTAAGTTTTTTTGCGCTTAAACGCATTTTCAGGCCGAATGAGCTGATTTCTGCCAATTGTAGCAAAATACGGAAAGGAAAGTGGGTTTGCCTTCATATTTGACCCAGAACAACTCAGTTCATAATTTAAATATCATTACAACAGCTTTTATTTAGCCAGAAATCAAGATTGTAAGTTTTTATGCGCTTAAAAGCATTTTCAGGCCGAATGAGCACATATGCTTGTTTCTGCCAATTGCAGCAAAATACTGAAAGGAAAATGGGTTTGCCTTCATATTTGACCCAGAACAACTCAGTTCAGCATGGAAATATTATTGCAACAGCTTTTATTTAGCCAAAAATGAAGATTGTAAGTTTTTATACGCTTAAAAGCATTTTCAGGCCAAATGAGCTGATTTCTGCCAATTGCAGCAAAATACTGAAGGGAAAGTGGGTTTGCCTTCATATTTGACCCAGAACAACTCAATTCAGCATGGAAATATAATTGCAACAGCTTTTATTTAGCCAGAAATCAAGAGTGGAAGTTTTTATGCGCTTAAAAGCATTTTCAGGCCAAATGAGCACATATGCTTGTTTCTGCCAATTGCAGCAAAATACTGAAAGGAAAGTCGGTTTGCCTTCATATTTGACCCAGAACAACTCAGTTCAGCATGGAAATATCATTGCAACATCTTTTATTTAGCCAGAAATAAGGAGTTTAAGTTTTTATGCGCTTAAAAGCATTTTCAGGCCGAATGAGCTGATTTCTGCCAATTGTAGCAAAATACTGAAGGGAAAGTGGGTTTCCCTTCATATTTGACCCAGAACAACTCAGTTCAGCATGGAAATATCATTGCAACAGCTTTTATTTAGCCAGAAATCAAGAGTGTAAGTTTTTATGCGCTTAAAAGCATTTTTCGGCCGAATGAACAAATATGCTTGTTTCTGCCAATTGTCGCAAAATACTGAAAGGAAAGTGGGTTTGCCTTCATATTTGACCCAGAACAACTCAGTTCAGCATGGAAATGTCATTGCAACATCTTTTATTTAGCCAGAAATAAGGAGTTTAAGTTTTTATGCGCTTAAAAGCATTTTCAGGCCAAATAAGCTTATTTCTGCCAATTGCAGCAAAATACTGAAGGGAAAGTGGGTTTGCCTTCATATTTGACCCAGAACAACTCAGTTCAGCATGGAAATATTATTGCAACAGCTTTTATTTAGCCAGAAATCAAGAGTGGAAGTTTTTTAGGCCGAATGAGCAAATATGCTTGTTTCTGCCAATTGCAGCAAAATACTGAAGGGAAAGTGGGTTTGCCTTCATATTTGACCCAGAACAACTCAGTTCAGCATGGAAATATCATTGCAACAGCTTTTATTTAGCCAGAAATCAAGAGTGGAAGTTTTTATACGCTTAAAACCATTTTCAGGCCGAATGAGCTGATTTCTGCCAATTGTAGCAAAATACTGAAAGGAAAGTGGGTTTGCCTTCATATTTGACCCAGAAAAACTCAGTTCAGCATGGAAATATCATTGCAACAGCTTTTATTTAGTCAGCAATCAAGAGTGTAAGTTTTTATGCGCTAAAAAGCATTTTTCGGCCGAATGAACAAATATGCTTGTTTCTGCCAATTGTCGCAAAATACTGAAGGGAAAGTGGGTTTGCCTTCATATTTGACCCAGAACAACTCAGTTCAGCATGAAAATATCATTGCAACAGCTTTTATTTAGTCAGAAATCAAGATTGTAAGTTTTTATGCGCTTAAAAGCAATTTCAGCCCGAATGAGCTGATTTCTGCCAATTGTAGCAAAATACTGACGAGAAAGTGGGTTTGCCTTCATATTTGACCCAGAACAACTCAGTTCAGCATGGAAATATCATTGCAACATCTTTTATTTAGCCAGAAATAAGGAGTTTAAGTTTTTTTGCGCTTAAACGCATTTTCAGGCCGAATGAGCTGATTTCTGCCAATTGTAGCAAAATACGGAAAGGAAAGTGGGTTTGCCTTCATATTTGACCCAGAACAACTCAGTTCATAATTTAAATATCATTACAACAGCTTTTATTTAGCCAGAAATCAAGATTGTAAGTTTTTATGCGCTTAAAAGCATTTTCAGGCCGAATGAGCACATATGCTTGTTTCTGCCAATTGCAGCAAAATACTGAAAGGAAAATGGGTTTGCCTTCATATTTGACCCAGAACAACTCAGTTCAGCATGGAAATATTATTGCAACAGCTTTTATTTAGCCAAAAATGAAGATTGTAAGTTTTTATACGCTTAAAAGCATTTTCAGGCCAAATGAGCTGATTTCTGCCAATAGCAGCAAAATACTGAAGGGAAAGTGGGTTTGCCTTCATATTTGACCCAGAACAACTCAATTCAGCATGGAAATATCATTGCAACAGCTTTTATTTAGCCAGAAATCAAGAGTGGAAGTTTTTATGCGCTTAAAAGCATTTTCAGGCCAAATGAGCACATATGCTTGTTTCTGCCAATTGCAGCAAAATACTGAAAGGAAAGTCGGTTTGCCTTCATATTTGACCCAGAACAACTCAGTTCAGCATGGAAATATCATTGCAACATCTTTTATTTAGCCAGAAATAAGGAGTTTAAGTTTTTATGCGCTTAAAAGCATTTTCAGGCCGAATGAGCTGATTTCTGCCAATTGTAGCAAAATACTGAAGGGAAAGTGGGTTTGCCTTCATATTTGACCCAGAACAACTCAGTTCAGCATGGAAATATCATTGCAACAGCTTTTATTTAGCCAGAAATCAAGAGTGTAAGTTTTTATGCGCTTAAAAGCATTTTTCGGCCGAATGAACAAATATGCTTGTTTCTGCCAATTGAAGGAAAATACTGAAAGGAAAGTGGGTTTGCCTTCATATTTGAACCAGAACAACTCAATTCATTATGGAAATGTAATTGCAACAGCTTTTTTTTTAGCCAGAAATCAAGAGTGGAAGATTTTTATGCGCTTAAAAGCATTTTCAGGCCGAATGAGCTGATTTCTGCCAATTGAAGGAAAATACTGAAAGGAAAGTGGGTTTGCCTTCATATTTGACCCAGAACAACTCAGTTCAGCATTGAAATATCATTGCAACAGCTTTTGTTTAGCCACAAAACAAGAGTGTACGTTTTTATGCGTTTAAAAGCATTTTCAGGCCGAATGAGCTGATTTCTGCCAATTGTAGCAAAATACTGAAAGGAAAGTGGGTTTGCCTTCATATTTGACCCAGAACCACTCAGTTCAGCATTTAAATATCATTGCAACAGCTTTTATTTAGCCAGCAATCAAGAGTGTACGTTTTTATGCGCTTAAAAGCATTTTCAGGCCGAATGAGCTGATTTCTGCCAATTGAAGGAAAATACTGAAAGGAAAGTGGGTTTGCCTTCATATTTGAACCAGAACAACTCAATTCATTATGGAAATGTAATTGCAACAGCTTTTTTTTTAGCCACAAAATCAAGAGTGTAAGTTTTTATGCGCTTAAAAGCATTTTTCAGCCGAATAAACAAATATGCTTGTTTCTGCCAATTGTCGCAAAATACTAAAGAGAAAGTGGGTTTACCTTCATATTTGACCCAGAACAACTCAGTTCAGCATGGAAATATCATTGCAACATCTTTTATTTAGCCAGAAATAAGGAGTTTAAGCTTTTATGCGCTTAAACGTATTTTCAGGCCGAATGAGCTGATTTCTGCCAATTGTAGCAAATACGGAAAGGAAAGTGGGTTTGCCTTCATATTTGACCCAGAACAACTCAGTTAAGCATTTAAATATCATTACAACAGCTTTTATTTAGCCAGAAATCAAGATTGTACGTTTTTATGCGCTTAAAAGCATTTTCTGGCCGAATGAGCAAATATGCTTGTTTCTGTCAATTGCAGCAAAATACTGAAGGTAAAGTGGGTTTGCCTTCATATTTGACCCAGAACAACTCAGTTCAGCATTGAAATATCATTGCAACAGCTTTTGTTTAGCCAGAAAACAAGAGTGTAAGTTTTTATGCGCTTAAAAGCATTTTCAGGCCGAATGAGCTGATTTCTGCCAATTGTAGCAAAATCCTGAAAGGAAAGTGGGTTTGCCTTCATATTTGACCCAGAACAACTCAGTTCAGCATTGAGATATCATTGCAACAGCTTTAATTTAGCCAGAAATAAAGAGTGGAAGTTTTTCAGGCCGAATGAGCAAATATGCTTGTTTCTGCCAATTGCAGCAAAATACTGAAAGGAAAATGGGTTTGCCTTCATATTTGACCCAGAACAACTCAGTTCAGCATGGAAATATTATTGCAACAGCTTTTATTTAGCCAGAAATGAAGATTGTAAGTTTTTATGCGCTTAAAAGCATTTTCAGGCCAAATGAGCTTATTTCTGCCAATTGCAGCAAAATACTGAAGGGAAAGTGGGTTTGCCTTCATATTTGACCCAGAACAACTCAATTCAGCATGGAAATATCATTTCAACAGCTTTTATTTAGCCAGAAATCAAGAGTGGAAGTTTTTATGCGCTTAAAAGCATTTTCAGGCCAAATGAGCTGATTTCTGCCAATTGCAGCAAAATACTGAAGGGAAAGTGGGTTTGCCTTCATCTTTAACCCAGAACAACTCAGTTCAGCATTTAAATATTATTGCAAAAGCTTTTATTTAGCCAGAAATCAAGAGTGTAAGTTTTTATACGCTTAAAAGCATTTTCAGGCCGAATGAGCTGATTTATGCCAATTGTAGCAAAATACTGAAAGGAAAGTGGGCTTGCCTTCATATTTGACCCAGAACAACTCAGTTCAGCATGGAAATGTCATTGCAACATCTTTTATTTAGCCAGAAATAAGGAGTTTAAGTTTTTATGCGCTTAAAAGCATTTTCAGGCCAAATAAGCTTATTTCTGCCAATTGCAGCAAAATACTGAAGGGAAAGTGGGTTTGCCTTCATATTTGACCCAGAACAACTCAGTTCAGCATGGAAATATTATTGCAACAGCTTTTATTTAGCCAGAAATCAAGAGTGGAAGTTTTTTAGGCCGAATGAGCAAATATGCTTGTTTCTGCCAATTGCAGCAAAATACTGAAGGGAAAGTGGGTTTGCCTTCATATTTGACCCAGAACAACTCAGTTCAGCATGGAAATATCATTGCAACAGCTTTTATTTAGCCAGAAATCAAGAGTGGAAGTTTTTATGCGCTTAAAACCATTTTCAGGCCGAATGAGCTGATTTCTGCCAATTGTAGCAAAATACTGAAAGGAAAGTGGGTTTGCCTTCATATTTGACCCAGAAAAACTCAGTTCAGCATGGAAATATCATTGCAACAGCTTTTATTTAGTCAGCAATCAAGAGTGTAAGTTTTTATGCGCTTAAAAGCATTTTTCGGCCGAATGAACAAATATGCTTGTTTCTGACAATTGTCGCAAAATACTGAAGGGAAAGTGGGTTTGCCTTCATATTTGACCCAGAACAACTCAGTTCAGCATGAAAATATCATTGCAACAGCTTTTATTTAGTCAGAAATCAAGATTGTAAGTTTTTATGCGCTTAAAAGCAATTTCAGGCCGAATGAGCTGATTTCTGCCAATTGTAGCAAAATTCTGACGAGAAAGTGGGTTTGCCTTCATATTTGACCCAGAACAACTCAGTTCAGCATGGAAATATCATTGCAACATCTTTTATTTAGCCAGAAATAAGGAGTTTAAGTTTTTTTGCGCTTAAACGCATTTTCAGGCCGAATGAGCTGATTTCTGCCAATTGTAGCAAAATACGGAAAGGAAAGTGGGTTTGCCTTCATATTTGACCCAGAACAACTCAGTTCATAATTTAAATATCATTACAACAGCTTTTATTTAGCCAGAAATGAAGATTGTAAGTTTTTATGCGCTTAAAAGCATTTTCAGGCCAAATGAGCTGATTTCTGCCAATTGCAGCAAAATACTGAAGGGAAAGTGGGTTTGCCTTCATATTTGACCCAGAACAACTCAATTCAGCATGGAAATATCATTGCAACAGCTTTTATTTAGCCAGAAATCAAGAGTGGAAGTTTTTATGCGCTTAAAAGCATTTTCAGGCCAAATGAGCTGATTTCTGCCAATTGCAGCAAAATACTGAAGGGAAAGTGGGTTTGCCTTCATCTTTAACCCAGAACAACTCAGTTCAGCATTTAAATATTATTGCAAAAGCTTTTATTTAGCCAGAAATCAAGAGTGTAAGTTTTTATACGCTTAAAAGCATTTTCAGGCCGAATGAGCTGATTTATGCCAATTGTAGCAAAATACTGAAAGGAAAGTGGGCTTGCCTTCATATTTGACCCAGAACAACTCAGTTCAGCATGGAAATGTCATTGCAACATCTTTTATTTAGCCAGAAATAAGGAGTTTAAGTTTTTATGCGCTTAAAAGCATTTTCAGGCCAAATAAGCTTATTTCTGCCAATTGCAGCAAAATACTGAAGGGAAAGTGGGTTTGCCTTCTTATTTGACCCAGAACAACTCAGTTCAGCATGGAAATATTATTGCAACAGCTTTTATTTAGCCAGAAATCAAGAGTGGAAGTTTTTTAGGCCGAATGAGCAAATATGCTTGTTTCTGCCAATTGCAGCAAAATACTGAAGGGAAAGTGGGTTTGCCTTCATATTTGACCCAGAACAACTCAGTTCAGCATGGAAATATCATTGCAACAGCTTTTATTTAGCCAGAAATCAAGAGTGGAAGTTTTTATGCGCTTACAACCATTTTCAGGCCGAATGAGCTGATTTCTGCCAATTGTAGCAAAATACTGAAAGGAAAGTGGGTTTGCCTTCATATTTGACCCAGAACAACTCAGTTCAGCATGGAAATATCATTGCAACAGCTTTTATTTAGTCAGCAATCAAGAGTGTAAGTTTTTTTGCGCTTAAAAGCATTTTTCGGCCGAATGAACAAATATGCTTGTTTCTGCCAATTGCAGCAAAATACTGAAGGGAAAGTGGGTTTGCCTTCATATTTGACCCAGAACAACTCAGTTCAGCATGAAAATATCATTGCAACAGCTTTTATTTAGTCAGAAATCAAGATTGTAAGTTTTTATGCGCTTAAAAGCAATTTCAGGCCGAATGAGCTGATTTCTGCCAATTGTAGCAAAATACTGACGAGAAAGTGGGTTTGCCTTCATATTTGACCCAGAACAACTCAGTTCAGCATGGAAATATCATTGCAACATCTTTTATTTAGCCAGAAATAAGGAGTTTAAGTTTTTTTGCGCTTAAACGCATTTTCAGGCCGAATGAGCTGATTTCTGCCAATTGTAGCAAAATACGGAAAGGAAAGTGGGTTTGCCTTCATAGTTGACCCAGAACAACTCAGTTCATAATTTAAATATCATTACAACAGCTTTTATTTAGCCAGAAATCAAGATTGTAAGTTTTTATGCGCTTAAAAGCATTTTCAGGCCGAATGAGCACATATGCTTGTTTCTGCCAATTGCAGCAAAATACTGAAAGGAAAATGGGTTTGCCTTCATATTTGACCCAGAACAACTCAGTTCAGCATGGAAATATTATTGCAACAGCTTTTATTTAGCCAGAAATGAAGATTGTAAGTTTTTATACGCTTAAAAGCATTTTCAGGCCAAATGAGCTGATTTCTGCCAATGGCAGCAAAATACTGAAGGGAAAGTGGGTTTGCCTTCATATTTGACCCAGAACAACTCAATTCAGCATGGAAATATCATTGCAACAGCTTTTATTTAGCCAGAAATCAAGAGTGGAAGTTTTTATGCGCTTAAAAGCATTTTCAGGCCAAATGAGCTGATTTCTGCCAATTGTAGCAAAATACTGACGAGAAAGTGGGTTTGCCTTCATATTTGACCCAGAACAACTCAGTTCAGCATGGAAATATCATTGCAACATCTTTTATTTAGCCAGAAATAAGGAGTTTAAGTTTTTTTGCGCTTAAACGCATTTTCAGGCCGAATGAGCTGATTTCTGCCAATTGTAGCAAAATACGGAAAGGAAAGTGGGTTTGCCTTCATATTTGACCCAGAACAACTCAGTTCAGCATGGAAATGTCATTGCAACATCTTTTATTTAGCCAGAAATAAGGAGTTTAAGTTTTTATGCGCTTAAAAGCATTTTCAGGCCAAATAAGCTGATTTCTGCCAATTGCAGCAAAATACTGAAGGGAAAGTGGGTTTGCCTTCATATTTGACCCAGAACAACTCAGTTCAGCATGGAAATATTATTGCAACAGCTTTTATTTAGCCAGAAATCAAGAGTGGAAGTTTTTTAGGCCGAATGAGCAAATATGCTTGTTTCTGCCAATTGCAGCAAAATACTGAAGGGAAAGTGGGTTTGCCTTCATATTTGACCCAGAACAACTCAGTTCAGCATGGAAATATCATTGCAACAGCTGTTATTTAGCCAGAAATCAAGAGTGGAAGTTTTTATGCGCTTAAAAGCAATTTCAGGCCGAATGAGCTGATTTCTGCCAATTGTAGCAAAATACTGACGAGAAAGTGGGTTTGCCTTTATATTTGACCCAGAACAACTCAGTTCAGCATGGAAATATCATTGCAACATCTTTTATTTAGCCAGAAATAAGGAGTTTAAGTTTTTTTGCGTTTAAACGCATTTTCAGGCCGAATGAGCTGATTTCTGCCAATTGTAGCAAAATACGGAAAGGAAAGTGGGTTTGCCTTCATATTTGACCCAGAACAACTCAGTTCAGCATGGAAATGTCATTGCAACATCTTTTATTTAGCCAGAAATAAGGAGTTTAAGTTTTTATGCGCTTAAAAGCATTTTCAGGCCAAATAAGCTGATTTCTGCCAATTGCAGCAAAATACTGAAGGGAAAGTGGGTTTGCCTTCATATTTGACCCAGAACAACTCAGTTCAGCATGGAAATATTATTGCAACAGCTTTTATTTAGCCAGAAATCAAGAGTGGAAGTTTTTTAGGCCGAATGAGCAAATATGCTTGTTTCTGCCAATTGCAGCAAAATACTGAAGGGAAAGTGGGTTTGCCTTCATATTTGACCCAGAACAACTCAGTTCAGCATGGAAATATCATTGCAACAGCTGTTATTTAGCCAGAAATCAAGAGTGGAAGTTTTTATGCGCTTAAAAGCATTTTCAGGCCGAATGAGCTGATTTCTGCCAATTGAAGGAAAATACTGAAAGGAAAGTGGGTTTGCCTTCATATTTGAACCAGAACAACTCAATTCAGCATGGAAATGTCATTGCAACAGCTTTTTTTTTAGCCAGAAATCAAGAGTGGAAGATTTTTATGCGCTTAAAAGCATTTTCAGGCGAAATAAGCTGATTTCTGCCAATTGTAGCAAAATACTGAAAGGAAAGTGGGTTTGCCTTCATATTTGACCCAGAACAACTCAATTCAGCATGGAAATATCATTGCAACAGCTTTAATTTAGCCAGAAATCAAGAGTGTAAGTTTTTATGCGCTTAAAAGCATTTTTCGGTCGAATAAACAAATATGCTTGTTTCTGCCAATTGTCGCAAAATACTAAAGGGAAAGTGGGTTTGCCTTCATATTTGACCCAGAACAACTCAGTTCAGCATGGAAATATCATTGCAACATCTTTTATTTAGCCAGAAATAAGGAGTTTAAGTTTTTATGCGCTTAAAAGCATTTTCAGGCCGAATGAGCTGATTTCTGCCAATTGTGGCAAAATATGGAAAGGAAAGTGGGTTTGCCTTCATATTTGACCCAGAACAACTCAGTTCAGCATGGAAATATCATTGCAACAGCTTTTATTTAGCCAGAAATCAAGAGTGTAAATTTATATGCGCTTACAAGCATTTTCTGGCCGAATGAGCAAATATGCTTGTTTCTGCCAATTGCAGCAAAATACTGAAAGGAAAATGGGTTTGCCTTCATATTTGACCCAGAACAACTCAGTTCAGCATGGAAATATTATTGCAACAGCTTTTATTTAGCCAGAAATGAAGATTGTAAGTTTTTATGCGCTTAAAAGCATTTTCAGGCCAAATGAGCTGATTTCTGCCAATTGCAGCAAAATACTGAAGGGAAAGTGGGTTTGCCTTCATATTTGACCCAGAACAACTCAATTCAACATGGAAATATCATTGCAACAGCTTTTATTTAGCCAGAAATCAAGAGTGGAAGTTTTTATGTGCTTAAAAGCATTTTCAGGCCAAATGAGCTGATTTCTGCCAATTGCAGCAAAATACTGAAGGGAAAGTGGGTTTGCCTTCATCTTTGACCCAGAACAACTCAGTTCAGCATTTAAATATTATTGCAAAAGCTTTTATTTAGCCAGAAATCAAGAGTGTAAGTTTTTATACGCTTAAAAGCATTTTCAGGCCGAATGAGCTGATTTATGCCAATTGTAGCAAAATACTGAAAGGAAAGTGGGCTTGCCTTCATATTTGACCCAGAACAACTCAGTTCAGCATGGAAATGTCATTGCAAGATCTTTTATTTAGCCAGAAATAAGGAGTTTAAGTTTTTATGCGCTTAAAAGCATTTTCAGGCCAAATGAGCTGATTTCTGCCAATTGCAGCAAAATCCTGAAGGGAAAGTGGGTTTGCCTTCATATTTGACCCAGAACAACTCAATTCAACATGGAAATATCATTGCAACAGCTTTTATTTAGCCAGAAATCAAGAGTGGAAGTTTTTATGTGCTTAAAAGCATTTTCAGGCCAAATGAGCTGATTTCTGCCAATTGCAGCAAAATACTGAAGGGAAAGTGGGTTTGCCTTCATCTTTGACCCAGAACAACTCAGTTCAGCATTTAAATATTATTGCAAAAGCTTTTATTTAGCCAGAAATCAAGAGTGTAAGTTTTTATACGCTTAAAAGCATTTTCAGGCCGAATGAGCTGATTTATGCCAATTGTAGCAAAATACTGAAAGGAAAGTGGGCCTGCCTTCATATTTGACCCAGAACAACTCAGTTCAGCATGGAAATGTCATTGCAAGATCTTTTATTTAGCCAGAAATAAGGAGTTTAAGTTTTTATGCGCTTAAAAGCATTTTCAGGCCAAATAAGCTGATTTCTGCCAATTGCAGCAAAATACTGAAGGGAAAGTGGGTTTGCCTTCATATTTGACCCAGAACAACTCAGTTCAGCATGGAAATATTATTGCAACACCTTTTATTTAGCCAGAAATCAAGAGTGGAAGTTTTTCAGGCCGAATGAGCAAATATGCTTGTTTCTGTCAATTGCAGCAAAATACTGAAGGTAAAGTGGGTTTGCCTTCATATTTGACCCAGAACAACTCAGTTCAGCATTGAAATATCATTGCAACAGCTTTTGTTTAGCCAGAAAACAAGAGTGTACGTTTTTATGCGTTTAAAAGCATTTTCAGGACGAATGAGCTGATTTCTGCCAATTGTAGCAAAATACTGAAAGGAAAGTGGCTTTGCCTTCATATTTGACCCAGAACAACTCAGTTCAGCATTGAGATATCATTGCAACATCTTTAATTTAGCCAGAAATAAAGAGTGGAAGTTTTTCAGGC
Organism: Channa argus; assembly: GCF_033026475.1. Lineage (NCBI taxonomy): Eukaryota > Metazoa > Chordata > Actinopteri > Anabantiformes > Channidae > Channa > Channa argus. Next base: position 240,753 of record NW_027125259.1, on the reverse strand, counting down.
CGAATGAGCAAATATGCTTGTTTCTGCCAATTGCAGCAAAATACTGAAAGGAAAATGGGTTTGCCTTCATATTTGACCCAGAACAACTCAGTTCAGCATGGAAATATTATTGCAACATCTTTTATTTAGCCAGAAATAAGGAGTTTAAGTTTTTATGCGCTTAAAAGCATTTTCAGGCCAAATAAGCTGATTTCTGCCAATTGCAGCAAAATACTGAAGGGAAAGTGGGTTTGCCTTCATATTTGACCCAGAACAACTCAGTTCAGCATGGAAATATTATTGCAACAGCTTTTATTTAGCCAGAAATCAAGAGTGGAAGTTTTTTAGGCCGAATGAGCAAATATGCTTGTTTCTGCCAATTGCAGCAAAATACTGAAGGGAAAGTGGGTTTGCCTTCATATTTGACCCAGAACAACTCAGTTCAGCATGGAAATATCATTGCAACAGCTGTTATTTAGCCAGAAATCAAGAGTGGAAGTTTTTATGCGCTTAAAAGCAATTTCAGGCCGAATGAGCTGATTTCTGCCAATTGTAGCAAAATACTGACGAGAAAGTGGGTTTGCCTTTATATTTGACCCAGAACAACTCAGTTCAGCATGGAAATATCATTGCAACATCTTTTATTTAGCCAGAAATAAGGAGTTTAAGTTTTTTTGCGTTTAAACGCATTTTCAGGCCGAATGAGCTGATTTCTGCCAATTGTAGCAAAATACGGAAAGGAAAGTGGGTTTGCCTTCATATTTGACCCAGAACAACTCAGTTCATAATTTAAATATCATTACAACAGCTTTTATTTAGCCAGAAATCAAGATTGTAAGTTTTTATGCGCTTAAAAGCATTTTCAGGCCGAATGAGCACATATGCTTGTTTCTGCCAATTGCAGCAAAATACTGAAAGGAAAATGGGTTTGGCTTCATATTTGACCCAGAACAACTCAGTTCAGCATTTAAATATCATTGCAACAGCTTTTATTTAGCCAGCAATCAAGAGTGTAAGTTTTTATGCGCTTAAAAGCATTTTCAGGCCGAATGAGCTGATTTCTGCCAATTGAAGGAAAATACTGAAAGGAAAGTGGGTTTGCCTTCATATTTGAACCAGAACAACTCAATTCAGCATGGAAATGTCATTGCAACAGCTTTTTTTTTAGCCAGAAATCAAGAGTGGAAGATTTTTATGCGCTTAAAAGCATTTTCAGGCGAAATAAGCTGATTTCTGCCAATTGTAGCAAAATACTGAAAGGAAAGTGGGTTTGCCTTCATATTTGACCCAGAACAACTCAATTCAGCATGGAAATATCATTGCAACAGCTTTAATTTAGCCAGAAATCAAGAGTGTAAGTTTTTATGCGCTTAAAAGCATTTTTCGGTCGAATAAACAAATATGCTTGTTTCTGCCAATTGTCGCAAAATACTAAAGGGAAAGTGGGTTTGCCTTCATATTTGACCCAGAACAACTCAGTTCAGCATGGAAATATCATTGCAACATCTTTTATTTAGCCAGAAATAAGGAGTTTAAGTTTTTATGCGCTTAAAAGCATTTTCAGGCCGAATGAGCTGATTTCTGCCAATTGTGGCAAAATATGGAAAGGAAAGTGGGTTTGCCTTCATATTTGACCCAGAACAACTCAGTTCAGCATGGAAATATCATTGCAACAGCTTTTATTTAGCCAGAAATCAAGAGTGTAAATTTATATGCGCTTACAAGCATTTTCTGGCCGAATGAGCAAATATGCTTGTTTCTGCCAATTGCAGCAAAATACTGAAAGGAAAATGGGTTTGCCTTCATATTTGACCCAGAACAACTCAGTTCAGCATGGAAATATTATTGCAACAGCTTTTATTTAGCCAGAAATGAAGATTGTAAGTTTTTATGCGCTTAAAAGCATTTTCAGGCCAAATGAGCTGATTTCTGCCAATTGCAGCAAAATACTGAAGGGAAAGTGGGTTTGCCTTCATATTTGACCCAGAACAACTCAATTCAACATGGAAATATCATTGCAACAGCTTTTATTTAGCCAGAAATCAAGAGTGGAAGTTTTTATGTGCTTAAAAGCATTTTCAGGCCAAATGAGCTGATTTCTGCCAATTGCAGCAAAATACTGAAGGGAAAGTGGGTTTGCCTTCATCTTTGACCCAGAACAACTCAGTTCAGCATTTAAATATTATTGCAAAAGCTTTTATTTAGCCAGAAATCAAGAGTGTAAGTTTTTATACGCTTAAAAGCATTTTCAGGCCGAATGAGCTGATTTATGCCAATTGTAGCAAAATACTGAAAGGAAAGTGGGCTTGCCTTCATATTTGACCCAGAACAACTCAGTTCAGCATGGAAATGTCATTGCAAGATCTTTTATTTAGCCAGAAATAAGGAGTTTAAGTTTTTATGCGCTTAAAAGCATTTTCAGGCCAAATGAGCTGATTTCTGCCAATTGCAGCAAAATCCTGAAGGGAAAGTGGGTTTGCCTTCATATTTGACCCAGAACAACTCAATTCAACATGGAAATATCATTGCAACAGCTTTTATTTAGCCAGAAATCAAGAGTGGAAGTTTTTATGTGCTTAAAAGCATTTTCAGGCCAAATGAGCTGATTTCTGCCAATTGCAGCAAAATACTGAAGGGAAAGTGGGTTTGCCTTCATCTTTGACCCAGAACAACTCAGTTCAGCATTTAAATATTATTGCAAAAGCTTTTATTTAGCCAGAAATCAAGAGTGTAAGTTTTTATACGCTTAAAAGCATTTTCAGGCCGAATGAGCTGATTTATGCCAATTGTAGCAAAATACTGAAAGGAAAGTGGGCCTGCCTTCATATTTGACCCAGAACAACTCAGTTCAGCATGGAAATGTCATTGCAAGATCTTTTATTTAGCCAGAAATAAGGAGTTTAAGTTTTTATGCGCTTAAAAGCATTTTCAGGCCAAATAAGCTGATTTCTGCCAATTGCAGCAAAATACTGAAGGGAAAGTGGGTTTGCCTTCATATTTGACCCAGAACAACTCAGTTCAGCATGGAAATATTATTGCAACACCTTTTATTTAGCCAGAAATCAAGAGTGGAAGTTTTTCAGGCCGAATGAGCAAATATGCTTTTTTCTGCCAATTGCAGCAAAATACTGAAAGGAAAATGGGTTTGCCTTCATATTTGACCCAGAACAACTCAGTTCAGCATGGAAATATTATTGCAATAGCTTTTATTTAGCCAGAAATGAAGATTGTAAGTTTTTATGCACTTAAAAGTATTTTCAGGCCAAATGAGCTGATTTCTGCCAATTGCAGCAAAATCCTGAAGGGAAAGTGGGTTTGCCTTCATATTTGACCCAGAACAACTCAATTCAACATGGAAATATCATTGCAACAGCTTTTATTTAGCCAGAAATCAAGAGTGGAAGTTTTTTAGGCCGAATGAGCAAATATGCTTGTTGCTGCCAATTGCAGCAAAATACTGATGGGAAAGTGGGTTTGCCTTCATATTTGACCCAGAAAAACTCAGTTCAGCATGGAAATATCATTGCAACAGCTTTTATTTAGCCAGAAATCAAGAGTGGAAGTTTTTATGCGCTTAAAACCATTTTCAGGCCGAATGAGCTGATTTCTGCCAATTGTAGCAAAATACTGAAAGGAAAGTGGGTTTGCCTTCATATTTGACCCAGAACAACTCAGTTCAGCATGGAAATATCATTGCAACAGCTTTTATTTAGTCAGAAATCAAGATTGTAAGTTTTTATGCGCTTAAAAGCAATTTCAGGCCGAATGAGCTGATTTCTGCCAATTGTAGCAAAATACTGATGAGAAAGTGGGTTTGCCTTCATATTTGACCCAGAACCACTCAGTTCAGCATGGAAATATCATTGCAACATCTTTTATTTAGCCAGAAATAAGGAGTTTAAGTTTTTTTGCGCTTAAACGCATTTTCAGGCCGAATGAGCTGATTTCTGCCAATTGTAGCAAAATACGGAAAGGAAAGTGGAGTTGCCTTCATATTTGACCCAGAACAACTCAGTTCATAATTTAAATATCATTACAACAGCTTTTATTTAGCCAGAAATCAAGATTGTAAGTTTTTATGCGCTTAAAAGCATTTTCAGGCCGAATGAGCTGATTTCTGCCAATTGTGGCAAAATACGGAAAGGAAAGTGGGTTTGCCTTCATATTTGACCCAGAACAACTCAGTTCAGCATGGAAATATCATTGCAACAGCTTTTATTTAGCCAGAAATCAAGAGTGTAAATTTATATGCGCTTACAAGCATTTTCTGGCCGAATGAGCAAATATGCTTGTTTCTGTCAATTGCAGCAAAATACTGAAGGTAAAGTGGGTTTGCCTTCATATTTGACCCAGAACAACTCAGTTCAGCATTGAAATATCATTGCAACAGCTTTTGTTTAGCCAGAAAACAAGAGTGTACGTTTTTATGCGTTTAAAAGCATTTTCAGGACGAATGAGCTGATTTCTGCCAATTGTAGCAAAATACTGAAAGGAAAGTGGCTTTGCCTTCATATTTGACCCAGAACAACTCAGTTCAGCATTGAGATATCATTGCAACATCTTTAATTTAGCCAGAAATAAAGAGTGGAAGTTTTTCAGGCCGAATGAGCAAATATGCTTGTTTCTGCCAATTGCAGCAAAATACTGAAAGGAAAATGGGTTTGCCTTCATATTTGACCCAGAACAACTCAGTTCAGCATGGAAATATTATTGCAACAGCTTTTATTTAGCCAGAAATGAAGATTTTAAGTTTTTATGCGCTTAAAAGCATTTTTCGGCCGAATGAACAAATATGCTTGTTTCTGCCAATTGTCGCAAAATACTGAAAGGAAAGTGGGTTTGCCTTCATATTTGAGCCAGAACAACTCACTTCAGCATGGAAATATCATTGCAACAGCTTTTATTTAGCCAGAAATCAAGAGTGGAAGTTTTTATGTGCTTAAAACCATTTTCAGGCCGAATGAGCTGATTTCTGCCAATTGTAGCAAAATACTGAAAGGAAAGTGGGTTTGCCTTCATATTTGACCCAGAACAACTCAGTTCAGCATTGAAATATCATTGCAACAGCTTTTGTTTAGCCAGAAAACGAGAGTGTACGTATTTATGCGTTTAAAAGCATTTTCAGGCCGAATGAGCTGATTTCTGCCAATTGTAGCAAAATACTGAAAGGAAAGTGGCTTTGCCTTCATATTTGACCCAGAACAACTCAGTTCAGCATTGAGATATCATTGCAACATCTTTAATTTAGCCAGAAATAAAGAGTGGAAGTTTTTCAGGCCGAATGAGCAAATATGCTTGTTTCTGCCAATTGCAGCAAAATACTGAAAGGAAAATGGGTTTGCCTTCATATTTGACCCAGAACAACTCAGTTCAGCATGGAAATATTATTGCAACAGCTTTTATTTAGCCAGAAATGAAGATTGTAAGTTTTTATGCGCTTAAAAGCATTTTTCGGCCGAATGAACAAATATGCTTGTTTCTGCCAATTGTCGCAAAATAATGAAAGGAAAGTGGGTTTGCCTTCATATTTGAGGCAGAACAACTCACTTCAGCATGGAAATATCATTGCAACAGCTTTTATTTAGCCAGAAATCAAGAGTGGAAGTTTTTATGCGCTTAAAACCATTTTCAGGCCGAATGAGCTGATTTCTGCCAATTGTAGCAAAATACTGAAAGGAAAGTGGGTTTGCCTTCATATTTGACCCAGAACAACTCAGTTCAGCATTTAAATATCATTGCAACAGCTTTTATTTAGCCAGCAATCAAGAGTGTAAGTTTTTATGCGCTTAAAAGCATTTTCAGGCCGAATGAGCTGATTTCTGCCAATTGAAGGAAAATACTGAAAGGAAAGTGGGTTTGCCTTCATATTTGAACCAGAACAACTCAATTCATTATGGAAATGTAATTGCAACAGCTTTAATTTAGCCAGAAATCAAGAGTGTAAGTTTTTATGCGCTTAAAAGCATTTTTCAGCCGAATAAACAAATATGCTTGTTTCTGCCAATTGTCGCAAAATACTAAAGGGAAAGTGGGTTTGCCTTCATATTTGACCCAGAACAACTCAGTTCAGCATGGAAATATTATTGCAACAGCTTTTATTTAGCCAGAAATGAAGATTGTAAGTTTTTATGCGCTTAAAAGCATTTTCAGGCCAAATGAGCTGATTTCTGCCAATTGCAGCAAAATACTGAAGGGAAAGTGGGTTTGCCTTCATATTTGACCCAGAACAACTCAATTCAGCATGGAAATATCATTGCAACAGCTTTTATTTAGCCAGAAATCAAGAGTGGAAGTTTTTATGCGCTTAAAAGCATTTTCAGGCCAAATGAGCTGATTTCTGCCAATTGCAGCAAAATACTGAAGGGAAAGTGGGTTTGCCTTCATCTTTAACCCAGAACAACTCAGTTCAGCATTTAAATATTATTGCAAAAGCTTTTATTTAGCCAGAAATCAAGAGTGTAAGTTTTTATACGCTTAAAACCATTTTCAGGCCGAATGAGCTGATTTATGCCAATTGTAGCAAAATACTGAAAGGAAAGTGGGCTTGCCTTCATATTTGACCCAGAACAACTCAGTTCAGCATGGAAATGTCATTGCAACATCTTTTATTTAGCCAGAAATAAGGAGTTTAAGTTTTTATGCGCTTAAAAGCATTTTCAGGCCAAATAAGCTTATTTCTGCCAATTGCAGCAAAATACTGAAGGGAAAGTGGGTTTGCCTTCATATTTGACCCAGAACAACTCAGTTCAGCATGGAAATATTATTGCAACAGCTTTTATTTAGCCAGAAATCAAGAGTGGAAGTTTTTTAGGCCGAATGAGCAAATATGCTTGTTTCTGCCAATTGCAGCAAAATACTGAAGGGAAAGTGGGTTTGCCTTCATATTTGACCCAGAACAACTCAGTTCAGCATGGAAATATCATTGCAACAGCTTTTATTTAGCCAGAAATCAAGAGTGGAAGTTTTTATGCGCTTAAAACCATTTTCAGGCCGAATGAGCTGATTTCTGCCAATTGTACCAAAATACTGAAAGGAAAGTGGGTTTGCCTTCATTTTTGACCCAGAAAAACTCAGTTCAGCATGGAAATATCATTGCAACAGCTTTTATTTAGTCAGAAATCAAGATTGTAAGTTTTTATGCGCTTAAAAGCAATTTCAGGCCGAATGAGCTGATTTCTGCCAATTGTAGCAAAATACTGACGAGAAAGTGGGTTTGCCTTCATATTTGACCCAGAACAACTCAGTTCAGCATGGAAATATCATTGCAACATCTTTTATTTAGCCAGAAATAAGGAGTTTAAGTTTTTTTGCGCTTAAACGCATTTTCAGGCCGAATGAGCTGATTTCTGCCAATTGTAGCAAAATACGGAAAGGAAAGTGGGTTTGCCTTCATATTTGACCCAGAACAACTCAGTTCATAATTTAAATATCATTACAACAGCTTTTATTTAGCCAGAAATCAAGATTGTAAGTTTTTATGCGCTTAAAAGCATTTTCAGGCCGAATGAGCACATATGCTTGTTTCTGCCAATTGCAGCAAAATACTGAAAGGAAAATGGGTTTGCCTTCATATTTGACCCAGAACAACTCAGTTCAGCATGGAAATATTATTGCAACAGCTTTTATTTAGCCAAAAATGAAGATTGTAAGTTTTTATACGCTTAAAAGCATTTTCAGGCCAAATGAGCTGATTTCTGCCAATTGCAGCAAAATACTGAAGGGAAAGTGGGTTTGCCTTCATATTTGACCCAGAACAACTCAATTCAGCATGGAAATATCATTGCAACAGCTTTTATTTAGCCAGAAATCAAGAGTGGAAGTTTTTATGCGCTTAAAAGCATTTTCAGGCCAAATGAGCACATATGCTTGTTTCTGCCAATTGCAGCAAAATACTGAAAGGAAAGTCGGTTTGCCTTCATATTTGACCCAGAACAACTCAGTTCAGCATGGAAATATCATTGCAACATCTTTTATTTAGCCAGAAATAAGGAGTTTAAGTTTTTATGCGCTTAAAAGCATTTTCAGGCCGAATGAGCTGATTTCTGCCAATTGTAGCAAAATACTGAAGGGAAAGTGGGTTTCCCTTCATATTTGACCCAGAACAACTCAGTTCAGCATGGAAATATCATTGCAACAGCTTTTATTTAGCCAGAAATCAAGAGTGTAAGTTTTTATGCGCTTAAAAGCATTTTTCGGCCGAATGAACAAATATGCTTGTTTCTGCCAATTGTCGCAAAATACTGAAAGGAAAGTGGGTTTGCCTTCATATTTGACCCAGAACAACTCAGTTCAGCATGGAAATGTCATTGCAACATCTTTTATTTAGCCAGAAATAAGGAGTTTAAGTTTTTATGCGCTTAAAAGCATTTTCAGGCCAAATAAGCTTATTTCTGCCAATTGCAGCAAAATACTGAAGGGAAAGTGGGTTTGCCTTCATATTTGACCCAGAACAACTCAGTTCAGCATGGAAATATTATTGCAACAGCTTTTATTTAGCCAGAAATCAAGAGTGGAAGTTTTTTAGGCCGAATGAGCAAATATGCTTGTTTCTGCCAATTGCAGCAAAATACTGAAGGGAAAGTGGGTTTGCCTTCATATTTGACCCAGAACAACTCAGTTCAGCATGGAAATATCATTGCAACAGCTTTTATTTAGCCAGAAATCAAGAGTGGAAGTTTTTATACGCTTAAAACCATTTTCAGGCCGAATGAGCTGATTTCTGCCAATTGTAGCAAAATACTGAAAGGAAAGTGGGTTTGCCTTCATATTTGACCCAGAAAAACTCAGTTCAGCATGGAAATATCATTGCAACAGCTTTTATTTAGTCAGCAATCAAGAGTGTAAGTTTTTATGCGCTAAAAAGCATTTTTCGGCCGAATGAACAAATATGCTTGTTTCTGCCAATTGTCGCAAAATACTGAAGGGAAAGTGGGTTTGCCTTCATATTTGACCCAGAACAACTCAGTTCAGCATGAAAATATCATTGCAACAGCTTTTATTTAGTCAGAAATCAAGATTGTAAGTTTTTATGCGCTTAAAAGCAATTTCAGCCCGAATGAGCTGATTTCTGCCAATTGTAGCAAAATACTGACGAGAAAGTGGGTTTGCCTTCATATTTGACCCAGAACAACTCAGTTCAGCATGGAAATATCATTGCAACATCTTTTATTTAGCCAGAAATAAGGAGTTTAAGTTTTTTTGCGCTTAAACGCATTTTCAGGCCGAATGAGCTGATTTCTGCCAATTGTAGCAAAATACGGAAAGGAAAGTGGGTTTGCCTTCATATTTGACCCAGAACAACTCAGTTCATAATTTAAATATCATTACAACAGCTTTTATTTAGCCAGAAATCAAGATTGTAAGTTTTTATGCGCTTAAAAGCATTTTCAGGCCGAATGAGCACATATGCTTGTTTCTGCCAATTGCAGCAAAATACTGAAAGGAAAATGGGTTTGCCTTCATATTTGACCCAGAACAACTCAGTTCAGCATGGAAATATTATTGCAACAGCTTTTATTTAGCCAAAAATGAAGATTGTAAGTTTTTATACGCTTAAAAGCATTTTCAGGCCAAATGAGCTGATTTCTGCCAATAGCAGCAAAATACTGAAGGGAAAGTGGGTTTGCCTTCATATTTGACCCAGAACAACTCAATTCAGCATGGAAATATCATTGCAACAGCTTTTATTTAGCCAGAAATCAAGAGTGGAAGTTTTTATGCGCTTAAAAGCATTTTCAGGCCAAATGAGCACATATGCTTGTTTCTGCCAATTGCAGCAAAATACTGAAAGGAAAGTCGGTTTGCCTTCATATTTGACCCAGAACAACTCAGTTCAGCATGGAAATATCATTGCAACATCTTTTATTTAGCCAGAAATAAGGAGTTTAAGTTTTTATGCGCTTAAAAGCATTTTCAGGCCGAATGAGCTGATTTCTGCCAATTGTAGCAAAATACTGAAGGGAAAGTGGGTTTGCCTTCATATTTGACCCAGAACAACTCAGTTCAGCATGGAAATATCATTGCAACAGCTTTTATTTAGCCAGAAATCAAGAGTGTAAGTTTTTATGCGCTTAAAAGCATTTTTCGGCCGAATGAACAAATATGCTTGTTTCTGCCAATTGTCGCAAAATACTGAAAGGAAAGTGGGTTTGCCTTCATATTTGACCCAGAACAACTCAGTTCAGCATGAAAATATCATTGCAACAGCTTTTATTTAGTCAGAAATCAAGATTGTAAGTTTTTATGCGCTTAAAAGCATTTTCAGGCCGAATGAGCACTTATGCTTGTTTCTGCCAATTGCAGCAAAATACTGAAAGGAAAGTGGGCTTGCCTTAATATTTGACCCAGAACAACTCAGGTCAGCATGGAAATATCATTGCAACATCTTTTATTTAGCCAGAAATAAGGAGTTTAAGTTTTTATACGCTTCAAAGCATTTTCAGGCCGAATGAGCTGATTTCTGCCAATTGTAGCAAAATACGGAAAGGAAAGTGGGTTTGCCTTCATATTTGACCCAGAACAACTCAGTTCAGCATTTAAATATAATTGCAACAGCTTTTATTTACTCAGAAATAAAGAGTGGAAGTTTTTCAGGCCAAATGAGCAAATATGCTTGTTTCTGCCAATTGAAGGAAAATACTGAAAGGAAAGTGGGTTTGCCTTCATATTTGAACCAGAACAACTCAATTCAGCATGGAAATGTCATTGCAACAGCTTTTTTTTTAGCCAGAAATCAAGAGTGGAAGATTTTTATGCGCTTAAAAGCATTTTCAGGCGAAATAAGCTGATTTCTGACAATTGTAGCAAAATACTGAAAGGAAAGTGGGTTTGCCTTCATATTTGACCCAGAACAACTCAATTCAGCATGGAAATATCATTGCAACAGCTTTAATTTAGCCAGAAATCAAGAGTGTAAGTTTTTATGCGCTTAAAAGCATTTTTCGGTCGAATAAACAAATATGCTTGTTTCTGCCAATTGTCGCAAAATACTAAAGGGAAAGTGGGTTTGCCTTCATATTTGACCCAGAACAACTCAGTTCAGCATGGAAATATCATTGCAACATCTTTTATTTAGCCAGAAATAAGGAGTTTAAGTTTTTATGCGCTTAAAAGCATTTTCAGGCCGAATGAGCTGATTTCTGCCAATTGTGGCAAAATACGGAAAGGAAAGTGGGTTTGCCTTCATATTTGACCCAGAACAACTCAGTTCAGCATGGAAATATCATTGCAACAGCTTTTATTTAGCCAGAAATCAAGAGTGTAAATTTATATGCGCTTACAAGCATTTTCTGGCCGAATGAGCAAATATGCTTGTTTTTGTCAATTGCAGCAAAATACTGAAGGTAAAGTGGGTTTGCCTTCATATTTGACCCAGAACAACTCAGTTCAGCATTGAAATATCATTGCAACAGCTTTTGTTTAGCCAGAAAACAAGAGTGTACGTTTTTATGCGTTTAAAACCATTTTCAGGCCGAATGAGCTGATTTCTGCCAATTGTAGCAAAATACTGAAAGGAAAGTGGCTTTGCCTTCATATTTGACCCAGAACAACTCAGTTCAGCATTGAGATATCATTGCAACATCTTTAATTTAGCCAGAAATAAAGAGTGGAAGTTTTTCAGGCCGAATGAGCAAATATGCTTGTTTCTGCCAATTGCAGCAAAATACTGAAAGGAAAATGGGTTTGCCTTCATATTTGACCCAGAACAACTCAGTTCAGCATGGAAATATTATTGCAACAGCTTTTATTTAGCCAGAAATGAAGATTGTAAGTTTTTATGCGCATAAAAGCATTTTTCGGCCGAATGAGCTGATTTCTGCCAATATTAGCAAAATACTGAAAGGAAAGTGGGTTTGCCTTCATATTTGACCCAGAACAACTCAGTTCAGCATTTAAATATCATTGCAACAGCTTTTATTTAGCCAGCAATCAAGAGTGTAAGTTTTTATGCGCTTAAAAGCATTTTCAGGCCGAATGAGCTGATTTCTGCCAATTGAAGGAAAATACTGAAAGGAAAGTGGGTTTGCCTTCATATTTGAACCAGAACAACTCAATTCATTATGGAAATGTAATTGCAACAGCTTTTTTTTTAGCCAGAAATCAAGAGTGGAAGATTTTTATGCGCTTAAAAGCATTTTCAGGCGAAATAAGCTGATTTCTGCCAATTGTAGCAAAATACTGAAAGGAAAGTGGGTTTGCCTTCATATTTGACCCAGAACAACTCAATTCAGCATGGAAATATCATTGCAACAGCTTTAATTTAGCCAGAAATCAAGATTGTAAGTTTTTATGCGCTTAAAAGCATTTTCAGGCCGAATGAGCACATATGCTTGTTTCTGCCAATTGCAGCAAAATACTGAAAGGAAAGTCGGTTTGCCTTCATATTTGACCCAGAACAACTCAGTTCAGCATGGAAATATCATTGCAACATCTTTTATTTAGCCAGAAATAAGGAGTTTAAGTTTTTGTGCGCTTAAAAGCATTTTCAGGCCGAATGAGCTGATTTCTGCCAATTGTAGCAAAATACTGAAGGGAAAGTGGGTTTGCCTTCATATTTGACCCAGAACAACTCAGTTCAGCATGGAAATATCATTGCAACAGCTTTTATTTAGCCAGAAATCAAGAGTGTAAGTTTTTATGCGCTTAAAAGCATTTTTCGGCCGAATGAACAAATATGCTTGTTTCTGCCAATTGTCGCAAAATACTGAAAGGAAAGTGGGTTTGCCTTCATATTTGACCCAGAACAACTCAGTTCAGCATGAAAATATCATTGCAACAGCTTTTATTTAGTCAGAAATCAAGATTGTAAGTTTTTATGCGCTTAAAAGCATTTTCAGGCCGAATGAGCACTTATTCTTGTTTCTGCCAATTGCAGCAAAATACTGAAAGGAAAGTGGGCTTGCCTTAATATTTGACCCAGAACAACTCAGGTCAGCATGGAAATATCATTGCAACATCTTTTATTTAGCCAGAAATAAGGAGTTTAAGTTTTTATACGCTTAAAAGCATTTTCAGGCCGAATGAGCTGATTTCTGCCAATTGTAGCAAAATACGGAAAGGAAAGTGGGTTTGCCTTCATATTTGACCCAGAACAACTCAGTTCAGCATTTAAATATAATTGCAACAGCTTTTATTTACTCAGAAATAAAGAGTGGAAGTTTTTCAGGCCAAATGAGCAAATATGCTTGTTTCTGCCAATTGCAGCAAAATACTGAAAGGAAAATGGGTTTGCCTTCATATTTGACCCAGAACAACTCAGTTCAGCATTTAAATATAATTGCAACAGCTTTTATTTAGCCAGCAATCAAGAGTGTAAGTTTTTATGCGCTTAAAAGCATTTTCAGGCCGAATGAGCTGATTTCTGACAATTGAAGGAAAATACTGAAAGGAAAGTGGGTTTGCCTTCATATTTGAACCAGAACAACTCAATTCAGCATGGAAATATCATTGCAACAGCTTTAATTTAGCCAGAAATCAAGAGTGTAAGTTTTTATGCGCTTAAAAGCATTTTTCGGTCGAATAAACAAATATGCTTGTTTCTGCCAATTGTCGCAAAATACTAAAGGGAAAGTGGGTTTGCCTTCATATTTGACCCAGAACAACTCAGTTCAGCATGGAAATATCATTGCAACAGCTTTTATTTAGCCAGAAATCAAGAGTGTAAATTTATATGCGCTTACAAGCATTTTCTGGCCGAATGAGCAAATATGCTTGTTTCTGTCAATTGCAGCAAAATACTGAAGGTAAAGTGGGTTTGCCTTCATATTTGACCCAGAACAACTCAGTTCAGCATTGAAATATCATTGCAACAGCTTTTGTTTAGCCAGAAAACAAGAGTGTACGTTTTTATGCGTTTAAAAGCATTTTCAGGCCGAATGAGCTGATTTCTGCCAATTGTAGCAAAATACTGAAAGGAAAGTGGCTTTGCCTTCATATTTGACCCAGAACAACTCAGTTCAGCATTGAGATATCATTGCAACATCTTTAATTTAGCCAGAAATAAAGAGTGGAAGTTTTTCAGGCCGAATGAGCAAATATGCTTGTTTCTGCCAATTGCAGCAAAATACTGAAAGGAAAATGGGTTTGCCTTCATATTTGACCCAGAACAACTCAGTTCAGCATGGAAATATTATTGCAACAGCTTTTATTTAGCCAGAAATGAAGATTGTAAGTTTTTATGCGCTTAAAAGCATTTTTCGGCCGAATGAACAAATATGCTTGTTTCTGCCAATTGTCGCAAAATACTGAAAGGAAAGTGGGTTTGCCTTCATATTTGAACCAGAACAACTCACTTCAGCATGGAAATATCATTGCAACAGCTTTTATTTAGCCAGAAATCAAGAGTGGAAGTTTTTATGCGCTTAAAACCATTTTCAGGCCGAATGAGCTGATTTCTGCCAATATTAGCAAAATACTGAAAGGAAAGTGGGTTTGCCTTCATATTTGACCCAGAACAACTCAGTTCAGCATTTAAATATCATTGCAACAGCTTTTATTTAGCCAGCAATCAAGAGTGTAAGTTTTTATGCGCTTAAAAGCATTTTCAGGCCGAATGAGCTGATTTCTGCCAATTGAAGGAAAATACTGAAAGGAAAGTGGGTTTGCCTTCATATTTGAACCAGAACAACTCAATTCATTATGGAAATGTAATTGCAACAGCTTTTTTTTTAGCCAGAAATCAAGAGTGGAAGATTTTTATGCGCTTAAAAGCATTTTCAGGCGAAATAAGCTGATTTCTGCCAATTGTAGCAAAATACTGAAAGGAAAGTGGGTTTGCCTTAATATTTGACCCAGAACAACTCAGTTCAGCATGGAAATATCATTGCAACAGCTTTTATTTAGCCAGAAATCAAGAGTGTAAATTTATATGCGCTTACAAGCATTTTCTGGCCGAATGAGCAAATATGCTTGTTTCTGTCAATTGCAGCAAAATACTGAAGGTAAAGTGGGTTTGCCTTCATATTTGACCCAGAACAACTCAGTTCAGCATTGAAATATCATTGCAACAGCTTTTGTTTAGCCAGAAAACAAGAGTGTAAGTTTTTATGCGCTTAAAAGCATTTTCAGGCCGAATGAGCTGATTTCTGCCAATTGTAGCAAAATACTGAAAGGAAAGTGGGTTTGCCTTCATATTTGACCCAGAACAACTCAGTTCAGCATTGAGATATCATTGCAACAGCTTTAATTTAGCCGGAAATAAAGAGTGGAAGTTTTTCAGGCCGAATGAGCAAATATGCTTGTTTCTGCCAATTGCAGCAAAATACTGAAAGGAAAATGGGTTTGCCTTCATATTTGACCCAGAACAACTCAGTTCAGCATGGAAATATTATTGCAAAAGCTTTTATTTAGCCAGAAATGAAGATTGTAAGTTTTTATGCGCTTAAAAGCATTTTCAGGCCAAATGAGCTGATTTCTGCCAATTGCAGCAAAATACTGAAGGGAAAGTGGGTTTGCCTTCATATTTGACCCAGAACAACTCAATTCAGCATGGAAATATCATTGCAACAGCTTTTATTTAGCCAGAAATCAAGAGTGGAAGTTTTTATGCGCTTAAAAGCATTTTCAGGCCAAATGAGCTGATTTCTGCCAATTGCAGCAAAATACTGAAGGGAAAGTGGGTTTGCCTTCATCTTTAACCCAGAACAACTCAGTTCAGCATTTAAATATTATTGCAAAAGCTTTTATTTAGCCAGAAATCAAGAGTGTAAGTTTTTATACGCTTAAAAGCATTTTCAGGCCGAATGAGCTGATTTATGCCAATTGTAGCAAAATACTGAAAGGAAAGTGGGCTTGCCTTCATATTTGACCCAGAACAACTCAGTTCAGCATGGAAATGTCATTGCAACATCTTTTATTTAGCCAGAAATAAGGAGTTTAAGTTTTTATGCGCTTAAAAGCATTTTCAGGCCAAATAAGCTTATTTCTGCCAATTGCAGCAAAATACTGAAGGGAAAGTGGGTTTGCCTTCATATTTGACCCAGAACAACTCAGTTCAGCATGGAAATATTATTGCAACAGCTTTTATTTAGCCAGAAATCAAGAGTGGAAGTTTTTTAGGCCGAATGAGCAAATATGCTTGTTTCTGCCAATTGCAGCAAAATACTGAAGGGAAAGTGGGTTTGCCTTCATATTTGACCCAGAACAACTCAGTTCAGCATGGAAATATCATTGCAACAGCTTTTATTTAGCCAGAAATCAAGAGTGGAAGTTTTTATGCGCTTAAAACCATTTTCAGGCCGAATGAGCTGATTTCTGCCAATTGTAGCAAAATACTGAAAGGAAAGTGGGTTTGCCTTCATATTTGACCCAGAACAACTCAGTTCAGCATGGAAATATCATTGCAACAGCTTTTATTTAGTCAGCAATCAAGAGTGTAAGTTTTTATGCGCTTAAAAGCATTTTTCGGCCGAATGAACAAATATGCTTGTTTCTGCCAATTGCAGCAAAATACTGAAGGGAAAGTGGGTTTGCCTTCATATTTGACCCAGAACAACTCAGTTCAGCATGAAAATATCATTGCAACAGCTTTTATTTAGTCAGAAATCAAGATTGTAAGTTTTTATGCGCTTAAAAGCAATTTCAGGCCGAATGAGCTGATTTCTGCCAATTGTAGCAAAATACTGACGAGAAAGTGGGTTTGCCTTCATATTTGACCCAGAACAACTCAGTTCAGCATGGAAATATCATTGCAACATCTTTTATTTAGCCAGAAATAAGGAGTTTAAGTTTTTTTGCGCTTAAACGCATTTTCAGGCCGAATGAGCTGATTTCTGCCAATTGTAGCAAAATACGGAAAGGAAAGTGGGTTTGCCTTCATAGTTGACCCAGAACAACTCAGTTCATAATTTAAATATCATTACAACAGCTTTTATTTAGCCAGAAATCAAGATTGTAAGTTTTTATGCGCTTAAAAGCATTTTCAGGCCGAATGAGCACATATGCTTGTTTCTGCCAATTGCAGCAAAATACTGAAAGGAAAATGGGTTTGCCTTCATATTTGACCCAGAACAACTCAGTTCAGCATGGAAATATTATTGCAACAGCTTTTATTTAGCCAGAAATGAAGATTGTAAGTTTTTATACGCTTAAAAGCATTTTCAGGCCAAATGAGCTGATTTCTGCCAATGGCAGCAAAATACTGAAGGGAAAGTGGGTTTGCCTTCATATTTGACCCAGAACAACTCAATTCAGCATGGAAATATCATTGCAACAGCTTTTATTTAGCCAGAAATCAAGAGTGGAAGTTTTTATGCGCTTAAAAGCATTTTCAGGCCAAATGAGCTGATTTCTGCCAATTGTAGCAAAATACTGACGAGAAAGTGGGTTTGCCTTCATATTTGACCCAGAACAACTCAGTTCAGCATGGAAATATCATTGCAACATCTTTTATTTAGCCAGAAATAAGGAGTTTAAGTTTTTATGCGCTTAAAAGCATTTTCAGGCGAAATAAGCTGGTTTCTGCCAATTGTAGCAAAATACTGAAAGGAAAGTGGGTTTGCCTTCATATTTGACCCAGAACAACTCAATTCAGCATGGAAATATCATTGCAACAGCTTTAATTTAGCCAGAAATCAAGAGTGGAAGTTTTTATGCGCTTAAAAGCATTTTTCGGCCGAATAAACAAATATGCTTCTTTCTGCCAATTGTCGCAAAATACTAAAGGGAAAGTGGGTTTACCTTCATATTTGACCCAGAACAACTCAGTTCAGCATGGAAATATCATTGCAACATCTTTTATTTAGCCAGAAATAAGGAGTTTAAGCTTTTATGCGCTTAAACGTATTTTCAGGCCGAATGAGCTGATTTCTGCCAATTGTAGCAAAATACGGAAAGGAAAGTGGGTTTGCCTTCATATTTGACCCAGAACAACTCAGTTAAGCATTTAAATATCATTACAACAGCTTTTATTTAGCCAGAAATCAAGATTGTAAGTTTTTATGCGCTTAAAAGCATTTTCAGGCCGAATGAGCACATATGCTTGTTTCTGCCAATTGCAGCAAAATACTGAAAGGAAAGTGGGTTTGCCTTCATATTTGACCCAGAACAACTCAGTTCAGCATGGAAATATCATTGCAACATCTTTTATTTAGCCAGAAATAAGGAGTTTAAGTTTTTTTGCGCTTAAACGCATTTTCAGGCCGAATGAGCTGATTTCTGCCAATTGTAGCAAAATACGGAAAGGAAAGTGGGTTTGCCTTCATATTTGACCCAGAACAACTCAGTTCATAATTTAAATATCATTACAACAGCTTTTATTTAGCCAGAAATGAAGATTGTAAGTTTTTATGCGCTTAAAAGCATTTTCAGGCCAAATGAGCTGATTTCTGCCAATTGCAGCAAAATACTGAAGGGAAAGTGGGTTTGCCTTCATATTTGACCCAGAACAACTCAATTCAGCATGGAAATATCATTGCAACAGCTTTTATTTAGCCAGAAATCAAGAGTGGAAGTTTTTATGCGCTTAAAAGCATTTTCAGGCCAAATGAGCTGATTTCTGCCAATTGCAGCAAAATACTGAAGGGAAAGTGGGTTTGCCTTCATCTTTAACCCAGAACAACTCAGTTCAGCATTTAAATATTATTGCAAAAGCTTTTATTTAGCCAGAAATCAAGAGTGTAAGTTTTTATACGCTTAAAAGCATTTTCAGGCCGAATGAGCTGATTTATGCCAATTGTAGCAAAATACTGAAAGGAAAGTGGGCTTGCCTTCATATTTGACCCAGAACAACTCAGTTCAGCATGGAAATGTCATTGCAACATCTTTTATTTAGCCAGAAATAAGGAGTTTAAGTTTTTATGCGCTTAAAAGCATTTTCAGGCCAAATAAGCTTATTTCTGCCAATTGCAGCAAAATACTGAAGGGAAAGTGGGTTTGCCTTCATATTTGACCCAGAACAACTCAGTTCAGCATGGAAATATTATTGCAACAGCTTTTATTTAGCCAGAAATCAAGAGTGGAAGTTTTTTAGGCCGAATGAGCAAATATGCTTGTTTCTGCCAATTGCAGCAAAATACTGAAGGGAAAGTGGGTTTGCCTTCATATTTGACCCAGAACAACTCAGTTCAGCATGGAAATATCATTGCAACAGCTTTTATTTAGCCAGAAATCAAGAGTGGAAGTTTTTATGCGCTTAAAACCATTTTCAGGCCGAATGAGCTGATTTCTGCCAATTGTAGCAAAATACTGAAAGGAAAGTGGGTTTGCCTTCATATTTGACCCAGAAAAACTCAGTTCAGCATGGAAATATCATTGCAACAGCTTTTATTTAGTCAGCAATCAAGAGTGTAAGTTTTTATGCGCTTAAAAGCATTTTTCGGCCGAATGAACAAATATGCTTGTTTCTGCCAATTGTAGCAAAATACTGACGAGAAAGTGGGTTTGCCTTCATATTTGACCCAGAACAACTCAATTCAGCATGGAAATATCATTGCAACAGCTTTTATTTAGCCAGAAATCAAGAGTGGAAGTTTTTATGCGCTTAAAAGCATTTTCAGGCCAAATGAGCTGATTTCTGCCAATTGCAGCAAAATACTGAAGGGAAAGTGGGTTTGCCTTCATCTTTAACCCAGAACAACTCAGTTCAGCATTTAAATATTATTGCAAAAGCTTTTATTTAGCCAGAAATCAAGAGTGTAAGTTTTTATACGCTTAAAAGCATTTTCAGGCCGAATGAGCTGATTTATGCCAATTGTAGCAAAATACTGAAAGGAAAGTGGGCTTGCCTTCATATTTGACCCAGAACAACTCAGTTCAGCATGGAAATGTCATTGCAACATCTTTTATTTAGCCAGAAATAAGGAGTTTAAGTTTTTATGCGCTTAAAAGCATTTTCAGGCCAAATAAGCTTATTTCTGCCAATTGCAGCAAAATACTGAAGGGAAAGTGGGTTTGCCTTCATATTTGACCCAGAACAACTCAGTTCAGCATGGAAATATTATTGCAACAGCTTTTATTTAGCCAGAAATCAAGAGTGGAAGTTTTTTAGGCCGAATGAGCAAATATGCTTGTTTCTGCCAATTGCAGCAAAATACTGAAGGGAAAGTGGGTTTGCCTTCATATTTGACCCAGAACAACTCAGTTCAGCATGGAAATATCATTGCAACAGCTTTTATTTAGCCAGAAATCAAGAGTGGAAGTTTTTATGCGCTTAAAACCATTTTCAGGCCGAATGAGCTGATTTCTGCCAATTGTAGCAAAATACTGAAAGGAAAGTGGGTTTGCCTTCATATTTGACCCAGAAAAACTCAGTTCAGCATGGAAATATCATTGCAACAGCTTTTATTTAGTCAGCAATCAAGAGTGTAAGTTTTTATGCGCTTAAAAGCATTTTTCGGCCGAATGAACAAATATGCTTGTTTCTGCCAATTGTAGCAAAATACTGACGAGAAAGTGGGTTTGCCTTCATATTTGACCCAGAACAACTCAGTTCAGCATGGAAATATCATTGCAACATCTTTTATTTAGCCAGAAATAAGGAGTTTAAGTTTTTTTGCTCTTAAACGCATTTTCAGGCCGAATGAGCTGATTTCTGCCAATTGTAGCAAAATACGGAAAGGAAAGTGGGTTTGCCTTCATATTTGACCCAGAACAACTCAGTTCATAATTTAAATATCATTACAACAGCTTTTATTTAGCCAGAAATGAAGATTGTAAGTTTTTATGCGCTTAAAAGCATTTTCAGGCCAAATGAGCTGATTTCTGCCAATTGCAGCAAAATACTGAAGGGAAAGTGGGTTTGCCTTCATATTTGACCCAGAACAACTCAATTCAGCATGGAAATATCATTGCAACAGCTTTTATTTAGCCAGAAATCAAGAGTGGAAGTTTTTATGCGCTTAAAAGCATTTTCAGGCCAAATGAGCTGATTTCTGCCAATTGCAGCAAAATACTGAAGGGAAAGTGGGTTTGCCTTCATCTTTAACCCAGAACAACTCAGTTTAGCATTTAAATATTATTGCAAAAGCTTTTATTTAGCCAGAAATCAAGAGTGTAAGTTTTTATACGCTTAAAAGCATTTTCAGGCCGAATGAGCTGATTTATGCCAATTGTAGCAAAATACTGAAAGGAAAGTGGGCTTGCCTTCATATTTGACCCAGAACAACTCAGTTCAGCATGGAAATGTCATTGCAACATCTTTTATTTAGCCAGAAATAAGGAGTTTAAGTTTTTATGCGCTTAAAAGCATTTTCAGGCCAAATAAGCTTATTTCTGCCAATTGCAGCAAAATACTGAAGGGAAAGTGGGTTTGCCTTCATATTTGACCCAGAACAACTCAGTTCAGCATGGAAATATTATTGCAACAGCTTTTATTTAGCCAGAAATCAAGAGTGGAAGTTTTTTAGGCCGAATGAGCAAATATGCTTGTTTCTGCCAATTGCAGCAAAATACTGAAGGGAAAGTGGGTTTGCCTTCATATTTGACCCAGAACAACTCAGTTCAGCATGGAAATATCATTGCAACAGCTTTTATTTAGCCAGAAATCAAGAGTGGAAGTTTTTATGCGCTTAAAACCATTTTCAGGCCGAATGAGCTGATTTCTGCCAATTGTAGCAAAATACTGAAAGGAAAGTGGGTTTGCCTTCATATTTGACCCAGAAAAACTCAGTTCAGCATGGAAATATCATTGCAACAGCTTTTATTTAGTCAGCAATCAAGAGTGTAAGTTTTTATGCGCTTAAAAGCATTTTTCGGCCGAATGAACACATATGCTTGTTTCTGCCAATTGTCGCAAAATACTGAAGGGAAAGTGGGTTTGCCTTCATATTTGACGCAGAACAACTCAGTTCAGCATGAAAATATCATTGCAACAGCTTTTATTTAGTCAGAAATCAAGATTGTAAGTTTTTATGCGCTTAAAAGCAATTTCAGGCCGAATGAGCTGATTTCTGCCAATTGTAGCAAAATACTGACGAGAAAGTGGGTTTGCCTTCATATTTGACCCAGAACAACTCAGTTCAGCATGGAAATATCATTGCAACATCTTTTATTTAGCCAGAAATAAGGAGTTTAAGTTTTTTTGCGCTTAAACGCATTTTCAGGCCGAATGAGCTGATTTCTGCCAATTGTAGCAAAATACGGAAAGGAAAGTGGGTTTGCCTTCATATTTGACCCAGAACAACTCAGTTCATAATTTAAATATCATTACAACAGCTTTTATTTAGCCAGAAATCAAGATTGTAAGTTTTTATGCGCTTAAAAGCATTTTCAGGCCGAATGAGCACATATGCTTGTTTCTGCCAATTGCAGCAAAATACTGAAAGGAAAATGGGTTTGCCTTCATATTTGACCCAGAACAACTCAGTTCAGCATGGAAATATTATTGCAACAGCTTTTATTTAGCCAGAAATGAAGATTGTAAGTTTTTATACGCTTAAAAGCATTTTCAGGCCAAATGAGCTGATTTCTGCCAATTGCAGCAAAATACTGAAGGGAAAGTGGGTTTGCCTTCATATTTGACCCAGAACAACTCAATTCAGCATGGAAATATCATTGCAACAGCTTTTATTTAGCCAGAAATCAAGAGTGGAAGTTTTTATGCGCTTAAAAGCATTTTCAGGCCAAATGAGCACATATGCTTGTTTCTGCCAATTGCAGCAAAATACTGAAAGGAAAGTCGGTTTGCCTTCATATTTGACCCAGAACAACTCAGTTCAGCATGGAAATATCATTGCAACATCTTTTATTTAGCCAGAAATAAGGAGTTTAAGTTTTTATGCGCTTAAAAGCATTTTCAGGCCGAATGAGCTGATTTCTGCCAATTGTAGCAAAATACTAAAGGGAAAGTGGGTTTGCCTTCATATTTGACCCAGAACAACTCAGTTCAGCATGGAAATATCATTGCAACAGCTTTTATTTAGCCAGAAATCAAGAGTGTAAGTTTTTATGCGCTTAAAAGCATTTTTCGGCCGAATGAACAAATATGCTTGTTTCTGCCAATTGTCGCAAAATACTGAAAGGAAAGTGGGTTTGCCTTCATATTTGACCCAGAACAACTCAGTTCAGCATGAAAATATCATTGCAACAGCTTTTATTTAGTCAGAAATCAAGATTGTAAGTTTTTATGCGCTTAAAAGCATTTTCAGGCCGAATGAGCACTTATGCTTGTTTCTGCCAATTGCAGCAAAATACTGAAAGGAAAGTGGGCTTGCCTTAATATTTGACCCAGAACAACTCAGGTCAGCATGGAAATATCATTGCAACATCTTTTATTTAGCCAGAAATAAGGAGTTTAAGTTTTTATACGCTTAAAAGCATTTTCAGGCCGAATGAGCTGATTTCTGCCAATTGTAGCAAAATACGGAAAGGAAAGTGGGTTTGCCTTCATATTTGATGCATAACAACTCAGTTCAGCATTGAGATATCATTGCAACAGCTTTAATTTACTCAGAAATAAAGAGTGGAAGTTTTTCAGGCCAAATGAGCAAATATGCTTGTTTCTGCCAATTGCAGCAAAATACTGAAAGGAAAATGGGTTTGCCTTGATATTTGACCCAGAACAACTCAGTTCAGCATTTAAATATCATTGCAACAGCTTTTATTTAGCCAGCAATCAAGAGTGTAAGTTTTTATGCGCTTAAAAGCATTTTCAGGCCGAATGAGCTGATTTCTGACAATTGAAGGAAAATACTGAAAGGAAAGTGGGTTTGCCTTCATATTTGAACCAGAACAACTCAATTCAGCATGGAAATGTCATTGCAACAGCTTTTTTTTTAGCCAGAAATCAAGAGTGGAAGATTTTTATGCGCTTAAAAGCATTTTCAGGCGAAATAAGCTGATTTCTGCCAATTGTAGCAAAATACTGAAAGGAAAGTGGGTTTGCCTTCATATTTGACCCAGAACAACTCAATTCAGCATGGAAATATCATTGCAACAGCTTTAATTTAGCCAGAAATCCAGAGTGTAAGTTTTTATGCGCTTAAAAGCATTTTTCGGTCGAATAAACAAATATGCTTGTTTCTGCCAATTGTCGCAAAATACTAAAGGGAAAGTGGGTTTGCCTTCATATTTGACCCAGAACAACTCAGTTCAGCATGGAAATATCATTGCAACATCTTTTATTTAGCCAGAAATAAGGAGTTTAAGTTTTTATGCGCTTAAAAGCATTTTCAGGCCGAATGAGCTGATTTCTGCCAATTGTGGCAAAATACGGAAAGGAAAGTGGGTTTGCCTTCATATTTGACCCAGAACAACTCAGTTCAGCATGGAAATATCATTGCAACAGCTTTTATTTAGCCAGAAATCAAGAGTGTAAATTTATATGCGCTTACAAGCATTTTCTGGCCGAATGAGCAAATATGCTTGTTTCTGTCAATTGCAGCAAAATACTGAAGGTAAAGTGGGTTTGCCTTCATATTTGACCCAGAACAACTCAGTTCAGCATTGAAATATCATTGCAACAGCTTTTGTTTAGCCAGAAAACAAGAGTGTACGTTTTTATGCGTTTAAAAGCATTTTCAGGCCGAATGAGCTGATTTCTGCCAATTGTAGCAAAATACTGAAAGGAAAGTGGCTTTGCCTTCATATTTGACCCAGAACAACTCAGTTCAGCATTGAGATATCATTGCAACATCTTTAATTTAGCCAGAAATAAAGAGTGGAAGTTTTTCAGGCCGAATGAGCAAATATGCTTGTTTCTGCCAATTGCAGCAAAATACTGAAAGGAAAATGGGTTTGCCTTCATATTTGACCCAGAACAACTCAGTTCAGCATGGAAATATTATTGCAACAGCTTTTATTTAGCCAGAAATGAAGATTGTAAGTTTTTATGCGCTTAAAAGCATTTTTCGGCCGAATGAACAAATATGCTTGTTTCTGCCAATTGTCGCAAAATACTGAAAGGAAAGTGGGTTTGCCTTCATATTTGAGCCAGAACAACTCACTTCAGCATGGAAATATCATTGCAACAGCTTCTATTTAGCCAGAAATCAAGAGTGGAAGTTTTTATGCGCTTAAAACCATTTTCAGGCCGAATGAGCTGATTTCTGCCAATATTAGCAAAATACTGAAAGGAAAGTGGGTTTGCCTTCATATTTGACCCAGAACAACTCAGTTCAGCATTTAAATATCATTGCAACAGCTTTTATTTAGCCAGCAATCAAGAGTGTAAGTTTTTATGCGCTTAAAAGCATTTTCAGGCCGAATGAGCTGATTTCTGCCAATTGAAGGAAAATACTGAAAGGAAAGTGGGTTTGCCTTCATATTTGACCCAGAACAACTCAATTCAGCATGGAAATATCATTGCAACAGCTTTAATTTAGCCAGAAATCAAGAGTGTAAGTTTTTATGCGCTTAAAAGCATTTTTCGGTCGAATAAACAAATATGCTTGTTTCTGCCAATTGTCGCAAAATACTAAAGGGAAAGTGGGTTTGCCTTCATATTTGACCCAGAACAACTCAGTTCAGCATGGAAATATCATTGCAACATCTTTTATTTAGCCAGAAATAAGGAGTTTAAGTTTTTATGCGCTTAAAAGCATTTTCAGGCCGAATGAGCTGATTTCTGCCAATTGTGGCAAAATACGGAAAGGAAAGTGGGTTTGCCTTCATATTTGACCCAGAACAACTCAGTTCAGCATGGAAATATCATTGCAACATCTTTTATTTAGCCAGAAATAAGGAGTTTAAGTTTTTATGCGCTTAAAAGCATTTTCAGGCCGAATGAGCTGATTTCTGCCAATTGTGGCAAAATACGGAAAGGAAAGTGGGTTTGCCTTCATATTTGACCCAGAACAACTCAGTTCAGCATGGAAATATCATTGCAACAGCTTTTATTTAGCCAGAAATCAAGAGTGTAAATTTATATGCGCTTACAAGCATTTTCTGGCCGAATGAGCAAATATGCTTGTTTCTGTCAATTGCAGCAAAATACTGAAGGTAAAGTGGGTTTGCCTTCATATTTGACCCAGAACAACTCAGTTCAGCATTGAAATATCATTGCAACAGCTTTTGTTTAGCCAGAAAACAAGAGTGTACGTTTTTATGCGTTTAAAAGCATTTTCAGGACGAATGAGCTGATTTCTGCCAATTGTAGCAAAATACTGAAAGGAAAGTGGCTTTGCCTTCATATTTGACCCAGAACAACTCAGTTCAGCATTGAGATATCATTGCAACATCTTTAATTTAGCCAGAAATAAAGAGTGGAAGTTTTTCAGGCCGAATGAGCAAATATGCTTGTTTCTGCCAATTGCAGCAAAATACTGAAAGGAAAATGGGTTTGCCTTCATATTTGACCCAGAACAACTCAGTTCAGCATGGAAATATTATTGCAACAGCTTTTATTTAGCCAGAAATGAAGATTTTAAGTTTTTATGCGCTTAAAAGCATTTTTCGGCCGAATGAACAAATATGCTTGTTTCTGCCAATTGTCGCAAAATACTGAAAGTAAAGTGGGTTTGCCTTCATATTTGAGCCAGAACAACTCACTTCAGCATGGAAATATCATTGCAACAGCTTTTATTTAGCCAGAAATCAAGAGTGGAAGTTTTTATGCGCTTAAAACCATTTTCAGGCCGAATGAGCTGATTTCTGCCAATTGTAGCAAAATACTGAAAGGAAAGTGGGTTTGCCTTCATATTTGAGCCAGAACAACTCACTTCAGCATGGAAATATCATTGCAACAGCTTTTATTTAGCCAGAAATCAAGAGTGGAAGTTTTTATGCGCTTAAAACCATTTTCAGGCCGAATGAGCTGATTTCTGCCAATTGTAGCAAAATACTGAAAGGAAAGTGGGTTTGCCTTCATATTTGACCCAGAACAACTCAGTTCAGCATTGAAATATCATTGCAACAGCTTTTGTTTAGCCAGAAAACAAGAGTGTACGTTTTTATGCGTTTAAAAGCATTTTCTGGCCGAATGAGCTGATTTCTGCCAATTGTAGCAAAATACTGAAAGGAAAGTGGCTTTGCCTTCATATTTGACCCAGAACAACTCAGTTCAGCATTGAGATATCATTGCAACATTTTTAATTTAGCCAGAAATAAAGAGTGGAAGTTTTTCAGGCCGAATGAGCAAATATGCTTGTTTCTGCCAATTGCAGCAAAATACTGAAAGGAAAATGGGTTTGCCTTCATATTTGACCCAGAACAACTCAGTTCAGCATGGAAATATTATTGCAACAGCTTTTATTTAGCCAGAAATGAAGATTGTAAGTTTTTATGCGCTTAAAAGCATTTTTCGGCCGAATGAACAAATATGCTTGTTTCTGCCAATTGTCGCAAAATACTGAAAGGAAAGTGGGTTTGCCTTCATATTTGAGGCAGAACAACTCACTTCAGCATGGAAATATCATTGCAACAGCTTTTATTTAGCCAGAAATCAAGAGTGGAAGTTTTTATGCGCTTAAAACCATTTTCAGGCCGAATGAGCTGATTTCTGCCAATTGTAGCAAAATACTGAAAGGAAAGTGGGTTTGCCTTCATATTTGACCCAGAACAACTCAGTTCAGCATTTAAATATCATTGCAACAGCTTTTATTTAGCCAGCAATCAAGAGTGTAAGTTTTTATGCGTTTAAAAGCATTTTCAGGCCGAATGAGCTGATTTCTGCCAATTGAAGGAAAATACTGAAAGGAAAGTGGGTTTGCCTTCATATTTGAACCAGAACAACTCAATTCATTATGGAAATGTAATTGCAACAGCTTTTTTTTTAGCCAGAAATCAAGAGTGGAAGATTTTTATGCGCTTAAAAGCATTTTCAGGACGAATGAGCTGATTTCTGCCAATTGTAGCAAAATACTGAAAGGAAAGTGGGTTTGCCTTCATATTTGACCCAGAACAACTCAGTTCAGCATTTAAATATCATTGCAACAGCTTTTATTTAGCCAGCAATCAAGAGTGTACGTTTTTATGCGCTTAAAAGCATTTTCAGGCCGAATGAGCTGATTTCTGCCAATTGAAGGAAAATACTGAAAGGAAAGTGGGTTTGCCTTCATATTTGAACCAGAACAACTCAATTCATTATGGAAATGTAATTGCAACAGCTTTTTTTTTAGCCAGAAATCAAGAGTGGAAGATTTTTATGCGCTTAAAAGCATTTTCAGGCCGAATGAGCTGATTTCTGCCAATTGAAGGAAAATACTGAAAGGAAAGTGGGTTTGCCTTCATATTTGACCCAGAACAACTCAGTTCAGCATTGAAATATCATTGCAACAGCTTTTGTTTAGCCAGAAAACAAGAGTGTACGTTTTTATGCGTTTAAAAGCATTTTCAGGCCGAATGAGCTGATTTCTGCCAATTGTAGCAAAATACTGAAAGGAAAGTGGGTTTGCCTTCATATTTGACCCAGAACAACTCAGTTCAGCATTTAAATATCATTGCAACAGCTTTTATTTAGCCAGCAATCAAGAGTGTACGTTTTTATGCGCTTAAAAGCATTTTCAGGCCGAATGAGCTGATTTCTGCCAATTGAAGGAAAATACTGAAAGGAAAGTGGGTTTGCCTTCATATTTGAACCAGAACAACTCAATTCATTATGGAAATGTAATTGCAACAGCTTTTTTTTTAGCCAGAAATCAAGAGTGTAAGTTTTTATGCGCTTAAAAGCATTTTTCAGCCGAATAAACAAATATGCTTGTTTCTGCCAATTGTCGCAAAAAACTAAAGGGAAAGTGGGTTTACCTTCATATTTGACCCAGAACAACTCAGTTCAGCATGGAAATATCATTGCAACATCTTTTATTTAGCCAGAAATAAGGAGTTTAAGCTTTTATGCGCTTAAACGTATTTTCAGGCCGAATGAGCTGATTTCTGCCAATTGTAGCAAATACGGAAAGGAAAGTGGGTTTGCCTTCATATTTGACCCAGAACAACTCAGTTAAGCATTTAAATATCATTACAACAGCTTTTATTTAGCCAGAAATCAAGATTGTACGTTTTTATGCGCTTAAAAGCATTTTCAGGCCGAATGAGCACATATGCTTGTTTCTGCCAATTGCAGCAAAATACTGAAAGGAAAGTGGGTTTGCCTTAATATTTGACCCAGAACAACTCAGTTCAGCATGGAAATATCATTGCAACATCTTTTATTTAGCCAGAAATAAGGAGTTTAAGTTTTTATGCGCTTAAAAGCATTTTCAGGCCGAATGAGCTGATTTCTGCCAATTGTGGCAAAATACGGAAAGGAAAGTGGGTTTGCCTTCATATTTGACCCAGAACAACTCAGTTCAGCATGGAAATATCATTGCAACAGCTTTTATTTAGCCAGAAATCAAGAGTGTAAATTTATATGCGCTTACAAGCATTTTCTGGCCGAATGAGCAAATATGCTTGTTTCTGTCAATTGCAGCAAAATACTGAAGGTAAAGTGGGTTTGCCTTCATATTTGACCCAGAACAACTCAGTTCAGCATTGAAATATCATTGCAACAGCTTTTGTTTAGCCAGAAAACAAGAGTGTAAGTTTTTATGCGCTTAAAAGCATTTTCAGGCCGAATGAGCTGATTTCTGCCAATTGTAGCAAAATCCTGAAAGGAAAGTGGGTTTGCCTTCATATTTGACCCAGAACAACTCAGTTCAGCATTGAGATATCATTGCAACAGCTTTAATTTAGCCAGAAATAAAGAGTGGAAGTTTTTCAGGCCGAATGAGCAAATATGCTTGTTTCTGCCAATTGCAGCAAAATACTGAAAGGAAAATGGGTTTGCCTTCATATTTGACCCAGAACAACTCAGTTCAGCATGGAAATATTATTGCAACAGCTTTTATTTAGCCAGAAATGAAGATTGTAAGTTTTTATGCGCTTAAAAGCATTTTCAGGCCAAATGAGCTGATTTCTGCCAATTGCAGCAAAATACTGAAGGGAAAGTGGGTTTGCCTTCATATTTGACCCAGAACAACTCAATTCAGCATGGAAATATCATTTCAACAGCTTTTATTTAGCCAGAAATCAAGAGTGGAAGTTTTTATGCGCTTAAAAGCATTTTCAGGCCAAATGAGCTGATTTCTGCCAATTGCAGCAAAATACTGAAGGGAAAGTGGGTTTGCCTTCATCTTTAACCCAGAACAACTCAGTTCAGCATTTAAATATTATTGCAAAAGCTTTTATTTAGCCAGAAATCAAGAGTGTAAGTTTTTATACGCTTAAAAGCATTTTCAGGCCGAATGAGCTGATTTATGCCAATTGTAGCAAAATACTGAAAGGAAAGTGGGCTTGCCTTCATATTTGACCCAGAACAACTCAGTTCAGCATGGAAATGTCATTGCAACATCTTTTATTTAGCCAGAAATAAGGAGTTTAAGTTTTTATGCGCTTAAAAGCATTTTCAGGCCAAATAAGCTTATTTCTGCCAATTGCAGCAAAATACTGAAGGGAAAGTGGGTTTGCCTTCATATTTGACCCAGAACAACTCAGTTCAGCATGGAAATATTATTGCAACAGCTTTTATTTAGCCAGAAATCAAGAGTGGAAGTTTTTTAGGCCGAATGAGCAAATATGCTTGTTTCTGCCAATTGCAGCAAAATACTGAAGGGAAAGTGGGTTTGCCTTCATATTTGACCCAGAACAACTCAGTTCAGCATGGAAATATCATTGCAACAGCTTTTATTTAGCCAGAAATCAAGAGTGGAAGTTTTTATGCGCTTAAAACCATTTTCAGGCCGAATGAGCTGATTTCTGCCAATTGTAGCAAAATACTGAAAGGAAAGTGGGTTTGCCTTCATATTTGACCCAGAAAAACTCAGTTCAGCATGGAAATATCATTGCAACAGCTTTTATTTAGTCAGCAATCAAGAGTGTAAGTTTTTATGCGCTTAAAAGCATTTTTCGGCCGAATGAACAAATATGCTTGTTTCTGCCAATTGTCGCAAAATACTGAAGGGAAAGTGGGTTTGCCTTCATATTTGACCCAGAACAACTCAGTTCAGCATGAAAATATCATTGCAACAGCTTTTATTTAGTCAGAAATCAAGATTGTAAGTTTTTATGCGCTTAAAAGCAATTTCAGGCCGAATGAGCTGATTTCTGCCAATTGTAGCAAAATACTGACGAGAAAGTGGGTTTGCCTTCATATTTGACCCAGAACAACTCAGTTCAGCATGGAAATATCATTGCAACATCTTTTATTTAGCCAGAAATAAGGAGTTTAAGTTTTTTTGCGCTTAAACGCATTTTCAGGCCGAATGAGCTGATTTCTGCCAATTGTAGCAAAATACGGAAAGGAAAGTGGGTTTGCCTTCATATTTGACCCAGAACAACTCAGTTCATAATTTAAATATCATTACAACAGCTTTTATTTAGCCAGAAATGAAGATTGTAAGTTTTTATGCGCTTAAAAGCATTTTCAGGCCAAATGAGCTGATTTCTGCCAATTGCAGCAAAATACTGAAGGGAAAGTGGGTTTGCCTTCATATTTGACCCAGAACAACTCAATTCAGCATGGAAATATCATTGCAACAGCTTTTATTTAGCCAGAAATCAAGAGTGGAAGTTTTTATGCGCTTAAAAGCATTTTCAGGCCAAATGAGCTGATTTCTGCCAATTGCAGCAAAATACTGAAGGGAAAGTGGGTTTGCCTTCATCTTTAACCCAGAACAACTCAGTTCAGCATTTAAATATTATTGCAAAAGCTTTTATTTAGCCAGAAATCAAGAGTGTAAGTTTTTATACGCTTAAAAGCATTTTCAGGCCGAATGAGCTGATTTATGCCAATTGTAGCAAAATACTGAAAGGAAAGTGGGCTTGCCTTCATATTTGACCCAGAACAACTCAGTTCAGCATGGAAATGTCATTGCAACATCTTTTATTTAGCCAGAAATAAGGAGTTTAAGTTTTTATGCGCTTAAAAGCATTTTCAGGCCAAATAAGCTTATTTCTGCCAATTGCAGCAAAATACTGAAGGGAAAGTGGGTTTGCCTTCATATTTGACCCAGAACAACTCAGTTCAGCATGGAAATATTATTGCAACAGCTTTTATTTAGCCAGAAATCAAGAGTGGAAGTTTTTTAGGCCGAATGAGCAAATATGCTTGTTTCTGCCAATTGCAGCAAAATACTGAAGGGAAAGTGGGTTTGCCTTCATATTTGACCCAGAACAACTCAGTTCAGCATGGAAATATCATTGCAACAGCTTTTATTTAGCCAGAAATCAAGAGTGGAAGTTTTTATGCGCTTAAAACCATTTTCAGGCCGAATGAGCTGATTTCTGCCAATTGTAGCAAAATACTGAAAGGAAAGTGGGTTTGCCTTCATATTTGACCCAGAACAACTCAGTTCAGCATGGAAATATCATTGCAACAGCTTTTATTTAGTCAGCAATCAAGAGTGTAAGTTTTTATGCGCTTAAAAGCATTTTTCGGCCGAATGAACAAATATGCTTGTTTCTGCCAATTGCAGCAAAATACTGAAGGGAAAGTGGGTTTGCCTTCATATTTGACCCAGAACAACTCAGTTCAGCATGAAAATATCATTGCAACAGCTTTTATTTAGTCAGAAATCAAGATTGTAAGTTTTTATGCGCTTAAAAGCAATTTCAGGCCGAATGAGCTGATTTCTGCCAATTGTAGCAAAATACTGACGAGAAAGTGGGTTTGCCTTCATATTTGACCCAGAACAACTCAGTTCAGCATGGAAATATCATTGCAACATCTTTTATTTAGCCAGAAATAAGGAGTTTAAGTTTTTTTGCGCTTAAACGCATTTTCAGGCCGAATGAGCTGATTTCTGCCAATTGTAGCAAAATACGGAAAGGAAAGTGGGTTTGCCTTCATAGTTGACCCAGAACAACTCAGTTCATAATTTAAATATCATTACAACAGCTTTTATTTAGCCAGAAATCAAGATTGTAAGTTTTTATGCGCTTAAAAGCATTTTCAGGCCGAATGAGCACATATGCTTGTTTCTGCCAATTGCAGCAAAATACTGAAAGGAAAATGGGTTTGCCTTCATATTTGACCCAGAACAACTCAGTTCAGCATGGAAATATTATTGCAACAGCTTTTATTTAGCCAGAAATGAAGATTGTAAGTTTTTATACGCTTAAAAGCATTTTCAGGCCAAATGAGCTGATTTCTGCCAATGGCAGCAAAATACTGAAGGGAAAGTGGGTTTGCCTTCATATTTGACCCAGAACAACTCAGTTCAGCATGGAAATATCATTGCAACATCTTTTATTTAGCCAGAAATAAGGAGTTTAAGTTTTTTTGCGCTTAAACGCATTTTCAGGCCGAATGAGCTGATTTCTGCCAATTGTAGCAAAATACGGAAAGGAAAGTGGGTTTGCCTTCATATTTGACCCAGAACAACTCAGTTCAGCATGGAAATGTCATTGCAAGATCTTTTATTTAGCCAGAAATAAGGAGTTTAAGTTTTTATGCGCTTAAAAGCATTTTCAGGCCAAATAAGCTGATTTCTGCCAATTGCAGCAAAATACTGAAGGGAAAGTGGGTTTGCCTTCATATTTGACCCAGAACAACTCAGTTCAGCATGGAAATATTATTGCAACAGCTTTTATTTAGCCAGAAATCAAGAGTGGAAGTTTTTTAGGCCGAATGAGCAAATATGCTTGTTTCTGCCAATTGCAGCAAAATACTGAAGGGAAAGTGGGTTTGCCTTCATATTTGACCCAGAACAACTCAGTTCAGCATGGAAATATCATTGCAACAGCTGTTATTTAGCCAGAAATCAAGAGTGGAAGTTTTTATGCGCTTAAAAGCAATTTCAGGCCGAATGAGCTGATTTCTGCCAATTGTAGCAAAATACTGACGAGAAAGTGGGTTTGCCTTTATATTTGACCCAGAACAACTCAGTTCAGCATGGAAATATCATTGCAACATCTTTTATTTAGCCAGAAATAAGGAGTTTAAGTTTTTTTGCGCTTAAACGCATTTTCAGGCCGAATGAGCTGATTTCTGCCAATTGTAGCAAAATACGGAAAGGAAAGTGGGTTTGCCTTCATATTTGACCCAGAACAACTCAGTTCATAATTTAAATATCATTACAACAGCTTTTATTTAGCCAGAAATCAAGATTGTAAGTTTTTATGCGCTTAAAAGCATTTTCAGGCCGAATGAGCACATATGCTTGTTTCTGCCAATTGCAGCAAAATACTGAAAGGAAAATGGGTTTGGCTTCATATTTGACCCAGAACAACTCAGTTCAGCATTTAAATATCATTGCAACAGCTTTTATTTAGCCAGCAATCAAGAGTGTAAGTTTTTATGCGCTTAAAAGCATTTTCAGGCCGAATGAGCTGATTTCTGCCAATTGAAGGAAAATACTGAAAGGAAAGTGGGTTTGCCTTCATATTTGAACCAGAACAACTCAATTCAGCATGGAAATGTCATTGCAACAGCTTTTTTTTTAGCCAGAAATCAAGAGTGGAAGATTTTTATGCGCTTAAAAGCATTTTCAGGCGAAATAAGCTGATTTCTGCCAATTGTAGCAAAATACTGAAAGGAAAGTGGGTTTGCCTTCATATTTGACCCAGAACAACTCAATTCAGCATGGAAATATCATTGCAACAGCTTTAATTTAGCCAGAAATCAAGAGTGTAAGTTTTTATGCGCTTAAAAGCATTTTTCGGTCGAATAAACAAATATGCTTGTTTCTGCCAATTGTCGCAAAATACTAAAGGGAAAGTGGGTTTGCCTTCATATTTGACCCAGAACAACTCAGTTCAGCATGGAAATATCATTGCAACATCTTTTATTTAGCCAGAAATAAGGAGTTTAAGTTTTTATGCGCTTAAAAGCATTTTCAGGCCGAATGAGCTGATTTCTGCCAATTGTGGCAAAATATGGAAAGGAAAGTGGGTTTGCCTTCATATTTGACCCAGAACAACTCAGTTCAGCATGGAAATATTATTGCAACAGCTTTTATTTAGCCAGAAATCAAGAGTGTAAATTTATATGCGCTTACAAGCATTTTCTGGCCGAATGAGCAAATATGCTTGTTTCTGTCAATTGCAGCAAAATACTGAAGGTAAAGTGGGTTTGCCTTCATATTTGACCCAGAACAACTCAGTTCAGCATTGAAATATCATTGCAACAGCTTTTGTTTAGCCAGAAAACAAGAGTGTACGTTTTTATGCGCTTAAAAGCATTTTCAGGCCGAATGAGCTGATTTCTGCCAATTGTAGCAAAATACTGAAAGGAAAGTGGGTTTGCCTTCATATTTGACCCAGAACAACTCAGTTCAGCATTGAGATATCATTGCAACATCTTTAATTTAGCCAGAAATAAAGAGTGGAAGTTTTTCAGGCCGAATGAGCAAATATGCTTGTTTCTGCCAATTGCAGCAAAATACTGAAAGGAAAATGGGTTTGCCTTCATATTTGACCCAGAACAACTCAGTTCAGCATGGAAATATTATTGCAACAGCTTTTATTTAGCCAGAAATGAAGATTGTAAGTTTTTATGCGCTTAAAAGCATTTTCAGGCCAAATGAGCTGATTTCTGCCAATTGCAGCAAAATACTGAAGGGAAAGTGGGTTTGCCTTCATATTTGACCCAGAACAACTCAATTCAACATGGAAATATCATTGCAACAGCTTTTATTTAGCCAGAAATCAAGAGTGGAAGTTTTTATGTGCTTAAAAGCATTTTCAGGCCAAATGAGCTGATTTCTGCCAATTGCAGCAAAATACTGAAGGGAAAGTGGGTTTGCCTTCATCTTTGACCCAGAACAACTCAGTTCAGCATTTAAATATTATTGCAAAAGCTTTTATTTAGCCAGAAATCAAGAGTGTAAGTTTTTATACGCTTAAAAGCATTTTCAGGCCGAATGAGCTGATTTATGCCAATTGTAGCAAAATACTGAAAGGAAAGTGGGCTTGCCTTCATATTTGACCCAGAACAACTCAGTTCAGCATGGAAATGTCATTGCAAGATCTTTTATTTAGCCAGAAATAAGGAGTTTAAGTTTTTATGCGCTTAAAAGCATTTTCAGGCCAAATGAGCTGATTTCTGCCAATTGCAGCAAAATCCTGAAGGGAAAGTGGGTTTGCCTTCATATTTGACCCAGAACAACTCAATTCAACATGGAAATATCATTGCAACAGCTTTTATTTAGCCAGAAATCAAGAGTGGAAGTTTTTATGTGCTTAAAAGCATTTTCAGGCCAAATGAGCTGATTTCTGCCAATTGCAGCAAAATACTGAAGGGAAAGTGGGTTTGCCTTCATCTTTGACCCAGAACAACTCAGTTCAGCATTTAAATATTATTGCAAAAGCTTTTATTTAGCCAGAAATCAAGAGTGTAAGTTTTTATACGCTTAAAAGCATTTTCAGGCCGAATGAGCTGATTTATGCCAATTGTAGCAAAATACTGAAAGGAAAGTGGGCCTGCCTTCATATTTGACCCAGAACAACTCAGTTCAGCATGGAAATGTCATTGCAAGATCTTTTATTTAGCCAGAAATAAGGAGTTTAAGTTTTTATGCGCTTAAAAGCATTTTCAGGCCAAATAAGCTGATTTCTGCCAATTGCAGCAAAATACTGAAGGGAAAGTGGGTTTGCCTTCATATTTGACCCAGAACAACTCAGTTCAGCATGGAAATATTATTGCAACACCTTTTATTTAGCCAGAAATCAAGAGTGGAAGTTTTTCAGGCCGAATGAGCAAATATGCTTTTTTCTGCCAATTGCAGCAAAATACTGAAAGGAAAATGGGTTTGCCTTCATATTTGACCCAGAACAACTCAGTTCAGCATGGAAATATTATTGCAACAGCTTTTATTTAGCCAGAAATGAAGATTGTAAGTTTTTATGCACTTAAAAGTATTTTCAGGCCAAATGAGCTGATTTCTGCCAATTGCAGCAAAATCCTGAAGGGAAAGTGGGTTTGCCTTCATATTTGACCCAGAACAACTCAATTCAACATGGAAATATCATTGCAACAGCTTTTATTTAGCCAGAAATCAAGAGTGGAAGTTTTTTAGGCCGAATGAGCAAATATGCTTGTTGCTGCCAATTGCAGCAAAATACTGATGGGAAAGTGGGTTTGCCTTCATATTTGACCCAGAAAAACTCAGTTCAGCATGGAAATATCATTGCAACAGCTTTTATTTAGCCAGAAATCAAGAGTGGAAGTTTTTATGCGCTTAAAACCATTTTCAGGCCGAATGAGCTGATTTCTGCCAATTGTAGCAAAATACTGAAAGGAAAGTGGGTTTGCCTTCATATTTGACCCAGAACAACTCAGTTCAGCATGGAAATATCATTGCAACAGCTTTTATTTAGTCAGAAATCAAGATTGTAAGTTTTTATGCGCTTAAAAGCAATTTCAGGCCGAATGAGCTGATTTCTGCCAATTGTAGCAAAATACTGATGAGAAAGTGGGTTTGCCTTCATATTTGACCCAGAACAACTCAGTTCAGCATGGAAATATCATTGCAACATCTTTTATTTAGCCAGAAATAAGGAGTTTAAGTTTTTTTGCGCTTAAACGCATTTTCAGGCCGAATGAGCTGATTTCTGCCAATTGTAGCAAAATACGGAAAGGAAAGTGGAGTTGCCTTCATATTTGACCCAGAACAACTCAGTTCATAATTTAAATATCATTACAACAGCTTTTATTTAGCCAGAAATCAAGATTGTAAGTTTTTATGCGCTTAAAAGCATTTTCAGGCCGAATGAGCTGATTTCTGCCAATTGTGGCAAAATACGGAAAGGAAAGTGGGTTTGCCTTCATATTTGACCCAGAACAACTCAGTTCAGCATGGAAATATCATTACAACAGCTTTTGTTTAGCCAGAAAACAAGAGTGTACGTTTTTATGCGTTTAAAAGCATTTTCAGGACGAATGAGCTGATTTCTGCCAATTGTAGCAAAATACTGAAAGGAAAGTGGCTTTGCCTTCATATTTGACCCAGAACAACTCAGTTCAGCATTGAGATATCATTGCAACATCTTTAATTTAGCCAGAAATAAAGAGTGGAAGTTTTTCAGGCCGAATGAGCAAATATGCTTGTTTCTGCCAATTGCAGCAAAATACTGAAAGGAAAATGGGTTTGCCTTCATATTTGACCCAGAACAACTCAGTTCAGCATGGAAATATTATTGCAACAGCTTTTATTTAGCCAGAAATGAAGATTTTAAGTTTTTATGCGCTTAAAAGCATTTTTCGGCCGAATGAACAAATATGCTTGTTTCTGCCAATTGTCGCAAAATACTGAAAGGAAAGTGGGTTTGCCTTCATATTTGAGCCAGAACAACTCACTTCAGCATGGAAATATCATTGCAACAGCTTTTATTTAGCCAGAAATCAAGAGTGGAAGTTTTTATGCGCTTAAAACCATTTTCAGGCCGAATGAGCTGATTTCTGCCAATTGTAGCAAAATACTGAAAGGAAAGTGGGTTTGCCTTCATATTTGACCCAGAACAACTCAGTTCAGCATTGAAATATCATTGCAACAGCTTTTGTTTAGCCAGAAAACGAGAGTGTACGTATTTATGCGTTTAAAAGCATTTTCAGGCCGAATGAGCTGATTTCTGCCAATTGTAGCAAAATACTGAAAGGAAAGTGGCTTTGCCTTCATATTTGACCCAGAACAACTCAGTTCAGCATTGAGATATCATTGCAACATCTTTAATTTAGCCAGAAATAAAGAGTGGAAGTTTTTCAGGCCGAATGAGCAAATATGCTTGTTTCTGCCAATTGCAGCAAAATACTGAAAGGAAAATGGGTTTGCCTTCATATTTGACCCAGAACAACTCAGTTCAGCATGGAAATATTATTGCAACAGCTTTTATTTAGCCAAAAATGAAGATTGTAAGTTTTTATGCGCTTAAAAGCATTTTTCGGCCGAATGAACAAATATGCTTGTTTCTGCCAATTGTCGCAAAATACTGAAAGGAAAGTGGGTTTGCCTTCATATTTGAGGCAGAACAACTCATTTCAGCATGGAAATATCATTGCAACAGCTTTTATTTAGCCAGAAATCAAGAGTGGAAGTTTTTATGCGCTTAAAACCATTTTCAGGCCGAATGAGCTGATTTCTGCCAATTGTAGCAAAATACTGAAAGGAAAGTGGGTTTGCCTTCATATTTGACCCAGAACAACTCAGTTCAGCATTTAAATATCATTGCAACAGCTTTTATTTAGCCAGCAATCAAGAGTGTAAGTTTTTATGCGCTTAAAAGCATTTTCAGGCCGAATGAGCTGATTTCTGCCAATTGAAGGAAAATACTGAAAGGAAAGTGGGTTTGCCTTCATATTTGAACCAGAACAACTCAATTCATTATGGAAATGTAATTGCAACAGCTTTTTTTTTAGCCAGAAATCAAGAGTGGAAGATTTTTATGCGCTTAAAAGCATTTTCAGGCGAAATAAGCTGATTTCTGCCAATTGTAGCAAAATACTGAAAGGAAAGTGGGTTTGCCTTCATATTTGACCCAGAACAACTCAATTCAGCATGGAAATATCATTGCAACAGCTTTAATTTAGCCAGAAATCAAGAGTGTAAGTTTTTATGCGCTTAAAAGCATTTTTCAGCCGAATAAACAAATATGCTTGTTTCTGCCAATTGTCGCAAAATACTAAAGGGAAAGTGGGTTTGCCTTCATATTTGACCCAGAACAACTCAGTTCAGCATTGAAATATCATTGCAACAGCTTTTGTTTAGCCAGAAAACAAGAGTGTAAGTTTTTATGCGCTTAAAAGCATTTTCAGGCCGAATGAGCTGATTTCTGCCAATTGTAGCAAAATCCTGAAAGGAAAGTGGGTTTGCCTTCATATTTGACCCAGAACAACTCAGTTCAGCATTGAGATATCATTGCAACAGCTTTAATTTAGCCAGAAATAAAGAGTGGAAGTTTTTCAGGCCGAATGAGCAAATATGCTTGTTTCTGCCAATTGCAGCAAAATACTGAAAGGAAAATGGGTTTGCCTTCATATTTGACCCAGAACAACTCAGTTCAGCATGGAAATATTATTGCAACAGCTTTTATTTAGCCAGAAATGAAGATTGTAAGTTTTTATGCGCTTAAAAGCATTTTCAGGCCAAATGAGCTGATTTCTGCCAATTGCAGCAAAATACTGAAGGGAAAGTGGGTTTGCCTTCATATTTGACCCAGAACAACTCAATTCAGCATGGAAATATCATTGCAACAGCTTTTATTTAGCCAGAAATCAAGAGTGGAAGTTTTTATGCGCTTAAAAGCATTTTCAGGCCAAATGAGCTGATTTCTGCCAATTGCAGCAAAA
Source organism: Channa argus (assembly GCF_033026475.1). Lineage (NCBI taxonomy): Eukaryota > Metazoa > Chordata > Actinopteri > Anabantiformes > Channidae > Channa > Channa argus. Next base: position 200,642 of record NW_027125259.1, on the reverse strand, counting down.
TACTGAAGGGAAAGTGGGTTTGCCTTCATCTTTAACCCAGAACAACTCAGTTCAGCATTTAAATATTATTGCAAAAGCTTTTATTTAGCCAGAAATCAAGAGTGTAAGTTTTTATACGCTTAAAAGCATTTTCAGGCCGAATGAGCTGATTTATGCCAATTGTAGCAAAATACTGAAAGGAAAGTGGGCTTGCCTTCATATTTGACCCAGAACAACTCAGTTCAGCATGGAAATGTCATTGCAACATCTTTTATTTAGCCAGAAATAAGGAGTTTAAGTTTTTATGCGCTTAAAAGCATTTTCAGGCCAAATAAGCTTATTTCTGCCAATTGCAGCAAAATACTGAAGGGAAAGTGGGTTTGCCTTCATATTTGACCCAGAACAACTCAGTTCAGCATGGAAATATTATTGCAACAGCTTTTATTTAGCCAGAAATCAAGAGTGGAAGTTTTTTAGGCCGAATGAGCAAATATGCTTGTTTCTGCCAATTGCAGCAAAATACTGAAGGGAAAGTGGGTTTGCCTTCATATTTGACCCAGAACAACTCAGTTCAGCATGGAAATATCATTGCAACAGCTTTTATTTAGCCAGAAATCAAGAGTGGAAGTTTTTATGCGCTTAAAACCATTTTCAGGCCGAATGAGCTGATTTCTGCCAATTGTAGCAAAATACTGAAAGGAAAGTGGGTTTGCCTTCATATTTGACCCAGAAAAACTCAGTTCAGCATGGAAATATCATTGCAACAGCTTTTATTTAGTCAGCAATCAAGAGTGTAAGTTTTTATGCGCTTAAAAGCATTTTTCGGCCGAATGAACAAATATGCTTGTTTCTGCCAATTGTCGCAAAATACCGAAGGGAAAGTGGGTTTGCCTTCATATTTGACCCAGAACAACTCAGTTCAGCATGAAAATATCATTGCAACAGCTTTTATTTAGTCAGAAATCAAGATTGTAAGTTTTTATGCGCTTAAAAGCAATTTCAGGCCGAATGAGCTGATTTCTGCCAATTGTAGCAAAATACTGACGAGAAAGTGGGTTTGCCTTCATATTTGACCCAGAACAACTCAGTTCAGCATGGAAATATCATTGCAACATCTTTTATTTAGCCAGAAATAAGGAGTTTAAGTTTTTTTGCGCTTAAACGCATTTTCAGGCCGAATGAGCTGATTTCTGCCAATTGTAGCAAAATACGGAAAGGAAAGTGGGTTTGCCTTCATATTTGACCCAGAACAACTCAGTTCATAATTTAAATATCATTACAACAGCTTTTATTTAGCCAGAAATCAAGATTGTAAGTTTTTATGCGCTTAAAAGCATTTTCAGGCCGAATGAGCACATATGCTTGTTTCTGCCAATTGCAGCAAAATACTGAAAGGAAAATGGGTTTGCCTTCATATTTGACCCAGAACAACTCAGTTCAGCATGGAAATATTATTGCAACAGCTTTTATTTAGCCAGAAATGAAGATTGTAAGTTTTTATACGCTTAAAAGCATTTTCAGGCCAAATGAGCTGATTTCTGCCAATTGCAGCAAAATACTGAAGGGAAAGTGGGTTTGCCTTCATATTTGACCCAGAACAACTCAATTCAGCATGGAAATATCATTGCAACAGCTTTTATTTAGCCAGAAATCAAGAGTGGAAGTTTTTATGCGCTTAAAAGCATTTTCAGGCCAAATGAGCACATATGCTTGTTTCTGCCAATTGCAGCAAAATACTGAAAGGAAAGTCGGTTTGCCTTCATATTTGACCCAGAACAACTCAGTTCAGCATGGAAATATCATTGCAACATCTTTTATTTAGCCAGAAATAAGGAGTTTAAGTTTTTATGCGCTTAAAAGCATTTTCAGGCCGAATGAGCTGATTTCTGCCAATTGTAGCAAAATACTAAAGGGAAAGTGGGTTTGCCTTCATATTTGACCCAGAACAACTCAGTTCAGCATGGAAATATCATTGCAACAGCTTTTATTTAGCCAGAAATCAAGAGTGTAAGTTTTTATGCGCTTAAAAGCATTTTTCGGCCGAATGAACAAATATGCTTGTTTCTGCCAATTGTCGCAAAATACTGAAAGGAAAGTGGGTTTGCCTTCATATTTGACCCAGAACAACTCAGTTCAGCATGAAAATATCATTGCAACAGCTTTTATTTAGTCAGAAATCAAGATTGTAAGTTTTTATGCGCTTAAAAGCATTTTCAGGCCGAATGAGCACTTATGCTTGTTTCTGCCAATTGCAGCAAAATACTGAAAGGAAAGTGGGCTTGCCTTAATATTTGACCCAGAACAACTCAGGTCAGCATGGAAATATCATTGCAACATCTTTTATTTAGCCAGAAATAAGGAGTTTAAGTTTTTATACGCTTAAAAGCATTTTCAGGCCGAATGAGCTGATTTCTGCCAATTGTAGCAAAATCCTGAAAGGAAAGTGGGTTTGCCTTCATATTTGATGCATAACAACTCAGTTCAGCATTGAGATATCATTGCAACAGCTTTAATTTACTCAGAAATAAAGAGTGGAAGTTTTTCAGGCCAAATGAGCAAATATGCTTGTTTCTGCCAATTGCAGCAAAATACTGAAAGGAAAATGGGTTTGCCTTGATATTTGACCCAGAACAACTCAGTTCAGCATTTAAATATCATTGCAACAGCTTTTATTTAGCCAGCAATCAAGAGTGTAAGTTTTTATGCGCTTAAAAGCATTTTCAGGCCGAATGAGCTGATTTCTGACAATTGAAGGAAAATACTGAAAGGAAAGTGGGTTTGCCTTCATATTTGAACCAGAACAACTCAATTCAGCATGGAAATGTCATTGCAACAGCTTTTTTTTTAGCCAGAAATCAAGAGTGGAAGATTTTTATGCGCTTAAAAGCATTTTCAGGCGAAATAAGCTGATTTCTGCCAATTGTAGCAAAATACTGAAAGGAAAGTGGGTTTGCCTTCATATTTGACCCAGAACAACTCAATTCAGCATGGAAATATCATTGCAACAGCTTTAATTTAGCCAGAAATCCAGAGTGTAAGTTTTTATGCGCTTAAAAGCATTTTTCGGTCGAATAAACAAATATGCTTGTTTCTGCCAATTGTCGCAAAATACTAAAGGGAAAGTGGGTTTGCCTTCATATTTGACCCAGAACAACTCAGTTCAGCATGGAAATATCATTGCAACATCTTTTATTTAGCCAGAAATAAGGAGTTTAAGTTTTTATGCGCTTAAAAGCATTTTCAGGCCGAATGAGCTGATTTCTGCCAATTGTGGCAAAATACGGAAAGGAAAGTGGGTTTGCCTTCATATTTGACCCAGAACAACTCAGTTCAGCATGGAAATATCATTGCAACAGCTTTTATTTAGCCAGAAATCAAGAGTGTAAATTTATATGCGCTTACAAGCATTTTCTGGCCGAATGAGCAAATATGCTTGTTTCTGTCAATTGCAGCAAAATACTGAAGGTAAAGTGGGTTTGCCTTCATATTTGACCCAGAACAACTCAGTTCAGCATTGAAATATCATTGCAACAGCTTTTGTTTAGCCAGAAAACAAGAGTGTACGTTTTTATGCGTTTAAAAGCATTTTCAGGCCGAATGAGCTGATTTCTGCCAATTGTAGCAAAATACTGAAAGGAAAGTGGCTTTGCCTTCATATTTGACCCAGAACAACTCAGTTCAGCATTGAGATATCATTGCAACATCTTTAATTTAGCCAGAAATAAAGAGTGGAAGTTTTTCAGGCCGAATGAGCAAATATGCTTGTTTCTGCCAATTGCAGCAAAATACTGAAAGGAAAATGGGTTTGCCTTCATATTTGACCCAGAACAACTCAGTTCAGCATGGAAATATTATTGCAACAGCTTTTATTTAGCCAGAAATGAAGATTGTAAGTTTTTATGCGCTTAAAAGCATTTTTCGGCCGAATGAACAAATATGCTTGTTTCTGCCAATTGTCGCAAAATACTGAAAGGAAAGTGGGTTTGCCTTCATATTTGAGCCAGAACAACTCACTTCAGCATGGAAATATCATTGCAACAGCTTCTATTTAGCCAGAAATCAAGAGTGGAAGTTTTTATGCGCTTAAAACCATTTTCAGGCCGAATGAGCTGATTTCTGCCAATATTAGCAAAATACTGAAAGGAAAGTGGGTTTGCCTTCATATTTGACCCAGAACAACTCAGTTCAGCATTTAAATATCATTGCAACAGCTTTTATTTAGCCAGCAATCAAGAGTGTAAGTTTTTATGCGCTTAAAAGCATTTTCAGGCCGAATGAGCTGATTTCTGCCAATTGAAGGAAAATACTGAAAGGAAAGTGGGTTTGCCTTCATATTTGAACCAGAACAACTCAGTTCAGCATGGAAATGTCATTGCAACAGCTTTTTTTTTAGCCAGAAATCAAGAGTGGAAGATTTTTATGCGCTTAAAAGCATTTTCAGGCGAAATAAGCTGATTTCTGCCAATTGTAGCAAAATACTGAAAGGAAAGTGGGTTTCCTTCATATTTGACCCAGAACAACTCAATTCAGCATGGAAATATCATTGCAACAGCTTTAATTTAGCCAGAAATCAAGAGTGTAAGTTTTTATGCGCTTAAAAGCATTTTTCGGTCGAATAAACAAATATGCTTGTTTCTGCCAATTGTCGCAAAATACTAAAGGGAAAGTGGGTTTGCCTTCATATTTGACCCAGAACAACTCAGTTCAGCATGGAAATATCATTGCAACATCTTTTATTTAGCCAGAAATAAGGAGTTTAAGTTTTTATGCGCTTAAAAGCATTTTCAGGCCGAATGAGCTGATTTCTGCCAATTGTGGCAAAATACGGAAAGGAAAGTGGGTTTGCCTTCATATTTGACCCAGAACAACTCAGTTCAGCATGGAAATATCATTGCAACAGCTTTTATTTAGCCAGAAATCAAGAGTGTAAATTTATATGCGCTTACAAGCATTTTCTGGCCGAATGAGCAAATATGCTTGTTTCTGTCAATTGCAGCAAAATACTGAAGGTAAAGTGGGTTTGCCTTCATATTTGACCCAGAACAACTCAGTTCAGCATTGAAATATCATTGCAACAGCTTTTGTTTAGCCAGAAAACAAGAGTGTACGTTTTTATGCGTTTAAAAGCATTTTCAGGACGAATGAGCTGATTTCTGCCAATTGTAGCAAAATACTGAAAGGAAAGTGGCTTTGCCTTCATATTTGACCCAGAACAACTCAGTTCAGCATTGAGATATCATTGCAACATCTTTAATTTAGCCAGAAATAAAGAGTGGAAGTTTTTCAGGCCGAATGAGCAAATATGCTTGTTTCTGCCAATTGCAGCAAAATACTGAAAGGAAAATGGGTTTGCCTTCATATTTGACCCAGAACAACTCAGTTCAGCATGGAAATATTATTGCAACAGCTTTTATTTAGCCAGAAATGAAGATTTTAAGTTTTTATGCGCTTAAAAGCATTTTTCGGCCGAATGAACAAATATGCTTGTTTCTGCCAATTGTCGCAAAATACTGAAAGTAAAGTGGGTTTGCCTTCATATTTGAGCCAGAACAACTCACTTCAGCATGGAAATATCATTGCAACAGCTTTTATTTAGCCAGAAATCAAGAGTGGAAGTTTTTATGCGCTTAAAACCATTTTCAGGCCGAATGAGCTGATTTCTGCCAATTGTAGCAAAATACTGAAAGGAAAGTGGGTTTGCCTTCATATTTGAGCCAGAACAACTCACTTCAGCATGGAAATATCATTGCAACAGCTTTTATTTAGCCAGAAATCAAGAGTGGAAGTTTTTATGCGCTTAAAACCATTTTCAGGCCGAATGAGCTGATTTCTGCCAATTGTAGCAAAATACTGAAAGGAAAGTGGGTTTGCCTTCATATTTGACCCAGAACAACTCAGTTCAGCATTGAAATATCATTGCAACAGCTTTTGTTTAGCCAGAAAACAAGAGTGTACGTTTTTATGCGTTTAAAAGCATTTTCTGGCCGAATGAGCTGATTTCTGCCAATTGTAGCAAAATACTGAAAGGAAAGTGGCTTTGCCTTCATATTTGACCCAGAACAACTCAGTTCAGCATTGAGATATCATTGCAACATCTTTAATTTAGCCAGAAATAAAGAGTGGAAGTTTTTCAGGCCGAATGAGCAAATATGCTTGTTTCTGCCAATTGCAGCAAAATACTGAAAGGAAAATGGGTTTGCCTTCATATTTGACCCAGAACAACTCAGTTCAGCATGGAAATATTATTGCAACAGCTTTTATTTAGCCAGAAATGAAGATTGTAAGTTTTTATGCGCTTAAAAGCATTTTTCGGCCGAATGAACAAATATGCTTGTTTCTGCCAATTGTCGCAAAATACTGAAAGGAAAGTGGGTTTGCCTTCATATTTGAGGCAGAACAACTCACTTCAGCATGGAAATATCATTGCAACAGCTTTTATTTAGCCAGAAATCAAGAGTGGAAGTTTTTATGCGCTTAAAACCATTTTCAGGCCGAATGAGCTGATTTCTGCCAATTGTAGCAAAATACTGAAAGGAAAGTGGGTTTGCCTTCATATTTGACCCAGAACAACTCAGTTCAGCATTTAAATATCATTGCAACAGCTTTTATTTAGCCAGCAATCAAGAGTGTAAGTTTTTATGCGTTTAAAAGCATTTTCAGGCCGAATGAGCTGATTTCTGCCAATTGAAGGAAAATACTGAAAGGAAAGTGGGTTTGCCTTCATATTTGAACCAGAACAACTCAATTCATTATGGAAATGTAATTGCAACAGCTTTTTTTTTAGCCAGAAATCAAGAGTGGAAGATTTTTATGCGCTTAAAAGCATTTTCAGGACGAATGAGCTGATTTCTGCCAATTGTAGCAAAATACTGAAAGGAAAGTGGGTTTGCCTTCATATTTGACCCAGAACAACTCAGTTCAGCATTTAAATATCATTGCAACAGCTTTTATTTAGCCAGCAATCAAGAGTGTACGTTTTTATGCGCTTAAAAGCATTTTCAGGCCGAATGAGCTGATTTCTGCCAATTGAAGGAAAATACTGAAAGGAAAGTGGGTTTGCCTTCATATTTGAACCAGAACAACTGAATTCATTATGGAAATGTAATTGCAACAGCTTTTTTTTTAGCCAGAAATCAAGAGTGGAAGATTTTTATGCGCTTAAAAGCATTTTCAGGCCGAATGAGCTGATTTCTGCCAATTGAAGGAAAATACTGAAAGGAAAGTGGGTTTGCCTTCATATTTGACCCAGAACAACTCAGTTCAGCATTGAAATATCATTGCAACAGCTTTTGTTTAGCCAGAAAACAAGAGTGTACGTTTTTATGCGTTTAAAAGCATTTTCAGGCCGAATGAGCTGATTTCTGCCAATTGTAGCAAAATACTGAAAGGAAAGTGGGTTTGCCTTCATATTTGACCCAGAACAACTCAGTTCAGCATTTAAATATCATTGCAACAGCTTTTATTTAGCCAGCAATCAAGAGTGTACGTTTTTATGCGCTTAAAAGCATTTTCAGGCCGAATGAGCTGATTTCTGCCAATTGAAGGAAAATACTGAAAGGAAAGTGGGTTTGCCTTCATATTTGAACCAGAACAACTCAATTCATTATGGAAATGTAATTGCAACAGCTTTTTTTTTAGCCAGAAATCAAGAGTGTAAGTTTTTATGCGCTTAAAAGCATTTTTCAGCCGAATAAACAAATATGCTTGTTTCTGCCAATTGTCGCAAAATACTAAAGGGAAAGTGGGTTTACCTTCATATTTGACCCAGAACAACTCAGTTCAGCATGGAAATATCATTGCAACATCTTTTATTTAGCCAGAAATAAGGAGTTTAAGCTTTTATGCGCTTAAACGTATTTTCAGGCCGAATGAGCTGATTTCTGCCAATTGTAGCAAATACGGAAAGGAAAGTGGGTTTGCCTTCATATTTGACCCAGAACAACTCAGTTAAGCATTTAAATATCATTACAACAGCTTTTATTTAGCCAGAAATCAAGATTGTACGTTTTTATGCGCTTAAAAGCATTTTCAGGCCGAATGAGCACATATGCTTGTTTCTGCCAATTGCAGCAAAATACTGAAAGGAAAGTGGGTTTGCCTTAATATTTGACCCAGAACAACTCAGTTCAGCATGGAAATATCATTGCAACATCTTTTATTTAGCCAGAAATAAGGAGTTTAAGTTTTTATGCGCTTAAAAGCATTTTCAGGCCGAATGAGCTGATTTCTGCCAATTGTGGCAAAATACGGAAAGGAAAGTGGGTTTGCCTTCATATTTGACCCAGAACAACTCAGTTCAGAATGGAAATATCATTGCAACAGCTTTTATTTAGCCAGAAATCAAGAGTGTAAATTTATATGCGCTTACAAGCATTTTCTGGCCGAATGAGCAAATATGCTTGTTTCTGTCAATTGCAGCAAAATACTGAAGGTAAAGTGGGTTTGCCTTCATATTTGACCCAGAACAACTCAGTTCAGCATTGAAATATCATTGCAACAGCTTTTGTTTAGCCAGAAAACAAGAGTGTAAGTTTTTATGCGCTTAAAAGCATTTTCAGGCCGAATGAGCTGATTTCTGCCAATTGTAGCAAAATCCTGAAAGGAAAGTGGGTTTGCCTTCATATTTGACCCAGAACAACTCAGTTCAGCATTGAGATATCATTGCAACAGCTTTAATTTAGCCAGAAATAAAGAGTGGAAGTTTTTCAGGCCGAATGAGCAAATATGCTTGTTTCTGCCAATTGCAGCAAAATACTGAAAGGAAAATGGGTTTGCCTTCATATTTGACCCAGAACAACTCAGTTCAGCATGGAAATATTATTGCAACAGCTTTTATTTAGCCAGAAATGAAGATTGTAAGTTTTTATGCGCTTAAAAGCATTTTCAGGCCAAATGAGCTGATTTCTGCCAATTGCAGCAAAATACTGAAGGGAAAGTGGGTTTGCCTTCATATTTGACCCAGAACAACTCAATTCAGCATGGAAATATCATTTCAACAGCTTTTATTTAGCCAGAAATCAAGAGTGGAAGTTTTTATGCGCTTAAAAGCATTTTCAGGCCAAATGAGCTGATTTCTGCCAATTGCAGCAAAATACTGAAGGGAAAGTGGGTTTGCCTTCATCTTTAACCCAGAACAACTCAGTTCAGCATTTAAATATTATTGCAAAAGCTTTTATTTAGCCAGAAATCAAGAGTGTAAGTTTTTATACGCTTAAAAGCATTTTCAGGCCGAATGAGCTGATTTATGCCAATTGTAGCAAAATACTGAAAGGAAAGTGGGCTTGCCTTCATATTTGACCCAGAACAACTCAGTTCAGCATGGAAATGTCATTGCAACATCTTTTATTTAGCCAGAAATAAGGAGTTTAAGTTTTTATGCGCTTAAAAGCATTTTCAGGCCAAATAAGCTTATTTCTGCCAATTGCAGCAAAATACTGAAGGGAAAGTGGGTTTGCCTTCATATTTGACCCAGAACAACTCAGTTCAGCATGGAAATATTATTGCAACAGCTTTTATTTAGCCAGAAATCAAGAGTGGAAGTTTTTTAGGCCGAATGAGCAAATATGCTTGTTTCTGCCAATTGCAGCAAAATACTGAAGGGAAAGTGGGTTTGCCTTCATATTTGACCCAGAACAACTCAGTTCACCATGGAAATATCATTGCAACAGCTTTTATTTAGCCAGAAATCAAGAGTGGAAGTTTTTATGCGCTTAAAACCATTTTCAGGCCGAATGAGCTGATTTCTGCCAATTGTAGCAAAATACTGAAAGGAAAGTGGGTTTGCCTTCATATTTGACCCAGAAAAACTCAGTTCAGCATGGAAATATCATTGCAACAGCTTTTATTTAGTCAGCAATCAAGAGTGTAAGTTTTTATGCGCTTAAAAGCATTTTTCGGCCGAATGAACAAATATGCTTGTTTCTGCCAATTGTCGCAAAATACTGAAGTGAAAGTGGGTTTGCCTTCATATTTGACCCAGAACAACTCAGTTCAGCATGAAAATATCATTGCAACAGCTTTTATTTAGTCAGAAATCAAGATTGTAAGTTTTTATGCGCTTAAAAGCAATTTCAGGCCGAATGAGCTGATTTCTGCCAATTGTAGCAAAATACTGACGAGAAAGTGGGTTTGCCTTCATATTTGACCCAGAACAACTCAGTTCAGCATGGAAATATCATTGCAACATCTTTTATTTAGCCAGAAATAAGGAGTTTAAGTTTTTTTGCGCTTAAACGCATTTTCAGGCCGAATGAGCTGATTTCTGCCAATTGTAGCAAAATACGGAAAGGAAAGTGGGTTTGCCTTCATATTTGACCCAGAACAACTCAGTTCATAATTTAAATATCATTACAACAGCTTTTATTTAGCCAGAAATGAAGATTGTAAGTTTTTATGCGCTTAAAAGCATTTTCAGGCCAAATGAGCTGATTTCTGCCAATTGCAGCAAAATACTGAAGGGAAAGTGGGTTTGCCTTCATATTTGACCCAGAACAACTCAATTCAGCATGGAAATATCATTGCAACAGCTTTTATTTAGCCAGAAATCAAGAGTGGAAGTTTTTATGCGCTTAAAAGCATTTTCAGGCCAAATGAGCTGATTTCTGCCAATTGCAGCAAAATACTGAAGGGAAAGTGGGTTTGCCTTCATCTTTAACCCAGAACAACTCAGTTCAGCATTTAAATATTATTGCAAAAGCTTTTATTTAGCCAGAAATCAAGAGTGTAAGTTTTTATACGCTTAAAAGCATTTTCAGGCCGAATGAGCTGATTTATGCCAATTGTAGCAAAATACTGAAAGGAAAGTGGGCTTGCCTTCATATTTGACCCAGAACAACTCAGTTCAGCATGGAAATGTCATTGCAACATCTTTTATTTAGCCAGAAATAAGGAGTTTAAGTTTTTATGCGCTTAAAAGCATTTTCAGGCCAAATAAGCTTATTTCTGCCAATTGCAGCAAAATACTGAAGGGAAAGTGGGTTTGCCTTCATATTTGACCCAGAACAACTCAGTTCAGCATGGAAATATTATTGCAACAGCTTTTATTTAGCCAGAAATCAAGAGTGGAAGTTTTTTAGGCCGAATGAGCAAATATGCTTGTTTCTGCCAATTGCAGCAAAATACTGAAGGGAAAGTGGGTTTGCCTTCATATTTGACCCAGAACAACTCAGTTCAGCATGGAAATATCATTGCAACAGCTTTTATTTAGCCAGAAATCAAGAGTGGAAGTTTTTATGCGCTTAAAACCATTTTCAGGCCGAATGAGCTGATTTCTGCCAATTGTAGCAAAATACTGAAAGGAAAGTGGGTTTGCCTTCATATTTGACCCAGAACAACTCAGTTCAGCATGGAAATATCATTGCAACAGCTTTTATTTAGTCAGCAATCAAGAGTGTAAGTTTTTATGCGCTTAAAAGCATTTTTCGGCCGAATGAACAAATATGCTTGTTTCTGCCAATTGCAGCAAAATACTGAAGGGAAAGTGGGTTTGCCTTCATATTTGACCCAGAACAACTCAGTTCAGCATGAAAATATCATTGCAACAGCTTTTATTTAGTCAGAAATCAAGATTGTAAGTTTTTATGCGCTTAAAAGCAATTTCAGGCCGAATGAGCTGATTTCTGCCAATTGTAGCAAAATACTGACGAGAAAGTGGGTTTGCCTTCATATTTGACCCAGAACAACTCAGTTCAGCATGGAAATATCATTGCAACATCTTTTATTTAGCCAGAAATAAGGAGTTTAAGTTTTTTTGCGCTTAAACGCATTTTCAGGCCGAATGAGCTGATTTCTGCCAATTGTAGCAAAATACGGAAAGGAAAGTGGGTTTGCCTTCATAGTTGACCCAGAACAACTCAGTTCATAATTTAAATATCATTACAACAGCTTTTATTTAGCCAGAAATGAAGATTGTAAGTTTTTATGCGCTTAAAAGCATTTTCAGGCCAAATGAGCTGATTTCTGCCAATTGCAGCAAAATACTGAAGGGAAAGTGGGTTTGCCTTCATATTTGACCCAGAACAACTCAATTCAGCATGGAAATATCATTGCAACAGCTTTTATTTAGCCAGAAATCAAGAGTGGAAGTTTTTATGCGCTTAAAAGCATTTTCAGGCCAAATGAGCTGATTTCTGCCAATTGCAGCAAAATACTGAAGGGAAAGTGGGTTTGCCTTCATCTTTAACCCAGAACAACTCAGTTCAGCATTTAAATATTATTGCAAAAGCTTTTATTTAGCCAGAAATCAAGAGTGTAAGTTTTTATACGCTTAAAAGCATTTTCAGGCCGAATGAGCTGATTTATGCCAATTGTAGCAAAATACTGAAAGGAAAGTGGGCTTGCCTTCATATTTGACCCAGAACAACTCAGTTCAGCATGGAAATGTCATTGCAACATCTTTTATTTAGCCAGAAATAAGGAGTTTAAGTTTTTATGCGCTTAAAAGCATTTTCAGGCCAAATAAGCTTATTTCTGCCAATTGCAGCAAAATACTGAAGGGAAAGTGGGTTTGCCTTCATATTTGACCCAGAACAACTCAGTTCAGCATGGAAATATTATTGCAACAGCTTTTATTTAGCCAGAAATCAAGAGTGGAAGTTTTTTAGGCCGAATGAGCAAATATGCTTGTTTCTGCCAATTGCAGCAAAATACTGAAGGGAAAGTGGGTTTGCCTTCATATTTGACCCAGAACAACTCAGTTCAGCATGGAAATATCATTGCAACAGCTTTTATTTAGCCAGAAATCAAGAGTGGAAGTTTTTATGCGCTTAAAACCATTTTCAGGCCGAATGAGCTGATTTCTGCCAATTGTAGCAAAATACTGAAAGGAAAGTGGGTTTGCCTTCATATTTGACCCAGAACAACTCAGTTCAGCATGGAAATATCATTGCAACAGCTTTTATTTAGTCAGCAATCAAGAGTGTAAGTTTTTATGCGCTTAAAAGCATTTTTCGGCCGAATGAACAAATATGCTTGTTTCTGCCAATTGCAGCAAAATACTGAAGGGAAAGTGGGTTTGCCTTCATATTTGACCCAGAACAACTCAGTTCAGCATGAAAATATCATTGCAACAGCTTTTATTTAGTCAGAAATCAAGATTGTAAGTTTTTATGCGCTTAAAAGCAATTTCAGGCCGAATGAGCTGATTTCTGCCAATTGTAGCAAAATACTGACGAGAAAGTGGGTTTGCCTTCATATTTGACCCAGAACAACTCAGTTCAGCATGGAAATATCATTGCAACATCTTTTATTTAGCCAGAAATAAGGAGTTTAAGTTTTTTTGCGCTTAAACGCATTTTCAGGCCGAATGAGCTGATTTCTGCCAATTGTAGCAAAATACGGAAAGGAAAGTGGGTTTGCCTTCATAGTTGACCCAGAACAACTCAGTTCATAATTTAAATATCATTACAACAGCTTTTATTTAGCCAGAAATCAAGATTGTAAGTTTTTATGCGCTTAAAAGCATTTTCAGGCCGAATGAGCACATATGCTTGTTTCTGCCAATTGCAGCAAAATACTGAAAGGAAAATGGGTTTGCCTTCATATTTGACCCAGAACAACTCAGTTCAGCATGGAAATATTATTGCAACAGCTTTTATTTAGCCAGAAATGAAGATTGTAAGTTTTTATACGCTTAAAAGCATTTTCAGGCCAAATGAGCTGATTTCTGCCAATGGCAGCAAAATACTGAAGGGAAAGTGGGTTTGCCTTCATATTTGACCCAGAACAACTCAGTTCAGCATGGAAATATCATTGCAACATCTTTTATTTAGCCAGAAATACGGAGTTTAAGTTTTTTTGCGCTTAAACGCATTTTCAGGCCGAATGAGCTGATTTCTGCCAATTGTAGCAAAATACTGAAAGGAAAGTGGGTTTGCCTTCATATTTGACCCAGAACAACTCAGTTCAGCATGGAAATGTCATTGCAACATCTTTTATTTAGCCAGAAATAAGGAGTTTAAGTTTTTATGCGCTTAAAAGCATTTTCAGGCCAAATAAGCTGATTTCTGCCAATTGCAGCAAAATACTGAAGGGAAAGTGGGTTTGCCTTCATATTTGACCCAGAACAACTCAGTTCAGCATGGAAATATTATTGCAACAGCTTTTATTTAGCCAGAAATCAAGAGTGGAAGTTTTTTAGGCCGAATGAGCAAATATGCTTGTTTCTGCCAATTGCAGCAAAATACTGAAGGGAAAGTGGGTTTGCCTTCATATTTGACCCAGAACAACTCAGTTCAGCATGGAAATATCATTGCAACAGCTGTTATTTAGCCAGAAATCAAGAGTGGAAGTTTTTATGCGCTTAAAAGCAATTTCAGGCCGAATGAGCTGATTTCTGCCAATTGTAGCAAAATACTGACGAGAAAGTGGGTTTGCCTTTATATTTGACCCAGAACAACTCAGTTCAGCATGGAAATATCATTGCAACATCTTTTATTTAGCCAGAAATAAGGAGTTTAAGTTTTTTTGCGCTTAAACGCATTTTCAGGCCGAATGAGCTGATTTCTGCCAATTGTAGCAAAATACGGAAAGGAAAGTGGGTTTGCCTTCATATTTGACCCAGAACAACTCAGTTCATAATTTAAATATCATTACAACAGCTTTTATTTAGCCAGAAATCAAGATTGTAAGTTTTTATGCGCTTAAAAGCATTTTCAGGCCGAATGAGCACATATGCTTGTTTCTGCCAATTGCAGCAAAATACTGAAAGGAAAATGGGTTTGGCTTCATATTTGACCCAGAACAACTCAGTTCAGCATTTAAATATCATTGCAACAGCTTTTATTTAGCCAGCAATCAAGAGTGTAAGTTTTTATGCGCTTAAAAGCATTTTCAGGCCGAATGAGCTGATTTCTGCCAATTGAAGGAAAATACTGAAAGGAAAGTGGGTTTGCCTTCATATTTGAACCAGAACAACTCAATTCAGCATGGAAATGTCATTGCAACAGCTTTTTTTTTAGCCAGAAATCAAGAGTGGAAGATTTTTATGCGCTTAAAAGCATTTTCAGGCGAAATAAGCTGATTTCTGCCAATTGTAGCAAAATACTGAAAGGAAAGTGGGTTTGCCTTCATATTTGACCCAGAACAACTCAATTCAGCATGGAAATATCATTGCAACAGCTTTAATTTAGCCAGAAATCAAGAGTGTAAGTTTTTATGCGCTTAAAAGCATTTTTCGGTCGAATAAACAAATATGCTTGTTTCTGCCAATTGTCGCAAAATACTAAAGGGAAAGTGGGTTTGCCTTCATATTTGACCCAGAACAACTCAGTTCAGCATGGAAATATCATTGCAACATCTTTTATTTAGCCAGAAATAAGGAGTTTAAGTTTTTATGCGCTTAAAAGCATTTTCAGGCCGAATTAGCTGATTTCTGCCAATTGTGGCAAAATATGGAAAGGAAAGTGGGTTTGCCTTCATATTTGACCCAGAACAACTCAGTTCAGCATGGAAATATCATTGCAACAGCTTTTATTTAGCCAGAAATCAAGAGTGTAAATTTATATGCGCTTACAAGCATTTTCTGGCCGAATGAGCAAATATGCTTGTTTCTGTCAATTGCAGCAAAATACTGAAGGTAAAGTGGGTTTGCCTTCATATTTGACCCAGAACAACTCAGTTCAGCATTGAAATATCATTGCAACAGCTTTTGTTTAGCCAGAAAACAAGAGTGTACGTTTTTATGCGCTTAAAAGCATTTTCAGGCCGAATGAGCTGATTTCTGCCAATTGTAGCAAAATACTGAAAGGAAAGTGGGTTTGCCTTCATATTTGACCCAGAACAACTCAGTTCAGCATTGAGATATCATTGCAACATCTTTAATTTAGCCAGAAATAAAGAGTGGAAGTTTTTCAGGCCGAATGAGCAAATATGCTTGTTTCTGCCAATTGCAGCAAAATACTGAAAGGAAAATGGGTTTGCCTTCATATTTGACCCAGAACAACTCAGTTCAGCATGGAAATATTATTGCAACAGCTTTTATTTAGCCAGAAATGAAGATTGTAAGTTTTTATGCGCTTAAAAGCATTTTCAGGCCAAATGAGCTGATTTCTGCCAATTGCAGCAAAATACTGAAGGGAAAGTGGGTTTGCCTTCATATTTGACCCAGAACAACTCAATTCAACATGGAAATATCATTGCAACAGCTTTTATTTAGCCAGAAATCAAGAGTGGAAGTTTTTATGTGCTTAAAAGCATTTTCAGGCCAAATGAGCTGATTTCTGCCAATTGCAGCAAAATACTGAAGGGAAAGTGGGTTTGCCTTCATCTTTGACCCAGAACAACTCAGTTCAGCATTTAAATATTATTGCAAAAGCTTTTATTTAGCCAGAAATCAAGAGTGTAAGTTTTTATACGCTTAAAAGCATTTTCAGGCCGAATGAGCTGATTTATGCCAATTGTAGCAAAATACTGAAAGGAAAGTGGGCTTGCCTTCATATTTGACCCAGAACAACTCAGTTCAGCATGGAAATGTCATTGCAAGATCTTTTATTTAGCCAGAAATAAGGAGTTTAAGTTTTTATGCGCTTAAAAGCATTTTCAGGCCAAATGAGCTGATTTCTGCCAATTGCAGCAAAATCCTGAAGGGAAAGTGGGTTTGCCTTCATATTTGACCCAGAACAACTCAATTCAACATGGAAATATCATTGCAACAGCTTTTATTTAGCCAGAAATCAAGAGTGGAAGTTTTTATGTGCTTAAAAGCATTTTCAGGCCAAATGAGCTGATTTCTGCCAATTGCAGCAAAATACTGAAGGGAAAGTGGGTTTGCCTTCATCTTTGACCCAGAACAACTCAGTTCAGCATTTAAATATTATTGCAAAAGCTTTTATTTAGCCAGAAATCAAGAGTGTAAGTTTTTATACGCTTAAAAGCATTTTCAGGCCGAATGAGCTGATTTATGCCAATTGTAGCAAAATACTGAAAGGAAAGTGGGCCTGCCTTCATATTTGACCCAGAACAACTCAGTTCAGCATGGAAATGTCATTGCAAGATCTTTTATTTAGCCAGAAATAAGGAGTTTAAGTTTTTATGCGCTTAAAAGCATTTTCAGGCCAAATAACCTGATTTCTGCCAATTGCAGCAAAATACTGAAGGGAAAGTGGGTTTGCCTTCATATTTGACCCAGAACAACTCAGTTCAGCATGGAAATATTATTGCAACACCTTTTATTTAGCCAGAAATCAAGAGTGGAAGTTTTTCAGGCCGAATGAGCAAATATGCTTTTTTCTGCCAATTGCAGCAAAATACTGAAAGGAAAATGGGTTTGCCTTCATATTTGACCCAGAACAACTCAGTTCAGCATGGAAATATTATTGCAACAGCTTTTATTTAGCCAGAAATGAAGATTGTAAGTTTTTATGCACTTAAAAGTATTTTCAGGCCAAATGAGCTGATTTCTGCCAATTGCAGCAAAATCCTGAAGGGAAAGTGGGTTTGCCTTCATATTTGACCCAGAACAACTCAATTCAACATGGAAATATCATTGCAACAGCTTTTATTTAGCCAGAAATCAAGAGTGGAAGTTTTTTAGGCCGAATGAGCAAATATGCTTGTTGCTGCCAATTGCAGCAAAATACTGATGGGAAAGTGGGTTTGCCTTCATATTTGACCCAGAAAAACTCAGTTCAGCATGGAAATATCATTGCAACAGCTTTTATTTAGCCAGAAATCAAGAGTGGAAGTTTTTATGCGCTTAAAACCATTTTCAGGCCGAATGAGCTGATTTCTGCCAATTGTAGCAAAATACTGAAAGGAAAGTGGGTTTGCCTTCATATTTGACCCAGAACAACTCAGTTCAGCATGGAAATATCATTGCAACAGCTTTTATTTAGTCAGAAATCAAGATTGTAAGTTTTTATGCGCTTAAAAGCAATTTCAGGCCGAATGAGCTGATTTCTGCCAATTGTAGCAAAATACTGATGAGAAAGTGGGTTTGCCTTCATATTTGACCCAGAACAACTCAGTTCAGCATGGAAATATCATTGCAACATCTTTTATTTAGCCAGAAATAAGGAGTTTAAGTTTTTTTGCGCTTAAACGCATTTTCAGGCCGAATGAGCTGATTTCTGCCACTTGTAGCAAAATACGGAAAGGAAAGTGGAGTTGCCTTCATATTTGACCCAGAACAACTCAGTTCATAATTTAAATATCATTACAACAGCTTTTATTTAGCCAGAAATCAAGATTGTAAGTTTTTATGCGCTTAAAAGCATTTTCAGGCCGAATGAGCTGATTTCTGCCAATTGTGGCAAAATACGGAAAGGAAAGTGGGTTTGCCTTCATATTTGACCCAGAACAACTCAGTTCAGCATGGAAATATCATTGCAACAGCTTTTATTTAGCCAGAAATCAAGAGTGTAAATTTATATGCGCTTACAAGCATTTTCTGGCCGAATGAGCAAATATGCTTGTTTCTGTCAATTGCAGCAAAATACTGAAGGTAAAGTGGGTTTGCCTTCATATTTGACCCAGAACAACTCAGTTCAGCATTGAAATATCATTGCAACAGCTTTTGTTTAGCCAGAAAACAAGAGTGTACGTTTTTATGCGTTTAAAAGTATTTTCAGGACGAATGAGCTGATTTCTGCCAATTGTAGCAAAATACTGAAAGGAAAGTGGCTTTGCCTTCATATTTGACCCAGAACAACTCAGTTCAGCATTGAGATATCATTGCAACATCTTTAATTTAGCCAGAAATAAAGAGTGGAAGTTTTTCAGGCCGAATGAGCAAATATGCTTGTTTCTGCCAATTGCAGCAAAATACTGAAAGGAAAATGGGTTTGCCTTCATATTTGACCCAGAACAACTCAGTTCAGCATGGAAATATTATTGCAACAGCTTTTATTTAGCCAGAAATGAAGATTTTAAGTTTTTATGCGCTTAAAAGCATTTTTCGGCCGAATGAACAAATATGCTTGTTTCTGCCAATTGTCGCAAAATACTGAAAGGAAAGTGGGTTTGCCTTCATATTTGAGCCAGAACAACTCACTTCAGCATGGAAATATCATTGCAACAGCTTTTATTTAGCCAGAAATCAAGAGTGGAAGTTTTTATGCGCTTAAAACCATTTTCAGGCCGAATGAGCTGATTTCTGCCAATTGTAGCAAAATACTGAAAGGAAAGTGGGTTTGCCTTCATATTTGACCCAGAACAACTCAGTTCAGCATTGAAATATCATTGCAACAGCTTTTGTTTAGCCAGAAAACGAGAGTGTACGTATTTATGCGTTTAAAAGCATTTTCAGGCCGAATGAGCTGATTTCTGCCAATTGTAGCAAAATACTGAAAGGAAAGTGGCTTTGCCTTCATATTTGACCCAGAACAACTCAGTTCAGCATTGAGATATCATTGCAACATCTTTAATTTAGCCAGAAATAAAGAGTGGAAGTTTTTCAGGCCGAATTAGCAAATATGCTTGTTTCTGCCAATTGCAGCAAAATACTGAAAGGAAAATGGGTTTGCCTTCATATTTGACCCAGAACAACTCAGTTCAGCATGGAAATATTATTGCAACAGCTTTTATTTAGCCAGAAATGAAGATTGTAAGTTTTTATGCGCTTAAAAGCATTTTTCGGCCGAATGAACAAATATGCTTGTTTCTGCCAATTGTCGCAAAATACTGAAAGGAAAGTGGGTTTGCCTTCATATTTGAGGCAGAACAACTCACTTCAGCATGGAAATATCATTGCAACAGCTTTTATTTAGCCAGAAATCAAGAGTGGAAGTTTTTATGCGCTTAAAAGCATTTTCAGGCCGAATGAGCTGATTTATGCCAATTGTAGCAAAATACTGAAAGGAAAGTGGGCCTGCCTTCATATTTGACCCAGAACAACTCAGTTCAGCATGGAAATGTCATTGCAAGATCTTTTATTTAGCCAGAAATAAGGAGTTTAAGTTTTTATGCGCTTAAAAGCATTTTCAGGCCAAATAAGCTGATTTCTGCCAATTGCAGCAAAATACTGAAGGGAAAGTGGGTTTGCCTTCATATTTGACCCAGAACAACTCAGTTCAGCATGGAAATATTATTGCAACACCTTTTATTTAGCCAGAAATCAAGAGTGGAAGTTTTTCAGGCCGAATGAGCAAATATGCTTTTTTCTGCCAATTGCAGCAAAATACTGAAAGGAAAATGGGTTTGCCTTCATATTTGACCCAGAACAACTCAGTTCAGCATGGAAATATTATTGCAACAGCTTTTATTTAGGCAGAAATGAAGATTGTAAGTTTTTATGCACTTAAAAGTATTTTCAGGCCAAATGAGCTGATTTCTGCCAATTGCAGCAAAATCCTGAAGGGAAAGTGGGTTTGCCTTCATATTTGACCCAGAACAACTCAATTCAACATGGAAATATCATTGCAACAGCTTTTATTTAGCCAGAAATCAAGAGTGGAAGTTTTTTAGGCCGAATGAGCAAATATGCTTGTTTCTGCCAATTGCAGCAAAATACTGATGGGAAAGTGGGTTTGCCTTCATATTTGACCCAGAAAAACTCAGTTCAGCATGGAAATATCATTGCAACAGCTTTTATTTAGCCAGAAATCAAGAGTGTACGTTTTTATGCGCTTAAAAGCATTTTCAGGCCGAATGAGCTGATTTCTGCCAATTGTAGCAAAATACTGAAAGGAAAGTGGGTTTGCCTTCATATTTGACCCAGAACAACTCAGTTCAGCATTGAGATATCATTGCAACATCTTTAATTTAGCCAGAAATAAAGAGTGGAAGTTTTTCAGGCCGAATGAGCAAATATGCTTGTTTCTGCCAATTGCAGCAAAATACTGAAAGGAAAATGGGTTTGCCTTCATATTTGACCCAGAACAACTCAGTTCAGCATGGAAATATTATTGCAACAGCTTTTATTTAGCCAGAAATGAAGATTGTAAGTTTTTATGCGCTTAAAAGCATTTTCAGGCCAAATGAGCTGATTTCTGCCAATTGCAGCAAAATACTGAAGGGAAAGTGGGTTTGCCTTCATATTTGACCCAGAACAACTCAATTCAACATGGAAATATCATTGCAACAGCTTTTATTTAGCCAGAAATCAAGAGTGGAAGTTTTTATGTGCTTAAAAGCATTTTCAGGCCAAATGAGCTGATTTCTGCCAATTGCAGCAAAATACTGAAGGGAAAGTGGGTTTGCCTTCATCTTTGACCCAGAACAACTCAGTTCAGCATTTAAATATTATTGCAAAAGCTTTTATTTAGCCAGAAATCAAGAGTGTAAGTTTTTATACGCTTAAAAGCATTTTCAGGCCGAATGAGCTGATTTATGCCAATTGTAGCAAAATACTGAAAGGAAAGTGGGCTTGCCTTCATATTTGACCCAGAACAACTCAGTTCAGCATGGAAATGTCATTGCAAGATCTTTTATTTAGCCAGAAATAAGGAGTTTAAGTTTTTATGCGCTTAAAAGCATTTTCAGGCCAAATGAGCTGATTTCTGCCAATTGCAGCAAAATCCTGAAGGGAAAGTGGGTTTGCCTTCATATTTGACCCAGAACAACTCAATTCAACATGGAAATATCATTGCAACAGCTTTTATTTAGCCAGAAATCAAGAGTGGAAGTTTTTATGTGCTTAAAAGCATTTTCAGGCCAAATGAGCTGATTTCTGCCAATTGCAGCAAAATACTGAAGGGAAAGTGGGTTTGCCTTCATCTTTGACCCAGAACAACTCAGTTCAGCATTTAAATATTATTGCAAAAGCTTTTATTTAGCCAGAAATCAAGAGTGTAAGTTTTTATACGCTTAAAAGCATTTTCAGGCCGAATGAGCTGATTTATGCCAATTGTAGCAAAATACTGAAAGGAAAGTGGGCCTGCCTTCATATTTGACCCAGAACAACTCAGTTCAGCATGGAAATGTCATTGCAAGATCTTTTATTTAGCCAGAAATAAGGAGTTTAAGTTTTTATGCGCTTAAAAGCATTTTCAGGCCAAATAACCTGATTTCTGCCAATTGCAGCAAAATACTGAAGGGAAAGTGGGTTTGCCTTCATATTTGACCCAGAACAACTCAGTTCAGCATGGAAATATTATTGCAACACCTTTTATTTAGCCAGAAATCAAGAGTGGAAGTTTTTCAGGCCGAATGAGCAAATATGCTTTTTTCTGCCAATTGCAGCAAAATACTGAAAGGAAAATGGGTTTGCCTTCATATTTGACCCAGAACAACTCAGTTCAGCATGGAAATATTATTGCAACAGCTTTTATTTAGCCAGAAATGAAGATTGTAAGTTTTTATGCACTTAAAAGTATTTTCAGGCCAAATGAGCTGATTTCTGCCAATTGCAGCAAAATCCTGAAGGGAAAGTGGGTTTGCCTTCATATTTGACCCAGAACAACTCAATTCAACATGGAAATATCATTGCAACAGCTTTTATTTAGCCAGAAATCAAGAGTGGAAGTTTTTTAGGCCGAATGAGCAAATATGCTTGTTGCTGCCAATTGCAGCAAAATACTGATGGGAAAGTGGGTTTGCCTTCATATTTGACCCAGAAAAACTCAGTTCAGCATGGAAATATCATTGCAACAGCTTTTATTTAGCCAGAAATCAAGAGTGGAAGTTTTTATGCGCTTAAAACCATTTTCAGGCCGAATGAGCTGATTTCTGCCAATTGTAGCAAAATACTGAAAGGAAAGTGGGTTTGCCTTCATATTTGACCCAGAACAACTCAGTTCAGCATGGAAATATCATTGCAACAGCTTTTATTTAGTCAGAAATCAAGATTGTAAGTTTTTATGCGCTTAAAAGCAATTTCAGGCCGAATGAGCTGATTTCTGCCAATTGTAGCAAAATACTGATGAGAAAGTGGGTTTGCCTTCATATTTGACCCAGAACAACTCAGTTCAGCATGGAAATATCATTGCAACATCTTTTATTTAGCCAGAAATAAGGAGTTTAAGTTTTTTTGCGCTTAAACGCATTTTCAGGCCGAATGAGCTGATTTCTGCCACTTGTAGCAAAATACGGAAAGGAAAGTGGAGTTGCCTTCATATTTGACCCAGAACAACTCAGTTCATAATTTAAATATCATTACAACAGCTTTTATTTAGCCAGAAATCAAGATTGTAAGTTTTTATGCGCTTAAAAGCATTTTCAGGCCGAATGAGCTGATTTCTGCCAATTGTGGCAAAATACGGAAAGGAAAGTGGGTTTGCCTTCATATTTGACCCAGAACAACTCAGTTCAGCATGGAAATATCATTGCAACAGCTTTTATTTAGCCAGAAATCAAGAGTGTAAATTTATATGCGCTTACAAGCATTTTCTGGCCGAATGAGCAAATATGCTTGTTTCTGTCAATTGCAGCAAAATACTGAAGGTAAAGTGGGTTTGCCTTCATATTTGACCCAGAACAACTCAGTTCAGCATTGAAATATCATTGCAACAGCTTTTGTTTAGCCAGAAAACAAGAGTGTACGTTTTTATGCGTTTAAAAGTATTTTCAGGACGAATGAGCTGATTTCTGCCAATTGTAGCAAAATACTGAAAGGAAAGTGGCTTTGCCTTCATATTTGACCCAGAACAACTCAGTTCAGCATTGAGATATCATTGCAACATCTTTAATTTAGCCAGAAATAAAGAGTGGAAGTTTTTCAGGCCGAATGAGCAAATATGCTTGTTTCTGCCAATTGCAGCAAAATACTGAAAGGAAAATGGGTTTGCCTTCATATTTGACCCAGAACAACTCAGTTCAGCATGGAAATATTATTGCAACAGCTTTTATTTAGCCAGAAATGAAGATTTTAAGTTTTTATGCGCTTAAAAGCATTTTTCGGCCGAATGAACAAATATGCTTGTTTCTGCCAATTGTCGCAAAATACTGAAAGGAAAGTGGGTTTGCCTTCATATTTGAGCCAGAACAACTCACTTCAGCATGGAAATATCATTGCAACAGCTTTTATTTAGCCAGAAATCAAGAGTGGAAGTTTTTATGCGCTTAAAACCATTTTCAGGCCGAATGAGCTGATTTCTGCCAATTGTAGCAAAATACTGAAAGGAAAGTGGGTTTGCCTTCATATTTGACCCAGAACAACTCAGTTCAGCATTGAAATATCATTGCAACAGCTTTTGTTTAGCCAGAAAACGAGAGTGTACGTATTTATGCGTTTAAAAGCATTTTCAGGCCGAATGAGCTGATTTCTGCCAATTGTAGCAAAATACTGAAAGGAAAGTGGCTTTGCCTTCATATTTGACCCAGAACAACTCAGTTCAGCATTGAGATATCATTGCAACATCTTTAATTTAGCCAGAAATAAAGAGTGGAAGTTTTTCAGGCCGAATTAGCAAATATGCTTGTTTCTGCCAATTGCAGCAAAATACTGAAAGGAAAATGGGTTTGCCTTCATATTTGACCCAGAACAACTCAGTTCAGCATGGAAATATTATTGCAACAGCTTTTATTTAGCCAGAAATGAAGATTGTAAGTTTTTATGCGCTTAAAAGCATTTTTCGGCCGAATGAACAAATATGCTTGTTTCTGCCAATTGTCGCAAAATACTGAAAGGAAAGTGGGTTTGCCTTCATATTTGAGGCAGAACAACTCACTTCAGCATGGAAATATCATTGCAACAGCTTTTATTTAGCCAGAAATCAAGAGTGGAAGTTTTTATGCGCTTAAAAGCATTTTCAGGCCGAATGAGCTGATTTATGCCAATTGTAGCAAAATACTGAAAGGAAAGTGGGCCTGCCTTCATATTTGACCCAGAACAACTCAGTTCAGCATGGAAATGTCATTGCAAGATCTTTTATTTAGCCAGAAATAAGGAGTTTAAGTTTTTATGCGCTTAAAAGCATTTTCAGGCCAAATAAGCTGATTTCTGCCAATTGCAGCAAAATACTGAAGGGAAAGTGGGTTTGCCTTCATATTTGACCCAGAACAACTCAGTTCAGCATGGAAATATTATTGCAACACCTTTTATTTAGCCAGAAATCAAGAGTGGAAGTTTTTCAGGCCGAATGAGCAAATATGCTTTTTTCTGCCAATTGCAGCAAAATACTGAAAGGAAAATGGGTTTGCCTTCATATTTGACCCAGAACAACTCAGTTCAGCATGGAAATATTATTGCAACAGCTTTTATTTAGGCAGAAATGAAGATTGTAAGTTTTTATGCACTTAAAAGTATTTTCAGGCCAAATGAGCTGATTTCTGCCAATTGCAGCAAAATCCTGAAGGGAAAGTGGGTTTGCCTTCATATTTGACCCAGAACAACTCAATTCAACATGGAAATATCATTGCAACAGCTTTTATTTAGCCAGAAATCAAGAGTGGAAGTTTTTTAGGCCGAATGAGCAAATATGCTTGTTTCTGCCAATTGCAGCAAAATACTGATGGGAAAGTGGGTTTGCCTTCATATTTGACCCAGAAAAACTCAGTTCAGCATGGAAATATCATTGCAACAGCTTTTATTTAGCCAGAAATCAAGAGTGGAAGTTTTTATGCGCTTAAAACCATTTTCAGGCCGAATGAGCTGATTTCTGCCAATTGTAGCAAAATACTGAAAGGAAAGTGGGTTTGCCTTCATATTTGACCCAGAACAACTCAGTTCAGCATGGAAATATCATTGCAACAGCTTTTATTTAGTCAGAAATCAAGATTGTAAGTTTTTATGCGCTTAAAAGCAATTTCAGGCCGAATGAGCTGATTTCTGCCAATTGTAGCAAAATACTGATGAGAAAGTGGGTTTGCCTTCATATTTGACCCAGAACAACTCAGTTCAGCATGGAAATATCATTGCAACATCTTTTATTTAGCCAGAAATAAGGAGTTTAAGTTTTTTTGCGCTTAAACGCATTTTCAGGCCGAATGAGCTGATTTCTGCCAATTGTAGCAAAATACGGAAAGGAAAGTGGAGTTGCCTTCATATTTGACCCAGAACAACTCAGTTCATAATTTAAATATCATTACAACAGCTTTTATTTAGCCAGAAATCAAGATTGTAAGTTTTTATGCGCTTAAAAGCATTTTCAGGCCGAATGAGCTGATTTCTGCCAATTGTGGCAAAATACGGAAAGGAAAGTGGGTTTGCCTTCATATTTGACCCAGAACAACTCAGTTCAGCATGGAAATATCATTGCAACAGCTTTTATTTAGCCAGAAATCAAGAGTGTAAATTTATATGCGCTTACAAGCATTTTCTGGCCGAATGAGCAAATATGCTTGTTTCTGTCAATTGCAGCAAAATACTGAAGGTAAAGTGGGTTTGCCTTCATATTTGACCCAGAACAACTCAGTTCAGCATTGAAATATCATTGCAACAGCTTTTGTTTAGCCAGAAAACAAGAGTGTACGTTTTTATGCGTTTAAAAGCATTTTCAGGACGAATGAGCTGATTTCTGCCAATTGTAGCAAAATACTGAAAGGAAAGTGGCTTTGCCTTCATATTTGACCCAGAACAACTCAGTTCAGCATTGAGATATCATTGCAACATCTTTAATTTAGCCAGAAATAAAGAGTGGAAGTTTTTCAGGCCGAATGAGCAAATATGCTTGTTTCTGCCAATTGCAGCAAAATACTGAAAGGAAAATGGGTTTGCCTTCATATTTGACCCAGAACAACTCAGTTCAGCATGGAAATATTATTGCAACAGCTTTTATTTAGCCAGAAATGAAGATTTTAAGTTTTTATGCGCTTAAAAGCATTTTTCGGCCGAATGAACAAATATGCTTGTTTCTGCCAATTGTCGCAAAATACTGAAAGGAAAGTGGGTTTGCCTTCATATTTGAGCCAGAACAACTCACTTCAGCATGGAAATATCATTGCAACAGCTTTTATTTAGCCAGAAATCAAGAGTGGAAGTTTTTATGCGCTTAAAACCATTTTCAGGCCGAATGAGCTGATTTCTGCCAATTGTAGCAAAATACTGAAAGGAAAGTGGGTTTGCCTTCATATTTGACCCAGAACAACTCAGTTCAGCATTGAAATATCATTGCAACAGCTTTTGTTTAGCCAGAAAACGAGAGTGTACGTATTTATGCGTTTAAAAGCATTTTCAGGCCGAATGAGCTGATTTCTGCCAATTGTAGCAAAATACTGAAAGGAAAGTGGCTTTGCCTTCATATTTGACCCAGAACAACTCAGTTCAGCATTGAGATATCATTGCAACATCTTTAATTTAGCCAGAAATAAAGAGTGGAAGTTTTTCAGGCCGAATGAGCAAATATGCTTGTTTCTGCCAATTGCAGCAAAATACTGAAAGGAAAATGGGTTTGCCTTCATATTTGACCCAGAACAACTCAGTTCAGCATGGAAATATTATTGCAACAGCTTTTATTTAGCCAGAAATGAAGATTGTAAGTTTTTATGCGCTTAAAAGCATTTTTCGGCCGAATGAACAAATATGCTTGTTTCTGCCAATTGTCGCAAAATACTGAAAGGAAAGTGGGTTTGCCTTCATATTTGAGGCAGAACAACTCACTTCAGCATGGAAATATCATTGCAACAGCTTTTATTTAGCCAGAAATCAAGAGTGGAAGTTTTTATGCGCTTAAAACCATTTTCAGGCCGAATGAGCTGATTTCTGCCAATTGTAGCAAAATACTGAAAGGAAAGTGGGTTTGCCTTCATATTTGACCCAGAACAACTCAGTTCAGCATTTAAATATCATTGCAACAGCTTTTATTTAGCCAGCAATCAAGAGTGTAAGTTTTTATGCGCTTAAAAGCATTTTCAGGCCGAATGAGCTGATTTCTGCCAATTGAAGGAAAATACTGAAAGGAAAGTGGGTTTGCCTTCATATTTGAACCAGAACAACTCAATTCATTATGGAAATGTAATTGCAACAGCTTTTTTTTTAGCCAGAAATCAAGAGTGGAAGATTTTTATGCGCTTAAAAGCATTTTCAGGCGAAATAAGCTGATTTCTGCCAATTGTAGCAAAATACTGAAAGGAAAGTGGGTTTGCCTTCATATTTGACCCAGAACAACTCAATTCAGCATGGAAATATCATTGCAACAGCTTTAATTTAGCCAGAAATCAAGAGTGTAAGTTTTTATGCGCTTAAAAGCATTTTTCAGCCGAATAAACAAATATGCTTGTTTCTGCCAATTGTCGCAAAATACTAAAGGGAAAGTGGGTTTGCCTTCATATTTGACCCAGAACAACTCAGTTCAGCATTGAAATATCATTGCAACAGCTTTTGTTTAGCCAGAAAACAAGAGTGTAAGTTTTTATGCGCTTAAAAGCATTTTCAGGCCGAATGAGCTGATTGCTGCCAATTGTAGCAAAATCCTGAAAGGAAAGTGGGTTTGCCTTCATATTTGACCCAGAACAACTCAGTTCAGCATTGAGATATCATTGCAACAGCTTTAATTTAGCCAGAAATAAAGAGTGGAAGTTTTTCAGGCCGAATGAGCAAATATGCTTGTTTCTGCCAATTGCAGCAAAATACTGAAAGGAAAATGGGTTTGCCTTCATATTTGACCCAGAACAACTCAGTTCAGCATGGAAATATTATTGCAACAGCTTTTATTTAGCCAGAAATGAAGATTGTAAGTTTTTATGCGCTTAAAAGCATTTTCAGGCCAAATGAGCTGATTTCTGCCAATTGCAGCAAAATACTGAAGGGAAAGTGGGTTTGCCTTCATATTTGACCCAGAACAACTCAATTCAGCATGGAAATATCATTGCAACAGCTTTTATTTAGCCAGAAATCAAGAGTGGAAGTTTTTATGCGCTTAAAAGCATTTTCAGGCCAAATGAGCTGATTTCTGCCAATTGCAGCAAAATACTGAAGGGAAAGTGGGTTTGCCTTCATCTTTAACCCAGAACAACTCAGTTCAGCATTTAAATATTATTGCAAAAGCTTTTATTTAGCCAGAAATCAAGAGTGTAAGTTTTTATACGCTTAAAAGCATTTTCAGGCCGAATGAGCTGATTTATGCCAATTGTAGCAAAATACTGAAAGGAAAGTGGGCTTGCCTTCATATTTGACCCAGAACAACTCAGTTCAGCATGGAAATGTCATTGCAACATCTTTTATTTAGCCAGAAATAAGGAGTTTAAGTTTTTATGCGCTTAAAAGCATTTTCAGGCCAAATAAGCTTATTTCTGCCAATTGCAGCAAAATACTGAAGGGAAAGTGGGTTTGCCTTCATATTTGACCCAGAACAACTCAGTTCAGCATGGAAATATTATTGCAACAGCTTTTATTTAGCCAGAAATCAAGAGTGGAAGTTTTTTAGGCCGAATGAGCAAATATGCTTGTTTCTGCCAATTGCAGCAAAATACTGAAGGGAAAGTGGGTTTGCCTTCATATTTGACCCAGAACAACTCAGTTCAGCATGGAAATATCATTGCAACAGCTTTTATTTAGCCAGAAATCAAGAGTGGAAGTTTTTATGCGCTTAAAACCATTTTCAGGCCGAATGAGCTGATTTCTGCCAATTGTAGCAAAATACTGAAAGGAAAGTGGGTTTGCCTTCATATTTGACCCAGAAAAACTCAGTTCAGCATGGAAATATCATTGCAACAGCTTTTATTTAGTCAGCAATCAAGAGTGTAAGTTTTTATGCGCTTAAAAGCATTTTTCGGCCGAATGAACAAATATGCTTGTTTCTGCCAATTGTCGCAAAATACCGAAGGGAAAGTGGGTTTGCCTTCATATTTGACCCAGAACAACTCAGTTCAGCATGAAAATATCATTGCAACAGCTTTTATTTAGTCAGAAATCAAGATTGTAAGTTTTTATGCGCTTAAAAGCAATTTCAGGCCGAATGAGCTGATTTCTGCCAATTGTAGCAAAATACTGACGAGAAAGTGGGTTTGCCTTCATATTTGACCCAGAAAAACTCAGTTCAGCATGGAAATATCATTGCAACATCTTTTATTTAGCCAGAAATAAGGAGTTTAAGTTTTTTTGCGCTTAAACGCATTTTCAGGCCGAATGAGCTGATTTCTGCCAATTGTAGCAAAATACGGAAAGGAAAGTGGGTTTGCCTTCATATTTGACCCAGAACAACTCAGTTCATAATTTAAATATCATTACAACAGCTTTTATTTAGCCAGAAATCAAGATTGTAAGTTTTTATGCGCTTAAAAGCATTTTCAGGCCGAATGAGCACATATGCTTGTTTCTGCCAATTGCAGCAAAATACTGAAAGGAAAATGGGTTTGCCTTCATATTTGACCCAGAACAACTCAGTTCAGCATGGAAATATTATTGCAACAGCTTTTATTTAGCCAGAAATGAAGATTGTAAGTTTTTATACGCTTAAAAGCATTTTCAGGCCAAATGAGCTGATTTCTGCCAATTGCAGCAAAATACTGAAGGGAAAGTGGGTTTGCCTTCATATTTGACCCAGAACAACTCAATTCAGCATGGAAATATCATTGCAACAGCTTTTATTTAGCCAGAAATCAAGAGTGGAAGTTTTTATGCGCTTAAAAGCATTTTCAGGCCAAATGAGCACATATGCTTGTTTCTGCCAATTGCAGCAAAATACTGAAAGGAAAGTCGGTTTGCCTTCATATTTGACCCAGAACAACTCAGTTCAGCATGGAAATATCATTGCAACATCTTTTATTTAGCCAGAAATAAGGAGTTTAAGTTTTTATGCGCTTAAAAGCATTTTCAGGCCGAATGAGCTGATTTCTGCCAATTGTAGCAAAATACTAAAGGGAAAGTGGGTTTGCCTTCATATTTGACCCAGAACAACTCAGTTCAGCATGGAAATATCATTGCAACAGCTTTTATTTAGCCAGAAATCAAGAGTGTAAGTTTTTATGCGCTTAAAAGCATTTTTCGGCCGAATGAACAAATATGCTTGTTTCTGCCAATTGTCGCAAAATACTGAAAGGAAAGTGGGTTTGCCTTCATATTTGACCCAGAACAACTCAGTTCAGCATGAAAATATCATTGCAACAGCTTTTATTTAGTCAGAAATCAAGATTGTAAGTTTTTATGCGCTTAAAAGCATTTTCAGGCCGAATGAGCACTTATGCTTGTTTCTGCCAATTGCAGCAAAATACTGAAAGGAAAGTGGGCTTGCCTTAATATTTGACCCAGAACAACTCAGGTCAGCATGGAAATATCATTGCAACATCTTTTATTTAGCCAGAAATAAGGAGTTTATGTTTTTATACGCTTAAAAGCATTTTCAGGCCGAATGAGCTGATTTCTGCCAATTGTAGCAAAATACGGAAAGGAAAGTGGGTTTGCCTTCATATTTGATGCATAACAACTCAGTTCAGCATTGAGATATCATTGCAACAGCTTTAATTTACTCAGAAATAAAGAGTGGAAGTTTTTCAGGCCAAATGAGCAAATATGCTTGTTTCTGCCAATTGCAGCAAAATACTGAAAGGAAAATGGGTTTGCCTTGATATTTGACCCAGAACAACTCAGTTCAGCATTTAAATATCATTGCAACAGCTTTTATTTAGCCAGCAATCAAGAGTGTAAGTTTTTATGCGCTTAAAAGCATTTTCAGGCCGAATGAGCTGATTTCTGACAATTGAAGGAAAATACTGAAAGGAAAGTGGGTTTGCCTTCATATTTGAACCAGAACAACTCAATTCAGCATGGAAATGTCATTGCAACAGCTTTTTTTTTAGCCAGAAATCAAGAGTGGAAGATTTTTATGCACTTAAAAGCATTTTCAGGCGAAATAAGCTGATTTCTGCCAATTGTAGCAAAATACTGAAAGGAAAGTGGGTTTGCCTTCATATTTGACCCAGAACAACTCAATTCAGCATGGAAATATCATTGCAACAGCTTTAATTTAGCCAGAAATCCAGAGTGTAAGTTTTTATGCGCTTAAAAGCATTTTTCGGTCGAATAAACAAATATGCTTGTTTCTGCCAATTGTCGCAAAATACTAAAGGGAAAGTGGGTTTGCCTTCATATTTGACCCAGAACAACTCAGTTCAGCATGGAAATATCATTGCAACATCTTTTATTTAGCCAGAAATAAGGAGTTTAAGTTTTTATGCGCTTAAAAGCATTTTCAGGCCGAATGAGCTGATTTCTGCCAATTGTGGCAAAATACGGAAAGGAAAGTGGGTTTGCCTTCATATTTGACCCAGAACAACTCAGTTCAGCATGGAAATATCATTGCAACAGCTTTTATTTAGCCAGAAATCAAGAGTGTAAATTTATATGCGCTTACAAGCATTTTCTGGCCGAATGAGCAAATATGCTTGTTTCTGTCAATTGCAGCAAAATACTGAAGGTAAAGTGGGTTTGCCTTCATATTTGACCCAGAACAACTCAGTTCAGCATTGAAATATCATTGCAACAGCTTTTGTTTAGCCAGAAAACAAGAGTGTACGTTTTTATGCGTTTAAAAGCATTTTCAGGCCGAATGAGCTGATTTCTGCCAATTGTAGCAAAATACTGAAAGGAAAGTGGCTTTGCCTTCATATTTGACCCAGAACAACTCAGTTCAGCATTGAGATATCATTGCAACATCTTTAATTTAGCCAGAAATAAAGAGTGGAAGTTTTTCAGGCCGAATGAGCAAATATGCTTGTTTCTGCCAATTGCAGCAAAATACTGAAAGGAAAATGGGTTTGCCTTCATATTTGACCCAGAACAACTCAGTTCAGCATGGAAATATTATTGCAACAGCTTTTATTTAGCCAGAAATGAAGATTGTAAGTTTTTATGCGCTTAAAAGCATTTTTCGGCCGAATGAACAAATATGCTTGTTTCTGCCAATTGTCGCAAAATACTGAAAGGAAAGTGGGTTTGCCTTCATATTTGAGCCAGAACAACTCACTTCAGCATGGAAATATCATTGCAACAGCTTCTATTTAGCCAGAAATCAAGAGTGGAAGTTTTTATGCGCTTAAAACCATTTTCAGGCAGAATGAGCTGATTTCTGCCAATATTAGCAAAATACTGAAAGGAAAGTGGGTTTGCCTTCATATTTGACCCAGAACAACTCAGTTCAGCATTTAAATATCATTGCAACAGCTTTTATTTAGCCAGCAATCAAGAGTGTAAGTTTTTATGCGCTTAAAAGCATTTTCAGGCCGAATGAGCTGATTTCTGCCAATTGAAGGAAAATACTGAAAGGAAAGTGGGTTTGCCTTCATATTTGAACCAGAACAACTCAATTCAGCATGGAAATGTCATTGCAACAGCTTTTTTTTTAGCCAGAAATCAAGAGTGGAAGATTTTTATGCGCTTAAAAGCATTTTCAGGCGAAATAAGCTGATTTCTGCCAATTGTAGCAAAATACTGAAAGGAAAGTGGGTTTCCTTCATATTTGACCCAGAACAACTCAATTCAGCATGGAAATATCATTGCAACAGCTTTAATTTAGCCAGAAATCAAGAGTGTAAGTTTTTATGCGCTTAAAAGCATTTTTCGGTCGAATAAACAAATATGCTTGTTTCTGCCAATTGTCGCAAAATACTAAAGGGAAAGTGGGTTTGCCTTCATATTTGACCCAGAACAACTCAGTTCAGCATGGAAATATCATTGCAACATCTTTTATTTAGCCAGAAATAAGGAGTTTAAGTTTTTATGCGCTTAAAAGCATTTTCAGGCCGAATGAGCTGATTTCTGCCAATTGTGGCAAAATACGGAAAGGAAAGTGGGTTTGCCTTCATATTTGACCCAGAACAACTCAGTTCAGCATGGAAATATCATTGCAACAGCTTTTATTTAGCCAGAAATCAAGAGTGTAAATTTATATGCGCTTACAAGCATTTTCTGGCCGAATGAGCAAATATGCTTGTTTCTGTCAATTGCAGCAAAATACTGAAGGTAAAGTGGGTTTGCCTTCATATTTGACCCAGAACAACTCAGTTCAGCATTGAAATATCATTGCAACAGCTTTTGTTTAGCCAGAAAACAAGAGTGTACGTTTTTATGCGTTTAAAAGCATTTTCAGGACGAATGAGCTGATTTCTGCCAATTGTAGCAAAATACTGAAAGGAAAGTGGCTTTGCCTTCATATTTGACCCAGAACAACTCAGTTCAGCATTGAGATATCATTGCAACATCTTTAATTTAGCCAGAAATAAAGAGTGGAAGTTTTTCAGGCCGAATGAGCAAATATGCTTGTTTCTGCCAATTGCAGCAAAATACTGAAAGGAAAATGGGTTTGCCTTCATATTTGACCCAGAACAACTCAGTTCAGCATGGAAATATTATTGCAACAGCTTTTATTTAGCCAGAAATGAAGATTTTAAGTTTTTATGCGCTTAAAAGCATTTTTCGGCCGAATGAACAAATATGCTTGTTTCTGCCAATTGTCGCAAAATACTGAAAGTAAAGTGGGTTTGCCTTCATATTTGAGCCAGAACAACTCACTTCAGCATGGAAATATCATTGCAACAGCTTTTATTTAGCCAGAAATCAAGAGTGGAAGTTTTTATGCGCTTAAAACCATTTTCAGGCCGAATGAGCTGATTTCTGCCAATTGTAGCAAAATACTGAAAGGAAAGTGGGTTTGCCTTCATATTTGAGCCAGAACAACTCACTTCAGCATGGAAATATCATTGCAACAGCTTTTATTTAGCCAGAAATCAAGAGTGGAAGTTTTTATGCGCTTAAAACCATTTTCAGGCCGAATGAGCTGATTTCTGCCAATTGTAGCAAAATACTGAAAGGAAAGTGGGTTTGCCTTCATATTTGACCCAGAACAACTCAGTTCAGCATTGAAATATCATTGCAACAGCTTTTGTTTAGCCAGAAAACAAGAGTGTACGTTTTTATGCGTTTAAAAGCATTTTCTGGCCGAATGAGCTGATTTCTGCCAATTGTAGCAAAATACTGAAAGGAAAGTGGCTTTGCCTTCATATTTGACCCAGAACAACTCAGTTCAGCATTGAGATATCATTGCAACATCTTTAATTTAGCCAGAAATAAAGAGTGGAAGTTTTTCAGGCCGAATGAGCAAATATGCTTGTTTCTGCCAATTGCAGCAAAATACTGAAAGGAAAATGGGTTTGCCTTCATATTTGACCCAGAACAACTCAGTTCAGCATGGAAATATTATTGCAACAGCTTTTATTTAGCCAGAAATGAAGATTGTAAGTTTTTATGCGCTTAAAAGCATTTTTCGGCCGAATGAACAAATATGCTTGTTTCTGCCAATTGTCGCAAAATACTGAAAGGAAAGTGGGTTTGCCTTCATATTTGAGGCAGAACAACTCACTTCAGCATGGAAATATCATTGCAACAGCTTTTATTTAGCCAGAAATCAAGAGTGGAAGTTTTTATGCGCTTAAAACCATTTTCAGGCCGAATGAGCTGATTTCTGCCAATTGTAGCAAAATACTGAAAGGAAAGTGGGTTTGCCTTCATATTTGACCCAGAACAACTCAGTTCAGCATTTAAATATCATTGCAACAGCTTTTATTTAGCCAGCAATCAAGAGTGTAAGTTTTTATGCGTTTAAAAGCATTTTCAGGCCGAATGAGCTGATTTCTGCCAATTGAAGGAAAATACTGAAAGGAAAGTGGGTTTGCCTTCATATTTGAACCAGAACAACTCAATTCAGCATGGAAATGTCATTGCAACAGCTTTTTTTTTAGCCAGAAATCAAGAGTGGAAGATTTTTATGCGCTTAAAAGCATTTTCAGGCGAAATAAGCTGATTTCTGCCAATTGTAGCAAAATACTGAAAGGAAAGTGGGTTTCCTTCATATTTGACCCAGAACAACTCAATTCAGCATGGAAATATCATTGCAACAGCTTTAATTTAGCCAGAAATCAAGAGTGTAAGTTTTTATGCGCTTAAAAGCATTTTTCGGTCGAATAAACAAATATGCTTGTTTCTGCCAATTGTCGCAAAATACTAAAGGGAAAGTGGGTTTGCCTTCATATTTGACCCAGAACAACTCAGTTCAGCATGGAAATATCATTGCAACATCTTTTATTTAGCCAGAAATAAGGAGTTTAAGTTTTTATGCGCTTAAAAGCATTTTCAGGCCGAATGAGCTGATTTCTGCCAATTGTGGCAAAATACGGAAAGGAAAGTGGGTTTGCCTTCATATTTGACCCAGAACAACTCAGTTCAGCATGGAAATATCATTGCAACAGCTTTTATTTAGCCAGAAATCAAGAGTGTAAATTTATATGCGCTTACAAGCATTTTCTGGCCGAATGAGCAAATATGCTTGTTTCTGTCAATTGCAGCAAAATACTGAAGGTAAAGTGGGTTTGCCTTCATATTTGACCCAGAACAACTCAGTTCAGCATTGAAATATCATTGCAACAGCTTTTGTTTAGCCAGAAAACAAGAGTGTAAGTTTTTATGCGCTTAAAAGCATTTTCAGGCCGAATGAGCTGATTTCTGCCAATTGTAGCAAAATACTGAAAGGAAAGTGGCTTTGCCTTCATATTTGACCCAGAACAACTCAGTTCAGCATTGAGATATCATTGCAACAGCTTTAATTTAGCCAGAAATAAAGAGTGGAAGTTTTTCAGGCCGAATGAGCAAATATGCTTGTTTCTGCCAATTGCAGCAAAATACTGAAAGGAAAATGGGTTTGCCTTCATATTTGACCCAGAACAACTCAGTTCAGCATGGAAATATTATTGCAACAGCTTTTATTTAGCCAGAAATGAAGATTGTAAGTTTTTATGCGCTTAAAAGCATTTTCAGGCCAAATGAGCTGATTTCTGCCAATTGCAGCAAAATACTGAAGGGAAAGTGGGTTTGCCTTCATATTTGACCCAGAACAACTCAATTCAGCATGGAAATATCATTTCAACAGCTTTTATTTAGCCAGAAATCAAGAGTGGAAGTTTTTATGCGCTTAAAAGCATTTTCAGGCCAAATGAGCTGATTTCTGCCAATTGCAGCAAAATACTGAAGGGAAAGTGGGTTTGCCTTCATCTTTAACCCAGAACAACTCAGTTCAGCATTTAAATATTATTGCAAAAGCTTTTATTTAGCCAGAAATCAAGAGTGTAAGTTTTTATACGCTTAAAAGCATTTTCAGGCCGAATGAGCTGATTTATGCCAATTGTAGCAAAATACTGAAAGGAAAGTGGGCTTGCCTTCATATTTGACCCAGAACAACTCAGTTCAGCATGGAAATGTCATTGCAACATCTTTTATTTAGCCAGAAATAAGGAGTTTAAGTTTTTATGCGCTTAAAAGCATTTTCAGGCCAAATAAGCTTATTTCTGCCAATTGCAGCAAAATACTGAAGGGAAAGTGGGTTTGCCTTCATATTTGACCCAGAACAACTCAGTTCAGCATGGAAATATTATTGCAACAGCTTTTATTTAGCCAGAAATCAAGAGTGGAAGTTTTTTAGGCCGAATGAGCAAATATGCTTGTTTCTGCCAATTGCAGCAAAATACTGAAGGGAAAGTGGGTTTGCCTTCATATTTGACCCAGAACAACTCAGTTCAGCATGGAAATATCATTGCAACAGCTTTTATTTAGCCAGAAATCAAGAGTGGAAGTTTTTATGCGCTTAAAACCATTTTCAGGCCGAATGAGCTGATTTCTGCCAATTGTAGCAAAATACTGAAAGGAAAGTGGGTTTGCCTTCATATTTGACCCAGAAAAACTCAGTTCAGCATGGAAATATCATTGCAACAGCTTTTATTTAGTCAGCAATCAAGAGTGTAAGTTTTTATGCGCTTAAAAGCATTTTTCGGCCGAATGAACAAATATGCTTGTTTCTGCCAATTGTCGCAAAATACTGAAGGGAAAGTGGGTTTGCCTTCATATTTGACCCAGAACAACTCAGTTCAGCATGAAAATATCATTGCAACAGCTTTTATTTAGTCAGAAATCAAGATTGTAAGTTTTTATGCGCTTAAAAGCAATTTCAGGCCGAATGAGCTGATTTCTGCCAATTGTAGCAAAATACTGACGAGAAAGTGGGTTTGCCTTCATATTTGACCCAGAACAACTCAGTTCAGCATGGAAATATCATTGCAACATCTTTTATTTAGCCAGAAATAAGGAGTTTAAGTTTTTTTGCGCTTAAACGCATTTTCAGGCCGAATGAGCTGATTTCTGCCAATTGTAGCAAAATACGGAAAGGAAAGTGGGTTTGCCTTCATATTTGACCCAGAACAACTCAGTTCATAATTTAAATATCATTACAACAGCTTTTATTTAGCCAGAAATGAAGATTGTAAGTTTTTATGCGCTTAAAAGCATTTTCAGGCCAAATGAGCTGATTTCTGCCAATTGCAGCAAAATACTGAAGGGAAAGTGGGTTTGCCTTCATATTTGACCCAGAACAACTCAATTCAGCATGGAAATATCATTGCAACAGCTTTTATTTAGCCAGAAATCAAGAGTGGAAGTTTTTATGCGCTTAAAAGCATTTTCAGGCCAAATGAGCTGATTTCTGCCAATTGCAGCAAAATACTGAAGGGAAAGTGGGTTTGCCTTCATCTTTAACCCAGAACAACTCAGTTCAGCATTTAAATATTATTGCAAAAGCTTTTATTTAGCCAGAAATCAAGAGTGTAAGTTTTTATACGCTTAAAAGCATTTTCAGGCCGAATGAGCTGATTTATGCCAATTGTAGCAAAATACTGAAAGGAAAGTGGGCTTGCCTTCATATTTGACCCAGAACAACTCAGTTCAGCATGGAAATGTCATTGCAACATCTTTTATTTAGCCAGAAATAAGGAGTTTAAGTTTTTATGCGCTTAAAAGCATTTTCAGGCCAAATAAGCTTATTTCTGCCAATTGCAGCAAAATACTGAAGGGAAAGTGGGTTTGCCTTCATATTTGACCCAGAACAACTCAGTTCAGCATGGAAATATTATTGCAACAGCTTTTATTTAGCCAGAAATCAAGAGTGGAAGTTTTTTAGGCCGAATGAGCAAATATGCTTGTTTCTGCCAATTGCAGCAAAATACTGAAGGGAAAGTGGGTTTGCCTTCATATTTGACCCAGAACAACTCAGTTCAGCATGGAAATATCATTGCAACAGCTTTTATTTAGCCAGAAATCAAGAGTGGAAGTTTTTATGCGCTTAAAACCATTTTCAGGCCGAATGAGCTGATTTCTGCCAATTGTAGCAAAATACTGAAAGGAAAGTGGGTTTGCCTTCATATTTGACCCAGAACAACTCAGTTCAGCATGGAAATATCATTGCAACAGCTTTTATTTAGTCAGCAATCAAGAGTGTAAGTTTTTATGCGCTTAAAAGCATTTTTCGGCCGAATGAACAAATATGCTTGTTTCTGCCAATTGCAGCAAAATACTGAAGGGAAAGTGGGTTTGCCTTCATATTTGACCCAGAACAACTCAGTTCAGCATGAAAATATCATTGCAACAGCTTTTATTTAGTCAGAAATCAAGATTGTAAGTTTTTATGCGCTTAAAAGCATTTTCAGGCCGAATGAGCTGATTTCTGCCAATTGTAGCAAAATACTGACGAGAAAGTGGGTTTGCCTTCATATTTGACCCAGAACAACTCAGTTCAGCATGGAAATATCATTGCAACATCTTTTATTTAGCCAGAAATAAGGAGTTTAAGTTTTTTTGCGCTTAAACGCATTTTCAGGCCGAATGAGCTGATTTCTGCCAATTGTAGCAAAATACGGAAAGGAAAGTGGGTTTGCCTTCATATTTGACCCAGAACAACTCAGTTCATAATTTAAATATCATTACAACAGCTTTTATTTAGCCAGAAATCAAGATTGTAAGTTTTTATGCGCTTAAAAGCATTTTCAGGCCGAATGAGCACATATGCTTGTTTCTGCCAATTGCAGCAAAATACTGAAAGGAAAATGGGTTTGCCTTCATATTTGACCCAGAACAACTCAGTTCAGCATGGAAATATTATTGCAACAGCTTTTATTTAGCCAGAAATGAAGATTGTAAGTTTTTATACGCTTAAAAGCATTTTCAGGCCAAATGAGCTGATTTCTGCCAATTGCAGCAAAATACTGAAGGGAAAGTGGGTTTGCCTTCATATTTGACCCAGAACAACTCAATTCAGCATGGAAATATCATTGCAACAGCTTTTATTTAGCCAGAAATCAAGAGTGGAAGTTTTTATGCGCTTAAAAGCATTTTCAGGCCAAATGAGCACATATGCTTGTTTCTGCCAATTGCAGCAAAATACTGAAAGGAAAGTCGGTTTGCCTTCATATTTGACCCAGAACAACTCAGTTCAGCATGGAAATATTATTGCAACAGCTTTTATTTAGCCAGAAATGAAGATTGTAAGTTTTTATGCGCTTAAAAGCATTTTTCGGCCGAATGAACAAATATGCTTGTTTCTGCCAATTGTCGCAAAATACTGAAAGGAAAGTGGGTTTGCCTTCATATTTGAGCCAGAACAACTCACTTCAGCATGGAAATATCATTGCAACAGCTTCTATTTAGCCAGAAATCAAGAGTGGAAGTTTTTATGCGCTTAAAACCATTTTCAGGCAGAATGAGCTGATTTCTGCCAATATTAGCAAAATACTGAAAGGAAAGTGGGTTTGCCTTCATATTTGACCCAGAACAACTCAGTTCAGCATTTAAATATCATTGCAACAGCTTTTATTTAGCCAGCAATCAAGAGTGTAAGTTTTTATGCGCTTAAAAGCATTTTCAGGCCGAATGAGCTGATTTCTGCCAATTGAAGGAAAATACTGAAAGGAAAGTGGGTTTGCCTTCATATTTGAACCAGAACAACTCAATTCAGCATGGAAATGTCATTGCAACAGCTTTTTTTTTAGCCAGAAATCAAGAGTGGAAGATTTTTATGCGCTTAAAAGCATTTTCAGGCGAAATAAGCTGATTTCTGCCAATTGTAGCAAAATACTGAAAGGAAAGTGGGTTTCCTTCATATTTGACCCAGAACAACTCAATTCAGCATGGAAATATCATTGCAACAGCTTTAATTTAGCCAGAAATCAAGAGTGTAAGTTTTTATGCGCTTAAAAGCATTTTTCGGTCGAATAAACAAATATGCTTGTTTCTGCCAATTGTCGCAAAATACTAAAGGGAAAGTGGGTTTGCCTTCATATTTGACCCAGAACAACTCAGTTCAGCATGGAAATATCATTGCAACATCTTTTATTTAGCCAGAAATAAGGAGTTTAAGTTTTTATGCGCTTAAAAGCATTTTCAGGCCGAATGAGCTGATTTCTGCCAATTGTGGCAAAATACGGAAAGGAAAGTGGGTTTGCCTTCATATTTGACCCAGAACAACTCAGTTCAGCATGGAAATATCATTGCAACAGCTTTTATTTAGCCAGAAATCAAGAGTGTAAATTTATATGCGCTTACAAGCATTTTCTGGCCGAATGAGCAAATATGCTTGTTTCTGTCAATTGCAGCAAAATACTGAAGGTAAAGTGGGTTTGCCTTCATATTTGACCCAGAACAACTCAGTTCAGCATTGAAATATCATTGCAACAGCTTTTGTTTAGCCAGAAAACAAGAGTGTACGTTTTTATGCGTTTAAAAGCATTTTCAGGACGAATGAGCTGATTTCTGCCAATTGTAGCAAAATACTGAAAGGAAAGTGGCTTTGCCTTCATATTTGACCCAGAACAACTCAGTTCAGCATTGAGATATCATTGCAACATCTTTAATTTAGCCAGAAATAAAGAGTGGAAGTTTTTCAGGCCGAATGAGCAAATATGCTTGTTTCTGCCAATTGCAGCAAAATACTGAAAGGAAAATGGGTTTGCCTTCATATTTGACCCAGAACAACTCAGTTCAGCATGGAAATATTATTGCAACAGCTTTTATTTAGCCAGAAATGAAGATTTTAAGTTTTTATGCGCTTAAAAGCATTTTTCGGCCGAATGAACAAATATGCTTGTTTCTGCCAATTGTCGCAAAATACTGAAAGTAAAGTGGGTTTGCCTTCATATTTGAGCCAGAACAACTCACTTCAGCATGGAAATATCATTGCAACAGCTTTTATTTAGCCAGAAATCAAGAGTGGAAGTTTTTATGCGCTTAAAACCATTTTCAGGCCGAATGAGCTGATTTCTGCCAATTGTAGCAAAATACTGAAAGGAAAGTGGGTTTGCCTTCATATTTGAGCCAGAACAACTCACTTCAGCATGGAAATATCATTGCAACAGCTTTTATTTAGCCAGAAATCAAGAGTGGAAGTTTTTATGCGCTTAAAACCATTTTCAGGCCGAATGAGCTGATTTCTGCCAATTGTAGCAAAATACTGAAAGGAAAGTGGGTTTGCCTTCATATTTGACCCAGAACAACTCAGTTCAGCATTGAAATATCATTGCAACAGCTTTTGTTTAGCCAGAAAACAAGAGTGTACGTTTTTATGCGTTTAAAAGCATTTTCTGGCCGAATGAGCTGATTTCTGCCAATTGTAGCAAAATACTGAAAGGAAAGTGGCTTTGCCTTCATATTTGACCCAGAACAACTCAGTTCAGCATTGAGATATCATTGCAACATCTTTAATTTAGCCAGAAATAAAGAGTGGAAGTTTTTCAGGCCGAATGAGCAAATATGCTTGTTTCTGCCAATTGCAGCAAAATACTGAAAGGAAAATGGGTTTGCCTTCATATTTGACCCAGAACAACTCAGTTCAGCATGGAAATATTATTGCAACAGCTTTTATTTAGCCAGAAATGAAGATTGTAAGTTTTTATGCGCTTAAAAGCATTTTTCGGCCGAATGAACAAATATGCTTGTTTCTGCCAATTGTCGCAAAATACTGAAAGGAAAGTGGGTTTGCCTTCATATTTGAGGCAGAACAACTCACTTCAGCATGGAAATATCATTGCAACAGCTTTTATTTAGCCAGAAATCAAGAGTGGAAGTTTTTATGCGCTTAAAACCATTTTCAGGCCGAATGAGCTGATTTCTGCCAATTGTAGCAAAATACTGAAAGGAAAGTGGGTTTGCCTTCATATTTGACCCAGAACAACTCAGTTCAGCATTTAAATATCATTGCAACAGCTTTTATTTAGCCAGCAATCAAGAGTGTAAGTTTTTATGCGTTTAAAAGCATTTTCAGGCCGAATGAGCTGATTTCTGCCAATTGAAGGAAAATACTGAAAGGAAAGTGGGTTTGCCTTCATATTTGAACCAGAACAACTCAATTCAGCATGGAAATGTCATTGCAACAGCTTTTTTTTTAGCCAGAAATCAAGAGTGGAAGATTTTTATGCGCTTAAAAGCATTTTCAGGCGAAATAAGCTGATTTCTGCCAATTGTAGCAAAATACTGAAAGGAAAGTGGGTTTCCTTCATATTTGACCCAGAACAACTCAATTCAGCATGGAAATATCATTGCAACAGCTTTAATTTAGCCAGAAATCAAGAGTGTAAGTTTTTATGCGCTTAAAAGCATTTTTCGGTCGAATAAACAAATATGCTTGTTTCTGCCAATTGTCGCAAAATACTAAAGGGAAAGTGGGTTTGCCTTCATATTTGACCCAGAACAACTCAGTTCAGCATGGAAATATCATTGCAACATCTTTTATTTAGCCAGAAATAAGGAGTTTAAGTTTTTATGCGCTTAAAAGCATTTTCAGGCCGAATGAGCTGATTTCTGCCAATTGTGGCAAAATACGGAAAGGAAAGTGGGTTTGCCTTCATATTTGACCCAGAACAACTCAGTTCAGCATGGAAATATCATTGCAACAGCTTTTATTTAGCCAGAAATCAAGAGTGTAAATTTATATGCGCTTACAAGCATTTTCTGGCCGAATGAGCAAATATGCTTGTTTCTGTCAATTGCAGCAAAATACTGAAGGTAAAGTGGGTTTGCCTTCATATTTGACCCAGAACAACTCAGTTCAGCATTGAAATATCATTGCAACAGCTTTTGTTTAGCCAGAAAACAAGAGTGTAAGTTTTTATGCGCTTAAAAGCATTTTCAGGCCGAATGAGCTGATTTCTGCCAATTGTAGCAAAATACTGAAAGGAAAGTGGCTTTGCCTTCATATTTGACCCAGAACAACTCAGTTCAGCATTGAGATATCATTGCAACAGCTTTAATTTAGCCAGAAATAAAGAGTGGAAGTTTTTCAGGCCGAATGAGCAAATATGCTTGTTTCTGCCAATTGCAGCAAAATACTGAAAGGAAAATGGGTTTGCCTTCATATTTGACCCAGAACAACTCAGTTCAGCATGGAAATATTATTGCAACAGCTTTTATTTAGCCAGAAATGAAGATTGTAAGTTTTTATGCGCTTAAAAGCATTTTCAGGCCAAATGAGCTGATTTCTGCCAATTGCAGCAAAATACTGAAGGGAAAGTGGGTTTGCCTTCATATTTGACCCAGAACAACTCAATTCAGCATGGAAATATCATTTCAACAGCTTTTATTTAGCCAGAAATCAAGAGTGGAAGTTTTTATGCGCTTAAAAGCATTTTCAGGCCAAATGAGCTGATTTCTGCCAATTGCAGCAAAATACTGAAGGGAAAGTGGGTTTGCCTTCATCTTTAACCCAGAACAACTCAGTTCAGCATTTAAATATTATTGCAAAAGCTTTTATTTAGCCAGAAATCAAGAGTGTAAGTTTTTATACGCTTAAAAGCATTTTCAGGCCGAATGAGCTGATTTATGCCAATTGTAGCAAAATACTGAAAGGAAAGTGGGCTTGCCTTCATATTTGACCCAGAACAACTCAGTTCAGCATGGAAATGTCATTGCAACATCTTTTATTTAGCCAGAAATAAGGAGTTTAAGTTTTTATGCGCTTAAAAGCATTTTCAGGCCAAATAAGCTTATTTCTGCCAATTGCAGCAAAATACTGAAGGGAAAGTGGGTTTGCCTTCATATTTGACCCAGAACAACTCAGTTCAGCATGGAAATATTATTGCAACAGCTTTTATTTAGCCAGAAATCA
The DNA here is from genome assembly GCF_033026475.1 of Channa argus. Taxonomy (NCBI): domain Eukaryota; kingdom Metazoa; phylum Chordata; class Actinopteri; order Anabantiformes; family Channidae; genus Channa; species Channa argus. The sequence goes on along the minus strand of NW_027125259.1, from coordinate 155,949 downwards.
AGAGTGGAAGTTTTTTAGGCCGAATGAGCAAATATGCTTGTTTCTGCCAATTGCAGCAAAATACTGAAGGGAAAGTGGGTTTGCCTTCATATTTGACCCAGAACAACTCAGTTCAGCATGGAAATATCATTGCAACAGCTTTTATTTAGCCAGAAATCAAGAGTGGAAGTTTTTATGCGCTTAAAACCATTTTCAGGCCGAATGAGCTGATTTCTGCCAATTGTAGCAAAATACTGAAAGGAAAGTGGGTTTGCCTTCATATTTGACCCAGAAAAACTCAGTTCAGCATGGAAATATCATTGCAACAGCTTTTATTTAGTCAGCAATCAAGAGTGTAAGTTTTTATGCGCTTAAAAGCATTTTTCGGCCGAATGAACAAATATGCTTGTTTCTGCCAATTGTCGCAAAATACTGAAGGGAAAGTGGGTTTGCCTTCATATTTGACCCAGAACAACTCAGTTCAGCATGAAAATATCATTGCAACAGCTTTTATTTAGTCAGAAATCAAGATTGTAAGTTTTTATGCGCTTAAAAGCAATTTCAGGCCGAATGAGCTGATTTCTGCCAATTGTAGCAAAATACTGACGAGAAAGTGGGTTTGCCTTCATATTTGACCCAGAACAACTCAGTTCAGCATGGAAATATCATTGCAACATCTTTTATTTAGCCAGAAATAAGGAGTTTAAGTTTTTTTGCGCTTAAACGCATTTTCAGGCCGAATGAGCTGATTTCTGCCAATTGTAGCAAAATACGGAAAGGAAAGTGGGTTTGCCTTCATATTTGACCCAGAACAACTCAGTTCATAATTTAAATATCATTACAACAGCTTTTATTTAGCCAGAAATGAAGATTGTAAGTTTTTATGCGCTTAAAAGCATTTTCAGGCCAAATGAGCTGATTTCTGCCAATTGCAGCAAAATACTGAAGGGAAAGTGGGTTTGCCTTCATATTTGACCCAGAACAACTCAATTCAGCATGGAAATATCATTGCAACAGCTTTTATTTAGCCAGAAATCAAGAGTGGAAGTTTTTATGCGCTTAAAAGCATTTTCAGGCCAAATGAGCTGATTTCTGCCAATTGCAGCAAAATACTGAAGGGAAAGTGGGTTTGCCTTCATCTTTAACCCAGAACAACTCAGTTCAGCATTTAAATATTATTGCAAAAGCTTTTATTTAGCCAGAAATCAAGAGTGTAAGTTTTTATACGCTTAAAAGCATTTTCAGGCCGAATGAGCTGATTTATGCCAATTGTAGCAAAATACTGAAAGGAAAGTGGGCTTGCCTTCATATTTGACCCAGAACAACTCAGTTCAGCATGGAAATGTCATTGCAACATCTTTTATTTAGCCAGAAATAAGGAGTTTAAGTTTTTATGCGCTTAAAAGCATTTTCAGGCCAAATAAGCTTATTTCTGCCAATTGCAGCAAAATACTGAAGGGAAAGTGGGTTTGCCTTCATATTTGACCCAGAACAACTCAGTTCAGCATGGAAATATTATTGCAACAGCTTTTATTTAGCCAGAAATCAAGAGTGGAAGTTTTTTAGGCCGAATGAGCAAATATGCTTGTTTCTGCCAATTGCAGCAAAATACTGAAGGGAAAGTGGGTTTGCCTTCATATTTGACCCAGAACAACTCAGTTCAGCATGGAAATATCATTGCAACAGCTTTTATTTAGCCAGAAATCAAGAGTGGAAGTTTTTATGCGCTTAAAACCATTTTCAGGCCGAATGAGCTGATTTCTGCCAATTGTAGCAAAATACTGAAAGGAAAGTGGGTTTGCCTTCATATTTGACCCAGAACAACTCAGTTCAGCATGGAAATATCATTGCAACAGCTTTTATTTAGTCAGCAATCAAGAGTGTAAGTTTTTATGCGCTTAAAAGCATTTTTCGGCCGAATGAACAAATATGCTTGTTTCTGCCAATTGCAGCAAAATACTGAAGGGAAAGTGGGTTTGCCTTCATATTTGACCCAGAACAACTCAGTTCAGCATGAAAATATCATTGCAACAGCTTTTATTTAGTCAGAAATCAAGATTGTAAGTTTTTATGCGCTTAAAAGCATTTTCAGGCCGAATGAGCTGATTTCTGCCAATTGTAGCAAAATACTGACGAGAAAGTGGGTTTGCCTTCATATTTGACCCAGAACAACTCAGTTCAGCATGGAAATATCATTGCAACATCTTTTATTTAGCCAGAAATAAGGAGTTTAAGTTTTTTTGCGCTTAAACGCATTTTCAGGCCGAATGAGCTGATTTCTGCCAATTGTAGCAAAATACGGAAAGGAAAGTGGGTTTGCCTTCATATTTGACCCAGAACAACTCAGTTCATAATTTAAATATCATTACAACAGCTTTTATTTAGCCAGAAATCAAGATTGTAAGTTTTTATGCGCTTAAAAGCATTTTCAGGCCGAATGAGCACATATGCTTGTTTCTGCCAATTGCAGCAAAATACTGAAAGGAAAATGGGTTTGCCTTCATATTTGACCCAGAACAACTCAGTTCAGCATGGAAATATTATTGCAACAGCTTTTATTTAGCCAGAAATGAAGATTGTAAGTTTTTATACGCTTAAAAGCATTTTCAGGCCAAATGAGCTGATTTCTGCCAATTGCAGCAAAATACTGAAGGGAAAGTGGGTTTGCCTTCATATTTGACCCAGAACAACTCAATTCAGCATGGAAATATCATTGCAACAGCTTTTATTTAGCCAGAAATCAAGAGTGGAAGTTTTTATGCGCTTAAAAGCATTTTCAGGCCAAATGAGCACATATGCTTGTTTCTGCCAATTGCAGCAAAATACTGAAAGGAAAGTCGGTTTGCCTTCATATTTGACCCAGAACAACTCAGTTCAGCATGGAAATATCATTGCAACATCTTTTATTTAGCCAGAAATAAGGAGTTTAAGTTTTTATGCGCTTAAAAGCATTTTCAGGCCGAATGAGCTGATTTCTGCCAATTGTAGCAAAATACTAAAGGGAAAGTGGGTTTGCCTTCATATTTGACCCAGAACAACTCAGTTCAGCATGGAAATATCATTGCAACAGCTTTTATTTAGCCAGAAATCAAGAGTGTAAGTTTTTATGCGCTTAAAAGCATTTTTCGGCCGAATGAACAAATATGCTTGTTTCTGCCAATTGTCGCAAAATACTGAAAGGAAAGTGGGTTTGCCTTCATATTTGACCCAGAACAACTCAGTTCAGCATGAAAATATCATTGCAACAGCTTTTATTTAGTCAGAAATCAAGATTGTAAGTTTTTATGCGCTTAAAAGCATTTTCAGGCCGAATGAGCACTTATGCTTGTTTCTGCCAATTGCAGCAAAATACTGAAAGGAAAGTGGGCTTGCCTTAATATTTGACCCAGAACAACTCAGGTCAGCATGGAAATATCATTGCAACATCTTTTATTTAGCCAGAAATAAGGAGTTTAAGTTTTTATACGCTTAAAAGCATTTTCAGGCCGAATGAGCTGATTTCTGCCAATTGTAGCAAAATACGGAAAGGAAAGTGGGTTTGCCTTCATATTTGATGCATAACAACTCAGTTCAGCATTGAGATATCATTGCAACAGCTTTAATTTACTCAGAAATAAAGAGTGGAAGTTTTTCAGGCCAAATGAGCAAATATGCTTGTTTCTGCCAATTGCAGCAAAATACTGAAAGGAAAATGGGTTTGCCTTGATATTTGACCCAGAACAACTCAGTTCAGCATTTAAATATCATTGCAACAGCTTTTATTTAGCCAGCAATCAAGAGTGTAAGTTTTTATGCGCTTAAAAGCATTTTCAGGCCGAATGAGCTGATTTCTGACAATTGAAGGAAAATACTGAAAGGAAAGTGGGTTTGCCTTCATATTTGAACCAGAACAACTCAATTCAGCATGGAAATGTCATTGCAACAGCTTTTTTTTTAGCCAGAAATCAAGAGTGGAAGATTTTTATGCGCTTAAAAGCATTTTCAGGCGAAATAAGCTGATTTCTGCCAATTGTAGCAAAATACTGAAAGGAAAGTGGGTTTGCCTTCATATTTGACCCAGAACAACTCAATTCAGCATGGAAATATCATTGCAACAGCTTTAATTTAGCCAGAAATCCAGAGTGTAAGTTTTTATGCGCTTAAAAGCATTTTTCGGTCGAATAAACAAATATGCTTGTTTCTGCCAATTGTCGCAAAATACTAAAGGGAAAGTGGGTTTGCCTTCATATTTGACCCAGAACAACTCAGTTCAGCATGGAAATATCATTGCAACATCTTTTATTTAGCCAGAAATAAGGAGTTTAAGTTTTTATGCGATTAAAAGCATTTTCAGGCCGAATGAGCTGATTTCTGCCAATTGTGGCAAAATACGGAAAGGAAAGTGGGTTTGCCTTCATATTTGACCCAGAACAACTCAGTTCAGCATGGAAATATCATTGCAACAGCTTTTATTTAGCCAGAAATCAAGAGTGTAAATTTATATGCGCTTACAAGCATTTTCTGGCCGAATGAGCAAATATGCTTGTTTCTGTCAATTGCAGCAAAATACTGAAGGTAAAGTGGGTTTGCCTTCATATTTGACCCAGAACAACTCAGTTCAGCATTGAAATATCATTGCAACAGCTTTTGTTTAGCCAGAAAACAAGAGTGTACGTTTTTATGCGTTTAAAAGCATTTTCAGGCCGAATGAGCTGATTTCTGCCAATTGTAGCAAAATACTGAAAGGAAAGTGGCTTTGCCTTCATATTTGACCCAGAACAACTCAGTTCAGCATTGAGATATCATTGCAACATCTTTAATTTAGCCAGAAATAAAGAGTGGAAGTTTTTCAGGCCGAATGAGCAAATATGCTTGTTTCTGCCAATTGCAGCAAAATACTGAAAGGAAAATGGGTTTGCCTTCATATTTGACCCAGAACAACTCAGTTCAGCATGGAAATATTATTGCAACAGCTTTTATTTAGCCAGAAATGAAGATTGTAAGTTTTTATGCGCTTAAAAGCATTTTTCGGCCGAATGAACAAATATGCTTGTTTCTGCCAATTGTCGCAAAATACTGAAAGGAAAGTGGGTTTGCCTTCATATTTGAGCCAGAACAACTCACTTCAGCATGGAAATATCATTGCAACAGCTTCTATTTAGCCAGAAATCAAGAGTGGAAGTTTTTATGCGCTTAAAACCATTTTCAGGCCGAATGAGCTGATTTCTGCCAATATTAGCAAAATACTGAAAGGAAAGTGGGTTTGCCTTCATATTTGACCCAGAACAACTCAGTTCAGCATTTAAATATCATTGCAACAGCTTTTATTTAGCCAGCAATCAAGAGTGTAAGTTTTTATGCGCTTAAAAGCATTTTCAGGCCGAATGAGCTGATTTCTGCCAATTGAAGGAAAATACTGAAAGGAAAGTGGGTTTGCCTTCATATTTGAACCAGAACAACTCAGTTCAGCATGGAAATGTCATTGCAACAGCTTTTTTTTTAGCCAGAAATCAAGAGTGGAAGATTTTTATGCGCTTAAAAGCATTTTCAGGCGAAATAAGCTGATTTCTGCCAATTGTAGCAAAATACTGAAAGGAAAGTGGGTTTCCTTCATATTTGACCCAGAACAACTCAATTCAGCATGGAAATATCATTGCAACAGCTTTAATTTAGCCAGAAATCAAGAGTGTAAGTTTTTATGCGCTTAAAAGCATTTTTCGGTCGAATAAACAAATATGCTTGTTTCTGCCAATTGTCGCAAAATACTAAAGGGAAAGTGGGTTTGCCTTCATATTTGACCCAGAACAACTCAGTTCAGCATGGAAATATCATTGCAACATCTTTTATTTAGCCAGAAATAAGGAGTTTAAGTTTTTATGCGCTTAAAAGCATTTTCAGGCCGAATGAGCTGATTTCTGCCAATTGTGGCAAAATACGGAAAGGAAAGTGGGTTTGCCTTCATATTTGACCCAGAACAACTCAGTTCAGCATGGAAATATCATTGCAACAGCTTTTATTTAGCCAGAAATCAAGAGTGTAAATTTATATGCGCTTACAAGCATTTTCTGGCCGAATGAGCAAATATGCTTGTTTCTGTCAATTGCAGCAAAATACTGAAGGTAAAGTGGGTTTGCCTTCATATTTGACCCAGAACAACTCAGTTCAGCATTGAAATATCATTGCAACAGCTTTTGTTTAGCCAGAAAACAAGAGTGTACGTTTTTATGCGTTTAAAAGCATTTTCAGGACGAATGAGCTGATTTCTGCCAATTGTAGCAAAATACTGAAAGGAAAGTGGCTTTGCCTTCATATTTGACCCAGAACAACTCAGTTCAGCATTGAGATATCATTGCAACATCTTTAATTTAGCCAGAAATAAAGAGTGGAAGTTTTTCAGGCCGAATGAGCAAATATGCTTGTTTCTGCCAATTGCAGCAAAATACTGAAAGGAAAATGGGTTTGCCTTCATATTTGACCCAGAACAACTCAGTTCAGCATGGAAATATTATTGCAACAGCTTTTATTTAGCCAGAAATGAAGATTTTAAGTTTTTATGCGCTTAAAAGCATTTTTCGGCCGAATGAACAAATATGCTTGTTTCTGCCAATTGTCGCAAAATACTGAAAGTAAAGTGGGTTTGCCTTCATATTTGAGCCAGAACAACTCACTTCAGCATGGAAATATCATTGCAACAGCTTTTATTTAGCCAGAAATCAAGAGTGGAAGTTTTTATGCGCTTAAAACCATTTTCAGGCCGAATGAGCTGATTTCTGCCAATTGTAGCAAAATACTGAAAGGAAAGTGGGTTTGCCTTCATATTTGAGCCAGAACAACTCACTTCAGCATGGAAATATCATTGCAACAGCTTTTATTTAGCCAGAAATCAAGAGTGGAAGTTTTTATGCGCTTAAAACCATTTTCAGGCCGAATGAGCTGATTTCTTCCAATTGTAGCAAAATACTGAAAGGAAAGTGGGTTTGCCTTCATATTTGACCCAGAACAACTCAGTTCAGCATTGAAATATCATTGCAACAGCTTTTGTTTAGCCAGAAAACAAGAGTGTACGTTTTTATGCGTTTAAAAGCATTTTCTGGCCGAATGAGCTGATTTCTGCCAATTGTAGCAAAATACTGAAAGGAAAGTGGCTTTGCCTTCATATTTGACCCAGAACAACTCAGTTCAGCATTGAGATATCATTGCAACATCTTTAATTTAGCCAGAAATAAAGAGTGGAAGTTTTTCAGGCCGAATGAGCAAATATGCTTGTTTCTGCCAATTGCAGCAAAATACTGAAAGGAAAATGGGTTTGCCTTCATATTTGACCCAGAACAACTCAGTTCAGCATGGAAATATTATTGCAACAGCTTTTATTTAGCCAGAAATGAAGATTGTAAGTTTTTATGCGCTTAAAAGCATTTTTCGGCCGAATGAACAAATATGCTTGTTTCTGCCAATTGTCGCAAAATACTGAAAGGAAAGTGGGTTTGCCTTCATATTTGAGGCAGAACAACTCACTTCAGCATGGAAATATCATTGCAACAGCTTTTATTTAGCCAGAAATCAAGAGTGGAAGTTTTTATGCGCTTAAAACCATTTTCAGGCCGAATGAGCTGATTTCTGCCAATTGTAGCAAAATACTGAAAGGAAAGTGGGTTTGCCTTCATATTTGACCCAGAACAACTCAGTTCAGCATTTAAATATCATTGCAACAGCTTTTATTTAGCCAGCAATCAAGAGTGTAAGTTTTTATGCGTTTAAAAGCATTTTCAGGCCGAATGAGCTGATTTCTGCCAATTGAAGGAAAATACTGAAAGGAAAGTGGGTTTGCCTTCATATTTGAACCAGAACAACTCAATTCATTATGGAAATGTAATTGCAACAGCTTTTTTTTTAGCCAGAAATCAAGAGTGGAAGATTTTTATGCGCTTAAAAGCATTTTCAGGACGAATGAGCTGATTTCTGCCAATTGTAGCAAAATACTGAAAGGAAAGTGGGTTTGCCTTCATATTTGACCCAGAACAACTCAGTTCAGCATTTAAATATCATTGCAACAGCTTTTATTTAGCCAGCAATCAAGAGTGTACGTTTTTATGCGCTTAAAAGCATTTTCAGGCCGAATGAGCTGATTTCTGCCAATTGAAGGAAAATACTGAAAGGAAAGTGGGTTTGCCTTCATATTTGAACCAGAACAACTCAATTCATTATGGAAATGTAATTGCAACAGCTTTTTTTTTAGCCAGAAATCAAGAGTGGAAGATTTTTATGCGCTTAAAAGCATTTTCAGGCCGAATGAGCTGATTTCTGCCAATTGAAGGAAAATACTGAAAGGAAAGTGGGTTTGCCTTCATATTTGACCCAGAACAACTCAGTTCAGCATTGAAATATCATTGCAACAGCTTTTGTTTAGCCAGAAAACAAGAGTGTACGTTTTTATGCGTTTAAAAGCATTTTCAGGCCGAATGAGCTGATTTCTGCCAATTGTAGCAAAATACTGAAAGGAAAGTGGGTTTGCCTTCATATTTGACCCAGAACAACTCAGTTCAGCATTTAAATATCATTGCAACAGCTTTTATTTAGCCAGCAATCAAGAGTGTACGTTTTTATGCGCTTAAAAGCATTTTCAGGCCGAATGAGCTGATTTCTGCCAATTGAAGGAAAATACTGAAAGGAAAGTGGGTTTGCCTTCATATTTGAACCAGAACAACTCAATTCATTATGGAAATGTAATTGCAACAGCTTTTTTTTTAGCCAGAAATCAAGAGTGTAAGTTTTTATGCGCTTAAAAGCATTTTTCAGCCGAATAAACAAATATGCTTGTTTCTGCCAATTGTCGCAAAATACTAAAGGGAAAGTGGGTTTACCTTCATATTTGACCCAGAACAACTCAGTTCAGCATGGAAATATCATTGCAACATCTTTTATTTAGCCAGAAATAAGGAGTTTAAGCTTTTATGCGCTTAAACGTATTTTCAGGCCGAATGAGCTGATTTCTGCCAATTGTAGCAAATACGGAAAGGAAAGTGGGTTTGCCTTCATATTTGACCCAGAACAACTCAGTTAAGCATTTAAATATCATTACAACAGCTTTTATTTAGCCAGAAATCAAGATTGTACGTTTTTATGCGCTTAAAAGCATTTTCAGGCCGAATGAGCACATATGCTTGTTTCTGCCAATTGCAGCAAAATACTGAAAGGAAAGTGGGTTTGCCTTAATATTTGACCCAGAACAACTCAGTTCAGCATGGAAATATCATTGCAACATCTTTTATTTAGCCAGAAATAAGGAGTTTAAGTTTTTATGCGCTTAAAAGCATTTTCAGGCCGAATGAGCTGATTTCTGCCAATTGTGGCAAAATACGGAAAGGAAAGTGGGTTTGCCTTCATATTTGACCCAGAACAACTCAGTTCAGAATGGAAATATCATTGCAACAGCTTTTATTTAGCCAGAAATCAAGAGTGTAAATTTATATGCGCTTACAAGCATTTTCTGGCCGAATGAGCAAATATGCTTGTTTCTGTCAATTGCAGCAAAATACTGAAGGTAAAGTGGGTTTGCCTTCATATTTGACCCAGAACAACTCAGTTCAGCATTGAAATATCATTGCAACAGCTTTTGTTTAGCCAGAAAACAAGAGTGTAAGTTTTTATGCGCTTAAAAGCATTTTCAGGCCGAATGAGCTGATTTCTGCCAATTGTAGCAAAATCCTGAAAGGAAAGTGGGTTTGCCTTCATATTTGACCCAGAACAACTCAGTTCAGCATTGAGATATCATTGCAACAGCTTTAATTTAGCCAGAAATAAAGAGTGGAAGTTTTTCAGGCCGAATGAGCAAATATGCTTGTTTCTGCCAATTGCAGCAAAATACTGAAAGGAAAATGGGTTTGCCTTCATATTTGACCCAGAACAACTCAGTTCAGCATGGAAATATTATTGCAACAGCTTTTATTTAGCCAGAAATGAAGATTGTAAGTTTTTATGCGCTTAAAAGCATTTTCAGGCCAAATGAGCTGATTTCTGCCAATTGCAGCAAAATACTGAAGGGAAAGTGGGTTTGCCTTCATATTTGACCCAGAACAACTCAATTCAGCATGGAAATATCATTTCAACAGCTTTTATTTAGCCAGAAATCAAGAGTGGAAGTTTTTATGCGCTTAAAAGCATTTTCAGGCCAAATGAGCTGATTTCTGCCAATTGCAGCAAAATACTGAAGGGAAAGTGGGTTTGCCTTCATCTTTAACCCAGAACAACTCAGTTCAGCATTTAAATATTATTGCAAAAGCTTTTATTTAGCCAGAAATCAAGAGTGTAAGTTTTTATATGCTTAAAAGCATTTTCAGGCCGAATGAGCTGATTTATGCCAATTGTAGCAAAATACTGAAAGGAAAGTGGGCTTGCCTTCATATTTGACCCAGAACAACTCAGTTCAGCATGGAAATGTCATTGCAACATCTTTTATTTAGCCAGAAATAAGGAGTTTAAGTTTTTATGCGCTTAAAAGCATTTTCAGGCCAAATAAGCTTATTTCTGCCAATTGCAGCAAAATACTGAAGGGAAAGTGGGTTTGCCTTCATATTTGACCCAGAACAACTCAGTTCAGCATGGAAATATTATTGCAACAGCTTTTATTTAGCCAGAAATCAAGAGTGGAAGTTTTTTAGGCCGAATGAGCAAATATGCTTGTTTCTGCCAATTGCAGCAAAATACTGAAGGGAAAGTGGGTTTGCCTTCATATTTGACCCAGAACAACTCAGTTCAGCATGGAAATATCATTGCAACAGCTTTTATTTAGCCAGAAATCAAGAGTGGAAGTTTTTATGCGCTTAAAACCATTTTCAGGCCGAATGAGCTGATTTCTGCCAATTGTAGCAAAATACTGAAAGGAAAGTGGGTTTGCCTTCATATTTGACCCAGAAAAACTCAGTTCAGCATGGAAATATCATTGCAACAGCTTTTATTTAGTCAGCAATCAAGAGTGTAAGTTTTTATGCGCTTAAAAGCATTTTTCGGCCGAATGAACAAATATGCTTGTTTCTGCCAATTGTCGCAAAATACTGAAGTGAAAGTGGGTTTGCCTTCATATTTGACCCAGAACAACTCAGTTCAGCATGAAAATATCATTGCAACAGCTTTTATTTAGTCAGAAATCAAGATTGTAAGTTTTTATGCGCTTAAAAGCAATTTCAGGCCGAATGAGCTGATTTCTGCCAATTGTAGCAAAATACTGACGAGAAAGTGGGTTTGCCTTCATATTTGACCCAGAACAACTCAGTTCAGCATGGAAATATCATTGCAACATCTTTTATTTAGCCAGAAATAAGGAGTTTAAGTTTTTTTGAGCTTAAACGCATTTTCAGGCCGAATGAGCTGATTTCTGCCAATTGTAGCAAAATACGGAAAGGAAAGTGGGTTTGCCTTCATATTTGACCCAGAACAACTCAGTTCATAATTTAAATATCATTACAACAGCTTTTATTTAGCCAGAAATGAAGATTGTAAGTTTTTATGCGCTTAAAAGCATTTTCAGGCCAAATGAGCTGATTTCTGCCAATTGCAGCAAAATACTGAAGGGAAAGTGGGTTTGCCTTCATATTTGACCCAGAACAACTCAATTCAGCATGGAAATATCATTGCAACAGCTTTTATTTAGCCAGAAATCAAGAGTGGAAGTTTTTATGCGCTTAAAAGCATTTTCAGGCCAAATGAGCTGATTTCTGCCAATTGCAGCAAAATACTGAAGGGAAAGTGGGTTTGCCTTCATCTTTAACCCAGAACAACTCAGTTCAGCATTTAAATATTATTGCAAAAGCTTTTATTTAGCCAGAAATCAAGAGTGTAAGTTTTTATACGCTTAAAAGCATTTTCAGGCCGAATGAGCTGATTTATGCCAATTGTAGCAAAATACTGAAAGGAAAGTGGGCTTGCCTTCATATTTGACCCAGAACAACTCAGTTCAGCATGGAAATGTCATTGCAACATCTTTTATTTAGCCAGAAATAAGGAGTTTAAGTTTTTATGCGCTTAAAAGCATTTTCAGGCCAAATAAGCTTATTTCTGCCAATTGCAGCAAAATACTGAAGGGAAAGTGGGTTTGCCTTCATATTTGACCCAGAACAACTCAGTTCAGCATGGAAATATTATTGCAACAGCTTTTATTTAGCCAGAAATCAAGAGTGGAAGTTTTTTAGGCCGAATGAGCAAATATGCTTGTTTCTGCCAATTGCAGCAAAATACTGAAGGGAAAGTGGGTTTGCCTTCATATTTGACCCAGAACAACTCAGTTCAGCATGGAAATATCATTGCAACAGCTTTTATTTAGCCAGAAATCAAGAGTGGAAGTTTTTATGCGCTTAAAACCATTTTCAGGCCGAATGAGCTGATTTCTGCCAATTGTAGCAAAATACTGAAAGGAAAGTGGGTTTGCCTTCATATTTGACCCAGAACAACTCAGTTCAGCATGGAAATATCATTGCAACAGCTTTTATTTAGTCAGCAATCAAGAGTGTAAGTTTTTATGCGCTTAAAAGCATTTTTCGGCCGAATGAACAAATATGCTTGTTTCTGCCAATTGCAGCAAAATACTGAAGGGAAAGTGGGTTTGCCTTCATATTTGACCCAGAACAACTCAGTTCAGCATGAAAATATCATTGCAACAGCTTTTATTTAGTCAGAAATCAAGATTGTAAGTTTTTATGCGCTTAAAAGCAATTTCAGGCCGAATGAGCTGATTTCTGCCAATTGTAGCAAAATACTGACGAGAAAGTGGGTTTGCCTTCATATTTGACCCAGAACAACTCAGTTCAGCATGGAAATATCATTGCAACATCTTTTATTTAGCCAGAAATAAGGAGTTTAAGTTTTTTTGCGCTTAAACGCATTTTCAGGCCGAATGAGCTGATTTCTGCCAATTGTAGCAAAATACGGAAAGGAAAGTGGGTTTGCCTTCATAGTTGACCCAGAACAACTCAGTTCATAATTTAAATATCATTACAACAGCTTTTATTTAGCCAGAAATCAAGATTGTAAGTTTTTATGCGCTTAAAAGCATTTTCAGGCCGAATGAGCACATATGCTTGTTTCTGCCAATTGCAGCAAAATACTGAAAGGAAAATGGGTTTGCCTTCATATTTGACCCAGAACAACTCAGTTCAGCATGGAAATATTATTGCAACAGCTTTTATTTAGCCAGAAATGAAGATTGTAAGTTTTTATACGCTTAAAAGCATTTTCAGGCCAAATGAGCTGATTTCTGCCAATGGCAGCAAAATACTGAAGGGAAAGTGGGTTTGCCTTCATATTTGACCCAGAACAACTCAGTTCAGCATGGAAATATCATTGCAACATCTTTTATTTAGCCAGAAATACGGAGTTTAAGTTTTTTTGCGCTTAAACGCATTTTCAGGCCGAATGAGCTGATTTCTGCCAATTGTAGCAAAATACTGAAAGGAAAGTGGGTTTGCCTTCATATTTGACCCAGAACAACTCAGTTCAGCATGGAAATGTCATTGCAACATCTTTTATTTAGCCAGAAATAAGGAGTTTAAGTTTTTATGCGCTTAAAAGCATTTTCAGGCCAAATAAGCTGATTTCTGCCAATTGCAGCAAAATACTGAAGGGAAAGTGGGTTTGCCTTCATATTTGACCCAGAACAACTCAGTTCAGCATGGAAATATTATTGCAACAGCTTTTATTTAGCCAGAAATCAAGAGTGGAAGTTTTTTAGGCCGAATGAGCAAATATGCTTGTTTCTGCCAATTGCAGCAAAATACTGAAGGGAAAGTGGGTTTGCCTTCATATTTGACCCAGAACAACTCAGTTCAGCATGGAAATATCATTGCAACAGCTGTTATTTAGCCAGAAATCAAGAGTGGAAGTTTTTATGCGCTTAAAAGCAATTTCAGGCCGAATGAGCTGATTTCTGCCAATTGTAGCAAAATACTGACGAGAAAGTGGGTTTGCCTTTATATTTGACCCAGAACAACTCAGTTCAGCATGGAAATATCATTGCAACATCTTTTATTTAGCCAGAAATAAGGAGTTTAAGTTTTTTTGCGCTTAAACGCATTTTCAGGCCGAATGAGCTGATTTCTGCCAATTGTAGCAAAATACGGAAAGGAAAGTGGGTTTGCCTTCATATTTGACCCAGAACAACTCAGTTCATAATTTAAATATCATTACAACAGCTTTTATTTAGCCAGAAATCAAGATTGTAAGTTTTTATGCGCTTAAAAGCATTTTCAGGCCGAATGAGCACATATGCTTGTTTCTGCCAATTGCAGCAAAATACTGAAAGGAAAATGGGTTTGGCTTCATATTTGACCCAGAACAACTCAGTTCAGCATTTAAATATCATTGCAACAGCTTTTATTTAGCCAGCAATCAAGAGTGTAAGTTTTTATGCGCTTAAAAGCATTTTCAGGCCGAATGAGCTGATTTCTGCCAATTGAAGGAAAATACTGAAAGGAAAGTGGGTTTGCCTTCATATTTGAACCAGAACAACTCAATTCAGCATGGAAATGTCATTGCAACAGCTTTTTTTTTAGCCAGAAATCAAGAGTGGAAGATTTTTATGCGCTTAAAAGCATTTTCAGGCGAAATAAGCTGATTTCTGCCAATTGTAGCAAAATACTGAAAGGAAAGTGGGTTTGCCTTCATATTTGACCCAGAACAACTCAATTCAGCATGGAAATATCATTGCAACAGCTTTAATTTAGCCAGAAATCAAGAGTGTAAGTTTTTATGCGCTTAAAAGCATTTTTCGGTCGAATAAACAAATATGCTTGTTTCTGCCAATTGTCGCAAAATACTAAAGGGAAAGTGGGTTTGCCTTCATATTTGACCCAGAACAACTCAGTTCAGCATGGAAATATCATTGCAACATCTTTTATTTAGCCAGAAATAAGGAGTTTAAGTTTTTATGCGCTTAAAAGCATTTTCAGGCCGAATGAGCTGATTTCTGCCAATTGTGGCAAAATATGGAAAGGAAAGTGGGTTTGCCTTCATATTTGACCCAGAACAACTCAGTTCAGCATGGAAATATCATTGCAACAGCTTTTATTTAGCCAGAAATCAAGAGTGTAAATTTATATGCGCTTACAAGCATTTTCTGGCCGAATGAGCAAATATGCTTGTTTCTGTCAATTGCAGCAAAATACTGAAGGTAAAGTGGGTTTGCCTTCATATTTGACCCAGAACAACTCAGTTCAGCATTGAAATATCATTGCAACAGCTTTTGTTTAGCCAGAAAACAAGAGTGTACGTTTTTATGCGCTTAAAAGCATTTTCAGGCCGAATGAGCTGATTTCTGCCAATTGTAGCAAAATACTGAAAGGAAAGTGGGTTTGCCTTCATATTTGACCCAGAACAACTCAGTTCAGCATTGAGATATCATTGCAACATCTTTAATTTAGCCAGAAATAAAGAGTGGAAGTTTTTCAGGCCGAATGAGCAAATATGCTTGTTTCTGCCAATTGCAGCAAAATACTGAAAGGAAAATGGGTTTGCCTTCATATTTGACCCAGAACAACTCAGTTCAGCATGGAAATATTATTGCAACAGCTTTTATTTAGCCAGAAATGAAGATTGTAAGTTTTTATGCGCTTAAAAGCATTTTCAGGCCAAATGAGCTGATTTCTGCCAATTGCAGCAAAATACTGAAGGGAAAGTGGGTTTGCCTTCATATTTGACCCAGAACAACTCAATTCAACATGGAAATATCATTGCAACAGCTTTTATTTAGCCAGAAATCAAGAGTGGAAGTTTTTATGTGCTTAAAAGCATTTTCAGGCCAAATGAGCTGATTTCTGCCAATTGCAGCAAAATACTGAAGGGAAAGTGGGTTTGCCTTCATCTTTGACCCAGAACAACTCAGTTCAGCATTTAAATATTATTGCAAAAGCTTTTATTTAGCCAGAAATCAAGAGTGTAAGTTTTTATACGCTTAAAAGCATTTTCAGGCCGAATGAGCTGATTTATGCCAATTGTAGCAAAATACTGAAAGGAAAGTGGGCTTGCCTTCATATTTGACCCAGAACAACTCAGTTCAGCATGGAAATGTCATTGCAAGATCTTTTATTTAGCCAGAAATAAGGAGTTTAAGTTTTTATGCGCTTAAAAGCATTTTCAGGCCAAATGAGCTGATTTCTGCCAATTGCAGCAAAATCCTGAAGGGAAAGTGGGTTTGCCTTCATATTTGACCCAGAACAACTCAATTCAACATGGAAATATCATTGCAACAGCTTTTATTTAGCCAGAAATCAAGAGTGGAAGTTTTTATGTGCTTAAAAGCATTTTCAGGCCAAATGAGCTGATTTCTGCCAATTGCAGCAAAATACTGAAGGGAAAGTGGGTTTGCCTTCATCTTTGACCCAGAACAACTCAGTTCAGCATTTAAATATTATTGCAAAAGCTTTTATTTAGCCAGAAATCAAGAGTGTAAGTTTTTATACGCTTAAAAGCATTTTCAGGCCGAATGAGCTGATTTATGCCAATTGTAGCAAAATACTGAAAGGAAAGTGGGCCTGCCTTCATATTTGACCCAGAACAACTCAGTTCAGCATGGAAATGTCATTGCAAGATCTTTTATTTAGCCAGAAATAAGGAGTTTAAGTTTTTATGCGCTTAAAAGCATTTTCAGGCCAAATAAGCTGATTTCTGCCAATTGCAGCAAAATACTGAAGGGAAAGTGGGTTTGCCTTCATATTTGACCCAGAACAACTCAGTTCAGCATGGAAATATTATTGCAACACCTTTTATTTAGCCAGAAATCAAGAGTGGAAGTTTTTCAGGCCGAATGAGCAAATATGCTTTTTTCTGCCAATTGCAGCAAAATACTGAAAGGAAAATGGGTTTGCCTTCATATTTGACCCAGAACAACTCAGTTCAGCATGGAAATATTATTGCAACAGCTTTTATTTAGCCAGAAATGAAGATTGTAAGTTTTTATGCACTTAAAAGTATTTTCAGGCCAAATGAGCTGATTTCTGCCAATTGCAGCAAAATCCTGAAGGGAAAGTGGGTTTGCCTTCATATTTGACCCAGAACAACTCAATTCAACATGGAAATATCATTGCAACAGCTTTTATTTAGCCAGAAATCAAGAGTGGAAGTTTTTTAGGCCGAATGAGCAAATATGCTTGTTGCTGCCAATTGCAGCAAAATACTGATGGGAAAGTGGGTTTGCCTTCATATTTGACCCAGAAAAACTCAGTTCAGCATGGAAATATCATTGCAACAGCTTTTATTTAGCCAGAAATCAAGAGTGGAAGTTTTTATGCGCTTAAAACCATTTTCAGGCCGAATGAGCTGATTTCTGCCAATTGTAGCAAAATACTGAAAGGAAAGTGGGTTTGCCTTCATATTTGACCCAGAACAACTCAGTTCAGCATGGAAATATCATTGCAACAGCTTTTATTTAGTCAGAAATCAAGATTGTAAGTTTTTATGCGCTTAAAAGCAATTTCAGGCCGAATGAGCTGATTTCTGCCAATTGTAGCAAAATACTGATGAGAAAGTGGGTTTGCCTTCATATTTGACCCAGAACAACTCAGTTCAGCATGGAAATATCATTGCAACATCTTTTATTTAGCCAGAAATAAGGAGTTTAAGTTTTTTTGCGCTTAAACGCATTTTCAGGCCGAATGAGCTGATTTCTGCCACTTGTAGCAAAATACGGAAAGGAAAGTGGAGTTGCCTTCATATTTGACCCAGAACAACTCAGTTCATAATTTAAATATCATTACAACAGCTTTTATTTAGCCAGAAATCAAGATTGTAAGTTTTTATGCGCTTAAAAGCATTTTCAGGCCGAATGAGCTGATTTCTGCCAATTGTGGCAAAATACGGAAAGGAAAGTGGGTTTGCCTTCATATTTGACCCAGAACAACTCAGTTCAGCATGGAAATATCATTGCAACAGCTTTTATTTAGCCAGAAATCAAGAGTGTAAATTTATATGCGCTTACAAGCATTTTCTGGCCGAATGAGCAAATATGCTTGTTTCTGTCAATTGCAGCAAAATACTGAAGGTAAAGTGGGTTTGCCTTCATATTTGACCCAGAACAACTCAGTTCAGCATTGAAATATCATTGCAACAGCTTTTGTTTAGCCAGAAAACAAGAGTGTACGTTTTTATGCGTTTAAAAGTATTTTCAGGACGAATGAGCTGATTTCTGCCAATTGTAGCAAAATACTGAAAGGAAAGTGGCTTTGCCTTCATATTTGACCCAGAACAACTCAGTTCAGCATTGAGATATCATTGCAACATCTTTAATTTAGCCAGAAATAAAGAGTGGAAGTTTTTCAGGCCGAATGAGCAAATATGCTTGTTTCTGCCAATTGCAGCAAAATACTGAAAGGAAAATGGGTTTGCCTTCATATTTGACCCAGAACAACTCAGTTCAGCATGGAAATATTATTGCAACAGCTTTTATTTAGCCAGAAATGAAGATTTTAAGTTTTTATGCGCTTAAAAGCATTTTTCGGCCGAATGAACAAATATGCTTGTTTCTGCCAATTGTCGCAAAATACTGAAAGGAAAGTGGGTTTGCCTTCATATTTGAGCCAGAACAACTCACTTCAGCATGGAAATATCATTGCAACAGCTTTTATTTAGCCAGAAATCAAGAGTGGAAGTTTTTATGCGCTTAAAACCATTTTCAGGCCGAATGAGCTGATTTCTGCCAATTGTAGCAAAATACTGAAAGGAAAGTGGGTTTGCCTTCATATTTGACCCAGAACAACTCAGTTCAGCATTGAAATATCATTGCAACAGCTTTTGTTTAGCCAGAAAACGAGAGTGTACGTATTTATGCGTTTAAAAGCATTTTCAGGCCGAATGAGCTGATTTCTGCCAATTGTAGCAAAATACTGAAAGGAAAGTGGCTTTGCCTTCATATTTGACCCAGAACAACTCAGTTCAGCATTGAGATATCATTGCAACATCTTTAATTTAGCCAGAAATAAAGAGTGGAAGTTTTTCAGGCCGAATGAGCAAATATGCTTGTTTCTGCCAATTGCAGCAAAATACTGAAAGGAAAATGGGTTTGCCTTCATATTTGACCCAGAACAACTCAGTTCAGCATGGAAATATTATTGCAACAGCTTTTATTTAGCCAGAAATGAAGATTGTAAGTTTTTATGCGCTTAAAAGCATTTTTCGGCCGAATGAACAAATATGCTTGTTTCTGCCAATTGTCGCAAAATACTGAAAGGAAAGTGGGTTTGCCTTCATATTTGAGGCAGAACAACTCACTTCAGCATGGAAATATCATTGCAACAGCTTTTATTTAGCCAGAAATCAAGAGTGGAAGTTTTTATGCGCTTAAAAGCATTTTCAGGCCGAATGAGCTGATTTATGCCAATTGTAGCAAAATACTGAAAGGAAAGTGGGCCTGCCTTCATATTTGACCCAGAACAACTCAGTTCAGCATGGAAATGTCATTGCAAGATCTTTTATTTAGCCAGAAATAAGGAGTTTAAGTTTTTATGCGCTTAAAAGCATTTTCAGGCCAAATAAGCTGATTTCTGCCAATTGCAGCAAAATACTGAAGGGAAAGTGGGTTTGCCTTCATATTTGACCCAGAACAACTCAGTTCAGCATGGAAATATTATTGCAACACCTTTTATTTAGCCAGAAATCAAGAGTGGAAGTTTTTCAGGCCGAATGAGCAAATATGCTTTTTTCTGCCAATTGCAGCAAAATACTGAAAGGAAAATGGGTTTGCCTTCATATTTGACCCAGAACAACTCAGTTCAGCATGGAAATATTATTGCAACAGCTTTTATTTAGGCAGAAATGAAGATTGTAAGTTTTTATGCACTTAAAAGTATTTTCAGGCCAAATGAGCTGATTTCTGCCAATTGCAGCAAAATCCTGAAGGGAAAGTGGGTTTGCCTTCATATTTGACCCAGAACAACTCAATTCAACATGGAAATATCATTGCAACAGCTTTTATTTAGCCAGAAATCAAGAGTGGAAGTTTTTTAGGCCGAATGAGCAAATATGCTTGTTTCTGCCAATTGCAGCAAAATACTGATGGGAAAGTGGGTTTGCCTTCATATTTGACCCAGAAAAACTCAGTTCAGCATGGAAATATCATTGCAACAGCTTTTATTTAGCCAGAAATCAAGAGTGGAAGTTTTTATGCGCTTAAAACCATTTTCAGGCCGAATGAGCTGATTTCTGCCAATTGTAGCAAAATACTGAAAGGAAAGTGGGTTTGCCTTCATATTTGACCCAGAACAACTCAGTTCAGCATGGAAATATCATTGCAACAGCTTTTATTTAGTCAGAAATCAAGATTGTAAGTTTTTATGCGCTTAAAAGCAATTTCAGGCCGAATGAGCTGATTTCTGCCAATTGTAGCAAAATACTGATGAGAAAGTGGGTTTGCCTTCATATTTGACCCAGAACAACTCAGTTCAGCATGGAAATATCATTGCAACATCTTTTATTTAGCCAGAAATAAGGAGTTTAAGTTTTTTTGCGCTTAAACGCATTTTCAGGCCGAATGAGCTGATTTCTGCCAATTGTAGCAAAATACGGAAAGGAAAGTGGAGTTGCCTTCATATTTGACCCAGAACAACTCAGTTCATAATTTAAATATCATTACAACAGCTTTTATTTAGCCAGAAATCAAGATTGTAAGTTTTTATGCGCTTAAAAGCATTTTCAGGCCGAATGAGCTGATTTCTGCCAATTGTGGCAAAATACGGAAAGGAAAGTGGGTTTGCCTTCATATTTGACCCAGAACAACTCAGTTCAGCATGGAAATATCATTGCAACAGCTTTTATTTAGCCAGAAATCAAGAGTGTAAATTTATATGCGCTTACAAGCATTTTCTGGCCGAATGAGCAAATATGCTTGTTTCTGTCAATTGCAGCAAAATACTGAAGGTAAAGTGGGTTTGCCTTCATATTTGACCCAGAACAACTCAGTTCAGCATTGAAATATCATTGCAACAGCTTTTGTTTAGCCAGAAAACAAGAGTGTACGTTTTTATGCGTTTAAAAGCATTTTCAGGACGAATGAGCTGATTTCTGCCAATTGTAGCAAAATACTGAAAGGAAAGTGGCTTTGCCTTCATATTTGACCCAGAACAACTCAGTTCAGCATTGAGATATCATTGCAACATCTTTAATTTAGCCAGAAATAAAGAGTGGAAGTTTTTCAGGCCGAATGAGCAAATATGCTTGTTTCTGCCAATTGCAGCAAAATACTGAAAGGAAAATGGGTTTGCCTTCATATTTGACCCAGAACAACTCAGTTCAGCATGGAAATATTATTGCAACAGCTTTTATTTAGCCAGAAATGAAGATTTTAAGTTTTTATGCGCTTAAAAGCATTTTTCGGCCGAATGAACAAATATGCTTGTTTCTGCCAATTGTCGCAAAATACTGAAAGGAAAGTGGGTTTGCCTTCATATTTGAGCCAGAACAACTCACTTCAGCATGGAAATATCATTGCAACAGCTTTTATTTAGCCAGAAATCAAGAGTGGAAGTTTTTATGCGCTTAAAACCATTTTCAGGCCGAATGAGCTGATTTCTGCCAATTGTAGCAAAATACTGAAAGGAAAGTGGGTTTGCCTTCATATTTGACCCAGAACAACTCAGTTCAGCATTGAAATATCATTGCAACAGCTTTTGTTTAGCCAGAAAACGAGAGTGTACGTATTTATGCGTTTAAAAGCATTTTCAGGCCGAATGAGCTGATTTCTGCCAATTGTAGCAAAATACTGAAAGGAAAGTGGCTTTGCCTTCATATTTGACCCAGAACAACTCAGTTCAGCATTGAGATATCATTGCAACATCTTTAATTTAGCCAGAAATAAAGAGTGGAAGTTTTTCAGGCCGAATGAGCAAATATGCTTGTTTCTGCCAATTGCAGCAAAATACTGAAAGGAAAATGGGTTTGCCTTCATATTTGACCCAGAACAACTCAGTTCAGCATGGAAATATTATTGCAACAGCTTTTATTTAGCCAGAAATGAAGATTGTAAGTTTTTATGCGCTTAAAAGCATTTTTCGGCCGAATGAACAAATATGCTTGTTTCTGCCAATTGTCGCAAAATACTGAAAGGAAAGTGGGTTTGCCTTCATATTTGAGGCAGAACAACTCACTTCAGCATGGAAATATCATTGCAACAGCTTTTATTTAGCCAGAAATCAAGAGTGGAAGTTTTTATGCGCTTAAAACCATTTTCAGGCCGAATGAGCTGATTTCTGCCAATTGTAGCAAAATACTGAAAGGAAAGTGGGTTTGCCTTCATATTTGACCCAGAACAACTCAGTTCAGCATTTAAATATCATTGCAACAGCTTTTATTTAGCCAGCAATCAAGAGTGTAAGTTTTTATGCGCTTAAAAGCATTTTCAGGCCGAATGAGCTGATTTCTGCCAATTGAAGGAAAATACTGAAAGGAAAGTGGGTTTGCCTTCATATTTGAACCAGAACAACTCAATTCATTATGGAAATGTAATTGCAACAGCTTTTTTTTTAGCCAGAAATCAAGAGTGGAAGATTTTTATGCGCTTAAAAGCATTTTCAGGCGAAATAAGCTGATTTCTGCCAATTGTAGCAAAATACTGAAAGGAAAGTGGGTTTGCCTTCATATTTGACCCAGAACAACTCAATTCAGCATGGAAATATCATTGCAACAGCTTTAATTTAGCCAGAAATCAAGAGTGTAAGTTTTTATGCGCTTAAAAGCATTTTTCAGCCGAATAAACAAATATGCTTGTTTCTGCCAATTGCAGCAAAATACTGAAGGGAAAGTGGGTTTGCCTTCATCTTTAACCCAGAACAACTCAGTTCAGCATTTAAATATTATTGCAAAAGCTTTTATTTAGCCAGAAATCAAGAGTGTAAGTTTTTATACGCTTAAAAGCATTTTCAGGCCGAATGAGCTGATTTATGCCAATTGTAGCAAAATACTGAAAGGAAAGTGGGCTTGCCTTCATATTTGACCCAGAACAACTCAGTTCAGCATGGAAATGTCATTGCAACATCTTTTATTTAGCCAGAAATAAGGAGTTTAAGTTTTTATGCGCTTAAAAGCATTTTCAGGCCAAATAAGCTTATTTCTGCCAATTGCAGCAAAATACTGAAGGGAAAGTGGGTTTGCCTTCATATTTGACCCAGAACAACTCAGTTCAGCATGGAAATATTATTGCAACAGCTTTTATTTAGCCAGAAATCAAGAGTGGAAGTTTTTTAGGCCGAATGAGCAAATATGCTTGTTTCTGCCAATTGCAGCAAAATACTGAAGGGAAAGTGGGTTTGCCTTCATATTTGACCCAGAACAACTCAGTTCAGCATGGAAATATCATTGCAACAGCTTTTATTTAGCCAGAAATCAAGAGTGGAGGTTTTATGCGCTTAAAACCATTTTCAGGCCGAATGAGCTGATTTCTGCCAATTGTAGCAAAATACTGAAAGGAAAGTGGGTTTGCCTTCATATTTGACCCAGAAAAACTCAGTTCAGCATGGAAATATCATTGCAACAGCTTTTATTTAGTCAGCAATCAAGAGTGTAAGTTTTTATGCGCTTAAAAGCATTTTTCGGCCGAATGAACAAATATGCTTGTTTCTGCCAATTGTCGCAAAATACCGAAGGGAAAGTGGGTTTGCCTTCATATTTGACCCAGAACAACTCAGTTCAGCATGAAAATATCATTGCAACAGCTTTTATTTAGTCAGAAATCAAGATTGTAAGTTTTTATGCGCTTAAAAGCAATTTCAGGCCGAATGAGCTGATTTCTGCCAATTGTAGCAAAATACTGACGAGAAAGTGGGTTTGCCTTCATATTTGACCCAGAAAAACTCAGTTCAGCATGGAAATATCATTGCAACATCTTTTATTTAGCCAGAAATAAGGAGTTTAAGTTTTTTTGCGCTTAAACGCATTTTCAGGCCGAATGAGCTGATTTCTGCCAATTGTAGCAAAATACGGAAAGGAAAGTGGGTTTGCCTTCATATTTGACCCAGAACAACTCAGTTCATAATTTAAATATCATTACAACAGCTTTTATTTAGCCAGAAATCAAGATTGTAAGTTTTTATGCGCTTAAAAGCATTTTCAGGCCGAATGAGCACATATGCTTGTTTCTGCCAATTGCAGCAAAATACTGAAAGGAAAATGGGTTTGCCTTCATATTTGACCCAGAACAACTCAGTTCAGCATGGAAATATTATTGCAACAGCTTTTATTTAGCCAGAAATGAAGATTGTAAGTTTTTATACGCTTAAAAGCATTTTCAGGCCAAATGAGCTGATTTCTGCCAATTGCAGCAAAATACTGAAGGGAAAGTGGGTTTGCCTTCATATTTGACCCAGAACAACTCAATTCAGCATGGAAATATCATTGCAACAGCTTTTATTTAGCCAGAAATCAAGAGTGGAAGTTTTTATGCGCTTAAAAGCATTTTCAGGCCAAATGAGCACATATGCTTGTTTCTGCCAATTGCAGCAAAATACTGAAAGGAAAGTCGGTTTGCCTTCATATTTGACCCAGAACAACTCAGTTCAGCATGGAAATATCATTGCAACATCTTTTATTTAGCCAGAAATAAGGAGTTTAAGTTTTTATGCGCTTAAAAGCATTTTCAGGCCGAATGAGCTGATTTCTGCCAATTGTAGCAAAATACTAAAGGGAAAGTGGGTTTGCCTTCATATTTGACCCAGAACAACTCAGTTCAGCATGGAAATATCATTGCAACAGCTTTTATTTAGCCAGAAATCAAGAGTGTAAGTTTTTATGCGCTTAAAAGCATTTTTCGGCCGAATGAACAAATATGCTTGTTTCTGCCAATTGTCGCAAAATACTGAAAGGAAAGTGGGTTTGCCTTCATATTTGACCCAGAACAACTCAGTTCAGCATGAAAATATCATTGCAACAGCTTTTATTTAGTCAGAAATCAAGATTGTAAGTTTTTATGCGCTTAAAAGCATTTTCAGGCCGAATGAGCACTTATGCTTGTTTCTGCCAATTGCAGCAAAATACTGAAAGGAAAGTGGGCTTGCCTTAATATTTGACCCAGAACAACTCAGGTCAGCATGGAAATATCATTGCAACATCTTTTATTTAGCCAGAAATAAGGAGTTTATGTTTTTATACGCTTAAAAGCATTTTCAGGCCGAATGAGCTGATTTCTGCCAATTGTAGCAAAATACGGAAAGGAAAGTGGGTTTGCCTTCATATTTGATGCATAACAACTCAGTTCAGCATTGAGATATCATTGCAACAGCTTTAATTTACTCAGAAATAAAGAGTGGAAGTTTTTCAGGCCAAATGAGCAAATATGCTTGTTTCTGCCAATTGCAGCAAAATACTGAAAGGAAAATGGGTTTGCCTTGATATTTGACCCAGAACAACTCAGTTCAGCATTTAAATATCATTGCAACAGCTTTTATTTAGCCAGCAATCAAGAGTGTAAGTTTTTATGCGCTTAAAAGCATTTTCAGGCCGAATGAGCTGATTTCTGACAATTGAAGGAAAATACTGAAAGGAAAGTGGGTTTGCCTTCATATTTGAACCAGAACAACTCAATTCAGCATGGAAATGTCATTGCAACAGCTTTTTTTTTAGCCAGAAATCAAGAGTGGAAGATTTTTATGCGCTTAAAAGCATTTTCAGGCGAAATAAGCTGATTTCTGCCAATTGTAGCAAAATACTGAAAGGAAAGTGGGTTTGCCTTCATATTTGACCCAGAACAACTCAATTCAGCATGGAAATATCATTGCAACAGCTTTAATTTAGCCAGAAATCCAGAGTGTAAGTTTTTATGCGCTTAAAAGCATTTTTCGGTCGAATAAACAAATATGCTTGTTTCTGCCAATTGTCGCAAAATACTAAAGGGAAAGTGGGTTTGCCTTCATATTTGACCCAGAACAACTCAGTTCAGCATGGAAATATCATTGCAACATCTTTTATTTAGCCAGAAATAAGGAGTTTAAGTTTTTATGCGCTTAAAAGCATTTTCAGGCCGAATGAGCTGATTTCTGCCAATTGTGGCAAAATACGGAAAGGAAAGTGGGTTTGCCTTCATATTTGACCCAGAACAACTCAGTTCAGCATGGAAATATCATTGCAACAGCTTTTATTTAGCCAGAAATCAAGAGTGTAAATTTATATGCGCTTACAAGCATTTTCTGGCCGAATGAGCAAATATGCTTGTTTCTGTCAATTGCAGCAAAATACTGAAGGTAAAGTGGGTTTGCCTTCATATTTGACCCAGAACAACTCAGTTCAGCATTGAAATATCATTGCAACAGCTTTTGTTTAGCCAGAAAACAAGAGTGTACGTTTTTATGCGTTTAAAAGCATTTTCAGGCCGAATGAGCTGATTTCTGCCAATTGTAGCAAAATACTGAAAGGAAAGTGGCTTTGCCTTCATATTTGACCCAGAACAACTCAGTTCAGCATTGAGATATCATTGCAACATCTTTAATTTAGCCAGAAATAAAGAGTGGAAGTTTTTCAGGCCGAATGAGCAAATATGCTTGTTTCTGCCAATTGCAGCAAAATACTGAAAGGAAAATGGGTTTGCCTTCATATTTGACCCAGAACAACTCAGTTCAGCATGGAAATATTATTGCAACAGCTTTTATTTAGCCAGAAATGAAGATTGTAAGTTTTTATGCGCTTAAAAGCATTTTTCGGCCGAATGAACAAATATGCTTGTTTCTGCCAATTGTCGCAAAATACTGAAAGGAAAGTGGGTTTGCCTTCATATTTGAGCCAGAACAACTCACTTCAGCATGGAAATATCATTGCAACAGCTTCTATTTAGCCAGAAATCAAGAGTGGAAGTTTTTATGCGCTTAAAACCATTTTCAGGCAGAATGAGCTGATTTCTGCCAATATTAGCAAAATACTGAAAGGAAAGTGGGTTTGCCTTCATATTTGACCCAGAACAACTCAGTTCAGCATTTAAATATCATTGCAACAGCTTTTATTTAGCCAGCAATCAAGAGTGTAAGTTTTTATGCGCTTAAAAGCATTTTCAGGCCGAATGAGCTGATTTCTGCCAATTGAAGGAAAATACTGAAAGGAAAGTGGGTTTGCCTTCATATTTGAACCAGAACAACTCAATTCAGCATGGAAATGTCATTGCAACAGCTTTTTTTTTAGCCAGAAATCAAGAGTGGAAGATTTTTATGCGCTTAAAAGCATTTTCAGGCGAAATAAGCTGATTTCTGCCAATTGTAGCAAAATACTGAAAGGAAAGTGGGTTTCCTTCATATTTGACCCAGAACAACTCAATTCAGCATGGAAATATCATTGCAACAGCTTTAATTTAGCCAGAAATCAAGAGTGTAAGTTTTTATGCGCTTAAAAGCATTTTTCGGTCGAATAAACAAATATGCTTGTTTCTGCCAATTGTCGCAAAATACTAAAGGGAAAGTGGGTTTGCCTTCATATTTGACCCAGAACAACTCAGTTCAGCATGGAAATATCATTGCAACATCTTTTATTTAGCCAGAAATAAGGAGTTTAAGTTTTTATGCGCTTAAAAGCATTTTCAGGCCGAATGAGCTGATTTCTGCCAATTGTGGCAAAATACGGAAAGGAAAGTGGGTTTGCCTTCATATTTGACCCAGAACAACTCAGTTCAGCATGGAAATATCATTGCAACAGCTTTTATTTAGCCAGAAATCAAGAGTGTAAATTTATATGCGCTTACAAGCATTTTCTGGCCGAATGAGCAAATATGCTTGTTTCTGTCAATTGCAGCAAAATACTGAAGGTAAAGTGGGTTTGCCTTCATATTTGACCCAGAACAACTCAGTTCAGCATTGAAATATCATTGCAACAGCTTTTGTTTAGCCAGAAAACAAGAGTGTACGTTTTTATGCGTTTAAAAGCATTTTCAGGACGAATGAGCTGATTTCTGCCAATTGTAGCAAAATACTGAAAGGAAAGTGGCTTTGCCTTCATATTTGACCCAGAACAACTCAGTTCAGCATTGAGATATCATTGCAACATCTTTAATTTAGCCAGAAATAAAGAGTGGAAGTTTTTCAGGCCGAATGAGCAAATATGCTTGTTTCTGCCAATTGCAGCAAAATACTGAAAGGAAAATGGGTTTGCCTTCATATTTGACCCAGAACAACTCAGTTCAGCATGGAAATATTATTGCAACAGCTTTTATTTAGCCAGAAATGAAGATTTTAAGTTTTTATGCGCTTAAAAGCATTTTTCGGCCGAATGAACAAATATGCTTGTTTCTGCCAATTGTCGCAAAATACTGAAAGTAAAGTGGGTTTGCCTTCATATTTGAGCCAGAACAACTCACTTCAGCATGGAAATATCATTGCAACAGCTTTTATTTAGCCAGAAATCAAGAGTGGAAGTTTTTATGCGCTTAAAACCATTTTCAGGCCGAATGAGCTGATTTCTGCCAATTGTAGCAAAATACTGAAAGGAAAGTGGGTTTGCCTTCATATTTGAGCCAGAACAACTCACTTCAGCATGGAAATATCATTGCAACAGCTTTTATTTAGCCAGAAATCAAGAGTGGAAGTTTTTATGCGCTTAAAACCATTTTCAGGCCGAATGAGCTGATTTCTGCCAATTGTAGCAAAATACTGAAAGGAAAGTGGGTTTGCCTTCATATTTGACCCAGAACAACTCAGTTCAGCATTGAAATATCATTGCAACAGCTTTTGTTTAGCCAGAAAACAAGAGTGTACGTTTTTATGCGTTTAAAAGCATTTTCTGGCCGAATGAGCTGATTTCTGCCAATTGTAGCAAAATACTGAAAGGAAAGTGGCTTTGCCTTCATATTTGACCCAGAACAACTGAGTTCAGCATTGAGATATCATTGCAACATCTTTAATTTAGCCAGAAATAAAGAGTGGAAGTTTTTCAGGCCGAATGAGCAAATATGCTTGTTTCTGCCAATTGCAGCAAAATACTGAAAGGAAAATGGGTTTGCCTTCATATTTGACCCAGAACAACTCAGTTCAGCATGGAAATATTATTGCAACAGCTTTTATTTAGCCAGAAATGAAGATTGTAAATTTTTATGCGCTTAAAAGCATTTTTCGGCCGAATGAACAAATATGCTTGTTTCTGCCAATTGTCGCAAAATACTGAAAGGAAAGTGGGTTTGCCTTCATATTTGAGGCAGAACAACTCACTTCAGCATGGAAATATCATTGCAACAGCTTTTATTTAGCCAGAAATCAAGAGTGGAAGTTTTTATGCGCTTAAAACCATTTTCAGGCCGAATGAGCTGATTTCTGCCAATTGTAGCAAAATACTGAAAGGAAAGTGGGTTTGCCTTCATATTTGACCCAGAACAACTCAGTTCAGCATTTAAATATCATTGCAACAGCTTTTATTTAGCCAGCAATCAAGAGTGTAAGTTTTTATGCGTTTAAAAGCATTTTCAGGCCGAATGAGCTGATTTCTGCCAATTGAAGGAAAATACTGAAAGGAAAGTGGGTTTGCCTTCATATTTGAACCAGAACAACTCAATTCAGCATGGAAATGTCATTGCAACAGCTTTTTTTTTAGCCAGAAATCAAGAGTGGAAGATTTTTATGCGCTTAAAAGCATTTTCAGGCGAAATAAGCTGATTTCTGCCAATTGTAGCAAAATACTGAAAGGAAAGTGGGTTTCCTTCATATTTGACCCAGAACAACTCAATTCAGCATGGAAATATCATTGCAACAGCTTTAATTTAGCCAGAAATCAAGAGTGTAAGTTTTTATGCGCTTAAAAGCATTTTTCGGTCGAATAAACAAATATGCTTGTTTCTGCCAATTGTCGCAAAATACTAAAGGGAAAGTGGGTTTGCCTTCATATTTGACCCAGAACAACTCAGTTCAGCATGGAAATATCATTGCAACATCTTTTATTTAGCCAGAAATAAGGAGTTTAAGTTTTTATGCGCTTAAAAGCATTTTCAGGCCGAATGAGCTGATTTCTGCCAATTGTGGCAAAATACGGAAAGGAAAGTGGGTTTGCCTTCATATTTGACCCAGAACAACTCAGTTCAGCATGGAAATATCATTGCAACAGCTTTTATTTAGCCAGAAATCAAGAGTGTAAATTTATATGCGCTTACAAGCATTTTCTGGCCGAATGAGCAAATATGCTTGTTTCTGTCAATTGCAGCAAAATACTGAAGGTAAAGTGGGTTTGCCTTCATATTTGACCCAGAACAACTCAGTTCAGCATTGAAATATCATTGCAACAGCTTTTGTTTAGCCAGAAAACAAGAGTGTACGTTTTTATGCGTTTAAAAGCATTTTCAGGACGAATGAGCTGATTTCTGCCAATTGTAGCAAAATACTGAAAGGAAAGTGGCTTTGCCTTCATATTTGACCCAGAACAACTCAGTTCAGCATTGAGATATCATTGCAACATCTTTAATTTAGCCAGAAATAAAGAGTGGAAGTTTTTCAGGCCGAATGAGCAAATATGCTTGTTTCTGCCAATTGCAGCAAAATACTGAAAGGAAAATGGGTTTGCCTTCATATTTGACCCAGAACAACTCAGTTCAGCATGGAAATATTATTGCAACAGCTTTTATTTAGCCAGAAATGAAGATTGTAAGTTTTTATGCGCTTAAAAGCATTTTTCGGCCGAATGAACAAATATGCTTGTTTCTGCCAATTGTCGCAAAATACTGAAAGGAAAGTGGGTTTGCCTTCATATTTGAGCCAGAACAACTCACTTCAGCATGGAAATATCATTGCAACAGCTTCTATTTAGCCAGAAATCAAGAGTGGAAGTTTTTATGCGCTTAAAACCATTTTCAGGCAGAATGAGCTGATTTCTGCCAATATTAGCAAAATACTGAAAGGAAAGTGGGTTTGCCTTCATATTTGACCCAGAACAACTCAGTTCAGCATTTAAATATCATTGCAACAGCTTTTATTTAGCCAGCAATCAAGAGTGTAAGTTTTTATGCGCTTAAAAGCATTTTCAGGCCGAATGAGCTGATTTCTGCCAATTGAAGGAAAATACTGAAAGGAAAGTGGGTTTGCCTTCATATTTGAACCAGAACAACTCAATTCAGCATGGAAATGTCATTGCAACAGCTTTTTTTTTAGCCAGAAATCAAGAGTGGAAGATTTTTATGCGCTTAAAAGCATTTTCAGGCGAAATAAGCTGATTTCTGCCAATTGTAGCAAAATACTGAAAGGAAAGTGGGTTTCCTTCATATTTGACCCAGAACAACTCAATTCAGCATGGAAATATCATTGCAACAGCTTTAATTTAGCCAGAAATCAAGAGTGTAAGTTTTTATGCGCTTAAAAGCATTTTTCGGTCGAATAAACAAATATGCTTGTTTCTGCCAATTGTCGCAAAATACTAAAGGGAAAGTGGGTTTGCCTTCATATTTGACCCAGAACAACTCAGTTCAGCATGGAAATATCATTGCAACATCTTTTATTTAGCCAGAAATAAGGAGTTTAAGTTTTTATGCGCTTAAAAGCATTTTCAGGCCGAATGAGCTGATTTCTGCCAATTGTGGCAAAATACGGAAAGGAAAGTGGGTTTGCCTTCATATTTGACCCAGAACAACTCAGTTCAGCATGGAAATATCATTGCAACAGCTTTTATTTAGCCAGAAATCAAGAGTGTAAATTTATATGCGCTTACAAGCATTTTCTGGCCGAATGAGCAAATATGCTTGTTTCTGTCAATTGCAGCAAAATACTGAAGGTAAAGTGGGTTTGCCTTCATATTTGACCCAGAACAACTCAGTTCAGCATTGAAATATCATTGCAACAGCTTTTGTTTAGCCAGAAAACAAGAGTGTACGTTTTTATGCGTTTAAAAGCATTTTCAGGACGAATGAGCTGATTTCTGCCAATTGTAGCAAAATACTGAAAGGAAAGTGGCTTTGCCTTCATATTTGACCCAGAACAACTCAGTTCAGCATTGAGATATCATTGCAACATCTTTAATTTAGCCAGAAATAAAGAGTGGAAGTTTTTCAGGCCGAATGAGCAAATATGCTTGTTTCTGCCAATTGCAGCAAAATACTGAAAGGAAAATGGGTTTGCCTTCATATTTGACCCAGAACAACTCAGTTCAGCATGGAAATATTATTGCAACAGCTTTTATTTAGCCAGAAATGAAGATTTTAAGTTTTTATGCGCTTAAAAGCATTTTTCGGCCGAATGAACAAATATGCTTGTTTCTGCCAATTGTCGCAAAATACTGAAAGTAAAGTGGGTTTGCCTTCATATTTGAGGCAGAACAACTCACTTCAGCATGGAAATATCATTGCAACAGCTTTTATTTAGCCAGAAATCAAGAGTGGAAGTTTTTATGCGCTTAAAACCATTTTCAGGCCGAATGAGCTGATTTCTGCCAATTGTAGCAAAATACTGAAAGGAAAGTGGGTTTGCCTTCATATTTGAGCCAGAACAACTCACTTCAGCATGGAAATATCATTGCAACAGCTTTTATTTAGCCAGAAATCAAGAGTGGAAGTTTTTATGCGCTTAAAACCATTTTCAGGCCGAATGAGCTGATTTCTGCCAATTGTAGCAAAATACTGAAAGGAAAGTGGGTTTGCCTTCATATTTGACCCAGAACAACTCAGTTCAGCATTGAAATATCATTGCAACAGCTTTTGTTTAGCCAGAAAACAAGAGTGTACGTTTTTATGCGTTTAAAAGCATTTTCTGGCCGAATGAGCTGATTTCTGCCAATTGTAGCAAAATACTGAAAGGAAAGTGGCTTTGCCTTCATATTTGACCCAGAACAACTCAGTTCAGCATTGAGATATCATTGCAACATCTTTAATTTAGCCAGAAATAAAGAGTGGAAGTTTTTCAGGCCGAATGAGCAAATATGCTTGTTTCTGCCAATTGCAGCAAAATACTGAAAGGAAAATGGGTTTGCCTTCATATTTGACCCAGAACAACTCAGTTCAGCATGGAAATATTATTGCAACAGCTTTTATTTAGCCAGAAATGAAGATTGTAAGTTTTTATGCGCTTAAAAGCATTTTTCGGCCGAATGAACAAATATGCTTGTTTCTGCCAATTGTCGCAAAATACTGAAAGGAAAGTGGGTTTGCCTTCATATTTGAGGCAGAACAACTCACTTCAGCATGGAAATATCATTGCAACAGCTTTTATTTAGCCAGAAATCAAGAGTGGAAGTTTTTATGCGCTTAAAACCATTTTCAGGCCGAATGAGCTGATTTCTGCCAATTGTAGCAAAATACTGAAAGGAAAGTGGGTTTGCCTTCATATTTGACCCAGAACAACTCAGTTCAGCATTTAAATATCATTGCAACAGCTTTTATTTAGCCAGCAATCAAGAGTGTAAGTTTTTATGCGTTTAAAAGCATTTTCAGGCCGAATGAGCTGATTTCTGCCAATTGAAGGAAAATACTGAAAGGAAAGTGGGTTTGCCTTCATATTTGAACCAGAACAACTCAATTCAGCATGGAAATGTCATTGCAACAGCTTTTTTTTTAGCCAGAAATCAAGAGTGGAAGATTTTTATGCGCTTAAAAGCATTTTCAGGCGAAATAAGCTGATTTCTGCCAATTGTAGCAAAATACTGAAAGGAAAGTGGGTTTCCTTCATATTTGACCCAGAACAACTCAATTCAGCATGGAAATATCATTGCAACAGCTTTAATTTAGCCAGAAATCAAGAGTGTAAGTTTTTATGCGCTTAAAAGCATTTTTCGGTCGAATAAACAAATATGCTTGTTTCTGCCAATTGTCGCAAAATACTAAAGGGAAAGTGGGTTTGCCTTCATATTTGACCCAGAACAACTCAGTTCAGCATGGAAATATCATTGCAACATCTTTTATTTAGCCAGAAATAAGGAGTTTAAGTTTTTATGCGCTTAAAAGCATTTTCAGGCCGAATGAGCTGATTTCTGCCAATTGTGGCAAAATACGGAAAGGAAAGTGGGTTTGCCTTCATATTTGACCCAGAACAACTCAGTTCAGCATGGAAATATCATTGCAACAGCTTTTATTTAGCCAGAAATCAAGAGTGTAAATTTATATGCGCTTACAAGCATTTTCTGGCCGAATGAGCAAATATGCTTGTTTCTGTCAATTGCAGCAAAATACTGAAGGTAAAGTGGGTTTGCCTTCATATTTGACCCAGAACAACTCAGTTCAGCATTGAAATATCATTGCAACAGCTTTTGTTTAGCCAGAAAACAAGAGTGTACGTTTTTATGCGTTTAAAAGCATTTTCAGGACGAATGAGCTGATTTCTGCCAATTGTAGCAAAATACTGAAAGGAAAGTGGCTTTGCCTTCATATTTGACCCAGAACAACTCAGTTCAGCATTGAGATATCATTGCAACATCTTTAATTTAGCCAGAAATAAAGAGTGGAAGTTTTTCAGGCCGAATGAGCAAATATGCTTGTTTCTGCCAATTGCAGCAAAATACTGAAAGGAAAATGGGTTTGCCTTCATATTTGACCCAGAACAACTCAGTTCAGCATGGAAATATTATTGCAACAGCTTTTATTTAGCCAGAAATGAAGATTTTAAGTTTTTATGCGCTTAAAAGCATTTTTCGGCCGAATGAACAAATATGCTTGTTTCTGCCAATTGTCGCAAAATACTGAAAGTAAAGTGGGTTTGCCTTCATATTTGAGCCAGAACAACTCACTTCAGCATGGAAATATCATTGCAACAGCTTTTATTTAGCCAGAAATCAAGAGTGGAAGTTTTTATGCGCTTAAAACCATTTTCAGGCCGAATGAGCTGATTTCTGCCAATTGTAGCAAAATACTGAAAGGAAAGTGGGTTTGCCTTCATATTTGAGCCAGAACAACTCACTTCAGCATGGAAATATCATTGCAACAGCTTTTATTTAGCCAGAAATCAAGAGTGGAAGTTTTTATGCGCTTAAAACCATTTTCAGGCCGAATGAGCTGATTTCTGCCAATTGTAGCAAAATACTGAAAGGAAAGTGGGTTTGCCTTCATATTTGACCCAGAACAACTCAGTTCAGCTTTGAAATATCATTGCAACAGCTTTTGTTTAGCCAGAAAACAAGAGTGTACGTTTTTATGCGTTTAAAAGCATTTTCTGGCCGAATGAGCTGATTTCTGCCAATTGTAGCAAAATACTGAAAGGAAAGTGGCTTTGCCTTCATATTTGACCCAGAACAACTCAGTTCAGCATTGAGATATCATTGCAACATCTTTAATTTAGCCAGAAATAAAGAGTGGAAGTTTTTCAGGCCGAATGAGCAAATATGCTTGTTTCTGCCAATTGCAGCAAAATACTGAAAGGAAAATGGGTTTGCCTTCATATTTGACCCAGAACAACTCAGTTCAGCATGGAAATATTATTGCAACAGCTTTTATTTAGCCAGAAATGAAGATTGTAAGTTTTTATGCGCTTAAAAGCATTTTTCGGCCGAATGAACAAATATGCTTGTTTCTGCCAATTGTCGCAAAATACTGAAAGGAAAGTGGGTTTGCCTTCATATTTGAGGCAGAACAACTCACTTCAGCATGGAAATATCATTGCAACAGCTTTTATTTAGCCAGAAATCAAGAGTGGAAGTTTTTATGCGCTTAAAACCATTTTCAGGCCGAATGAGCTGATTTCTGCCAATTGTAGCAAAATACTGAAAGGAAAGTGGGTTTGCCTTCATATTTGACCCAGAACAACTCAGTTCAGCATTTAAATATCATTGCAACAGCTTTTATTTAGCCAGCAATCAAGAGTGTAAGTTTTTATGCGTTTAAAAGCATTTTCAGGCCGAATGAGCTGATTTCTGCCAATTGAAGGAAAATACTGAAAGGAAAGTGGGTTTGCCTTCATATTTGAACCAGAACAACTCAATTCATTATGGAAATGTAATTGCAACAGCTTTTTTTTTAGCCAGAAATCAAGAGTGGAAGATTTTTATGCGCTTAAAAGCATTTTCAGGACGAATGAGCTGATTTCTGCCAATTGTAGCAAAATACTGAAAGGAAAGTGGGTTTGCCTTCATATTTGACCCAGAACAACTCAGTTCAGCATTTAAATATCATTGCAACAGCTTTTATTTAGCCAGCAATCAAGAGTGTACGTTTTTATGCGCTTAAAAGCATTTTCAGGCCGAATGAGCTGATTTCTGCCAATTGAAGGAAAATACTGAAAGGAAAGTGAATTTGCCTTCATATTTGAACCAGAACAACTCAATTCATTATGGAAATGTAATTGCAACAGCTTTTTTTTTAGCCAGAAATCAAGAGTGGAAGATTTTTATGCGCTTAAAAGCATTTTCAGGCCGAATGAGCTGATTTCTGCCAATTGAAGGAAAATACTGAAAGGAAAGTGGGTTTGCCTTCATATTTGACCCAGAACAACTCAGTTCAGCATTGAAATATCATTGCAACAGCTTTTGTTTAGCCAGAAAACAAGAGTGTACGTTTTTATGCGTTTAAAAGCATTTTCAGGCCGAATGAGCTGATTTCTGCCAATTGTAGCAAAATACTGAAAGGAAAGTGGGTTTGCCTTCATATTTGACCCAGAACAACTCAGTTCAGCATTTAAATATCATTGCAACAGCTTTTATTTAGCCAGCAATCAAGAGTGTACGTTTTTATGCGCTTAAAAGCATTTTCAGGCCGAATGAGCTGATTTCTGCCAATTGAAGGAAAATACTGAAAGGAAAGTGGGTTTGCCTTCATATTTGAACCAGAACAACTCAATTCATTATGGAAATGTAATTGCAACAGCTTTTTTTTTAGCCAGAAATCAAGAGTGTAAGTTTTTATGCGCTTAAAAGCATTTTTCAGCCGAATAAACAAATATGCTTGTTTCTGCCAATTGTCGCAAAATACTAAAGGGAAAGTGGGTTTACCTTCATATTTGACCCAGAACAACTCAGTTCAGCATGGAAATATCATTGCAACATCTTTTATTTAGCCAGAAATAAGGAGTTTAAGCTTTTATGCGCTTAAACGTATTTTCAGGCCGAATGAGCTGATTTCTGCCAATTGTAGCAAATACGGAAAGGAAAGTGGGTTTGCCTTCATATTTGACCCAGAACAACTCAGTTAAGCATTTAAATATCATTACAACAGCTTTTATTTAGCCAGAAATCAAGATTGTACGTTTTTATGCGCTTAAAAGCATTTTCAGGCCGAATGAGCACATATGCTTGTTTCTGCCAATTGCAGCAAAATACTGAAAGGAAAGTGGGTTTGCCTTAATATTTGACCCAGAACAACTCAGTTCAGCATGGAAATATCATTGCAACATCTTTTATTTAGCCAGAAATAAGGAGTTTAAGTTTTTATGCGCTTAAAAGCATTTTCAGGCCGAATGAGCTGATTTCTGCCAATTGTGGCAAAATACGGAAAGGAAAGTGGGTTTGCCTTCATATTTGACCCAGAACAACTCAGTTCAGCATGGAAATATCATTGCAACATCTTTTATTTAGCCAGAAATAAGGAGTTTAAGTTTTTATGCGCTTAAAAGCATTTTCAGGCCGAATGAGCTGATTTCTGCCAATTGTGGCAAAATACGGAAAGGAAAGTGGGTTTGCCTTCATATTTGACCCAGAACAACTCAGTTCAGCATGGAAATATCATTGCAACAGCTTTTATTAAGCCAGAAATCAAGAGTGTAAATTTATATGCGCTTACAAGCATTTTCTGGCCGAATGAGCAAATATGCTTGTTTCTGTCAATTGCAGCAAAATACTGAAGGTAAAGTGGGTTTGCCTTCATATTTGACCCAGAACAACTCAGTTCAGCATTGAAATATCATTGCAACAGCTTTTGTTTAGCCAGAAAACAAGAGTGTACGTTTTTATGCGTTTAAAAGCATTTTCAGGACGAATGAGCTGATTTCTGCCAATTGTAGCAAAATACTGAAAGGAAAGTGGCTTTGCCTTCATATTTGACCCAGAACAACTCAGTTCAGCATTGAGATATCATTGCAACATCTTTAATTTAGCCAGAAATAAAGAGTGGAAGTTTTTCAGGCCGAATGAGCAAATATGCTTGTTTCTGCCAATTGCAGCAAAATACTGAAAGGAAAATGGGTTTGCCTTCATATTTGACCCAGAACAACTCAGTTCAGCATGGAAATATTATTGCAACAGCTTTTATTTAGCCAGAAATGAAGATTTTAAGTTTGTATGCGCTTAAAAGCATTTTTCGGCCGAATGAACAAATATGCTTGTTTCTGCCAATTGTCGCAAAATACTGAAAGTAAAGTGGGTTTGCCTTCATATTTGAGCCAGAACAACTCACTTCAGCATGGAAATATCATTGCAACAGCTTTTATTTAGCCAGAAATCAAGAGTGGAAGTTTTTATGCGCTTAAAACCATTTTCAGGCCGAATGAGCTGATTTCTGCCAATTGTAGCAAAATACTGAAAGGAAAGTGGGTTTGCCTTCATATTTGAGCCAGAACAACTCACTTCAGCATGGAAATATCATTGCAACAGCTTTTATTTAGCCAGAAATCAAGAGTGGAAGTTTTTATGCGCTTAAAACCATTTTCAGGCCGAATGAGCTGATTTCTGCCAATTGTAGCAAAATACTGAAAGGAAAGTGGGTTTGCCTTCATATTTGACCCAGAACAACTCAGTTCAGCATTGAAATATCATTGCAACAGCTTTTGTTTAGCCAGAAAACAAGAGTGTACGTTTTTATGCGTTTAAAAGCATTTTCTGGCCGAATGAGCTGATTTCTGCCAATTGTAGCAAAATACTGAAAGGAAAGTGGCTTTGCCTTCATATTTGACCCAGAACAACTCAGTTCAGCATTGAGATATCATTGCAACATCTTTAATTTAGCCAGAAATAAAGAGTGGAAGTTTTTCAGGCCGAATGAGCAAATATGCTTGTTTCTGCCAATTGCAGCAAAATACTGAAAGGAAAATGGGTTTGCCTTCATATTTGACCCAGAACAACTCAGTTCAGCATGGAAATATTATTGCAACAGCTTTTATTTAGCCAGAAATGAAGATTGTAAGTTTTTATGCGCTTAAAAGCATTTTTCGGCCGAATGAACAAATATGCTTGTTTCTGCCAATTGTCGCAAAATACTGAAAGGAAAGTGGGTTTGCCTTCATATTTGAGGCAGAACAACTCACTTCAGCATGGAAATATCATTGCAACAGCTTTTATTTAGCCAGAAATCAAGAGTGGAAGTTTTTATACGCTTAAAACCATTTTCAGGCCGAATGAGCTGATTTCTGCCAATTGTAGCAAAATACTGAAAGGAAAGTGGGTTTGCCTTCATATTTGACCCAGAACAACTCAGTTCAGCATTTAAATATCATTGCAACAGCTTTTATTTAGCCAGCAATCAAGAGTGTAAGTTTTTATGCGTTTAAAAGCATTTTCAGGCCGAATGAGCTGATTTCTGCCAATTGAAGGAAAATACTGAAAGGAAAGTGGGTTTGCCTTCATATTTGAACCAGAACAACTCAATTCATTATGGAAATGTAATTGCAACAGCTTTTTTTTTAGCCAGAAATCAAGAGTGGAAGATTTTTATGCGCTTAAAAGCATTTTCAGGACGAATGAGCTGATTTCTGCCAATTGTAGCAAAATACTGAAAGGAAAGTGGGTTTGCCTTCATATTTGACCCAGAACAACTCAGTTCAGCATTTAAATATCATTGCAACAGCTTTTATTTAGCCAGCAATCAAGAGTGTACGTTTTTATGCGCTTAAAAGCATTTTCAGGCCGAATGAGCTGATTTCTGCCAATTGAAGGAAAATACTGAAAGGAAAGTGGGTTTGCCTTCATATTTGAACCAGAACAACTCAATTCATTATGGAAATGTAATTGCAACAGCTTTTTTTTTAGCCAGAAATCAAGAGTGGAAGATTTTTATGCGCTTAAAAGCATTTTCAGGCCGAATGAGCTGATTTCTGCCAATTGAAGGAAAATACTGAAAGGAAAGTGGGTTTGCCTTCATATTTGACCCAGAACAACTCAGTTCAGCATTGAAATATCATTGCAACAGCTTTTGTTTAGCCAGAAAACAAGAGTGTACGTTTTTATGCGTTTAAAAGCATTTTCAGGCCGAATGAGCTGATTTCTGCCAATTGTAGCAAAATACTGAAAGGAAAGTGGGTTTGCCTTCATATTTGACCCAGAACAACTCAGTTCAGCATTTAAATATCATTGCAACAGCTTTTATTTAGCCAGCAATCAAGAGTGTACGTTTTTATGCGCTTAAAAGCATTTTCAGGCCGAATGAGCTGATTTCTGCCAATTGAAGGAAAATACGGAAAGGAAAGTGGGTTTGCCTTCATATTTGAACCAGAACAACTCAATTCATTATGGAAATGTAATTGCAACAGCTTTTTTTTTAGCCAGAAATCAAGAGTGTAAGTTTTTATGCGCTTAAAAGCATTTTTCAGCCGAATAAACAAATATGCTTGTTTCTGCCAATTGTCGCAAAATACTAAAGGGAAAGTGGGTTTACCTTCATATTTGACCCAGAACAACTCAGTTCAGCATGGAAATATCATTGCAACATCTTTTATTTAGCCAGAAATAAGGAGTTTAAGCTTTTATGCGCTTAAACGTATTTTCAGGCCGAATGAGCTGATTTCTGCCAATTGTAGCAAATACGGAAAGGAAAGTGGGTTTGCCTTCATATTTGACCCAGAACAACTCAGTTAAGCATTTAAATATCATTACAACAGCTTTTATTTAGCCAGAAATCAAGATTGTACGTTTTTATGCGCTTAAAAGCATTTTCAGGCCGAATGAGCACATATGCTTGTTTCTGCCAATTGCAGCAAAATACTGAACGGAAAGTGGGTTTGCCTTAATATTTGACCCAGAACAACTCAGTTCAGCATGGAAATATCATTGCAACATCTTTTATTTAGCCAGAAATAAGGAGTTTAAGTTTTTATGCGCTTAAAAGCATTTTCAGGCCGAATGAGCTGATTTCTGCCAATTGTGGCAAAATACGGAAAGGAAAGTGGGTTTGCCTTCATATTTGACCCAGAACAACTCAGTTCAGCATGGAAATATCATTGCAACAGCTTTTATTTAGCCAGAAATCAAGAGTGTAAATTTATATGCGCTTACAAGCATTTTCTGGCCGAATGAGCAAATATGCTTGTTTCTGTCAATTGCAGCAAAATACTGAAGGTAAAGTGGGTTTGCCTTCATATTTGACCCAGAACAACTCAGTTCAGCATTGAAATATCATTGCAACAGCTTTTGTTTAGCCAGAAAACAAGAGTGTAAGTTTTTATGCGCTTAAAAGCATTTTCAGGCCGAATGAGCTGATTTCTGCCAATTGTAGCAAAATCCTGAAAGGAAAGTGGGTTTGCCTTCATATTTGACCCAGAACAACTCAGTTCAGCATTGAGATATCATTGCAACAGCTTTAATTTAGCCAGAAATAAAGAGTGGAAGTTTTTCAGGCCGAATGAGCAAATATGCTTGTTTCTGCCAATTGCAGCAAAATACTGAAAGGAAAATGGGTTTGCCTTCATATTTGACCCAGAACAACTCAGTTCAGCATGGAAATATTATTGCAACAGCTTTTATTTAGCCAGAAATGAAGATTGTAAGTTTTTATGCGCTTAAAAGCATTTTCAGGCCAAATGAGCTGATTTCTGCCAATTGCAGCAAAATACTGAAGGGAAAGTGGGTTTGCCTTCATATTTGACCCAGAACAACTCAATTCAGCATGGAAATATCATTTCAACAGCTTTTATTTAGCCAGAAATCAAGAGTGGAAGTTTTTATGCGCTTAAAAGCATTTTCAGGCCAAATGAGCTGATTTCTGCCAATTGCAGCAAAATACTGAAGGGAAAGTGGGTTTGCCTTCATCTTTAACCCAGAACAACTCAGTTCAGCATTTAAATATTATTGCAAAAGCTTTTATTTAGCCAGAAATCAAGAGTGTAAGTTTTTATACGCTTAAAAGCATTTTCAGGCCGAATGAGCTGATTTATGCCAATTGTAGCAAAATACTGAAAGGAAAGTGGGCTTGCCTTCATATTTGACCCAGAACAACTCAGTTCAGCATGGAAATGTCATTGCAACATCTTTTATTTAGCCAGAAATAAGGAGTTTAAGTTTTTATGCGCTTAAAAGCATTTTCAGGCCAAATAAGCTTATTTCTGCCAATTGCAGCAAAATACTGAAGGGAAAGTGGGTTTGCCTTCATATTTGACCCAGAACAACTCAGTTCAGCATGGAAATATTATTGCAACAGCTTTTATTTAGCCAGAAATCAAGAGTGGAAGTTTTTTAGGCCGAATGAGCAAATATGCTTGTTTCTGCCAATTGCAGCAAAATACTGAAGGGAAAGTGGGTTTGCCTTCATATTTGACCCAGAACAACTCAGTTCAGCATGGAAATATCATTGCAACAGCTTTTATTTAGCCAGAAATCAAGAGTGGAAGTTTTTATGCGCTTAAAACCATTTTCAGGCCGAATGAGCTGATTTCTGCCAATTGTAGCAAAATACTGAAAGGAAAGTGGGTTTGCCTTCATATTTGACCCAGAAAAACTCAGTTCAGCATGGAAATATCATTGCAACAGCTTTTATTTAGTCAGCAATCAAGAGTGTAAGTTTTTATGCGCTTAAAAGCATTTTTCGGCCGAATGAACAAATATGCTTGTTTCTGCCAATTGTCGCAAAATACTGAAGGGAAAGTGGGTTTGCCTTCATATTTGACCCAGAACAACTCAGTTCAGCATGAAAATATCATTGCAACAGCTTTTATTTAGTCAGAAATCAAGATTGTAAGTTTTTATGCGCTTAAAAGCAATTTCAGGCCGAATGAGCTGATTTCTGCCAATTGTAGCAAAATACTGACGAGAAAGTGGGTTTGCCTTCATATTTGACCCAGAACAACTCAGTTCAGCATGGAAATATCATTGCAACATCTTTTATTTAGCCAGAAATAAGGAGTTTAAGTTTTTTTGCGCTTAAACGCATTTTCAGGCCGAATGAGCTGATTTCTGCCAATTGTAGCAAAATACGGAAAGGAAAGTGGGTTTGCCTTCATATTTGACCCAGAACAACTCAGTTCATAATTTAAATATCATTACAACAGCTTTTATTTAGCCAGAAATGAAGATTGTAAGTTTTTATGCGCTTAAAAGCATTTTCAGGCCAAATGAGCTGATTTCTGCCAATTGCAGCAAAATACTGAAGGGAAAGTGGGTTTGCCTTCATATTTGACCCAGAACAACTCAATTCAGCATGGAAATATCATTGCAACAGCTTTTATTTAGCCAGAAATCAAGAGTGGAAGTTTTTATGCGCTTAAAAGCATTTTCAGGCCAAATGAGCACATATGCTTGTTTCTGCCAATTGCAGCAAAATACTGAAAGGAAAGTCGGTTTGCCTTCATATTTGACCCAGAACAACTCAGTTCAGCATGGAAATATCATTGCAACATCTTTTATTTAGCCAGAAATAAGGAGTTTAAGTTTTTATGCGCTTAAAAGCATTTTCAGGCCGAATGAGCTGATTTCTGCCAATTGTAGCAAAATACTGAAGGGAAAGTGGGTTTCCCTTCATATTTGACCCAGAACAACTCAGTTCAGCATGGAAATATCATTGCAACAGCTTTTATTTAGCCAGAAATCAAGAGTGTAAGTTTTTATGCGCTTAAAAGCATTTTTCGGCCGAATGAACAAATATGCTTGTTTCTGCCAATTGTCGCAAAATACTGAAAGGAAAGTGGGTTTGCCTTCATATTTGACCCAGAACAACTCAGTTCAGCATGGAAATGTCATTGCAACATCTTTTATTTAGCCAGAAATAAGGAGTTTAAGTTTTTATGCGCTTAAAAGCATTTTCAGGCCAAATAAGCTTATTTCTGCCAATTGCAGCAAAATACTGAAGGGAAAGTGGGTTTGCCTTCATATTTGACCCAGAACAACTCAGTTCAGCATGGAAATATTATTGCAACAGCTTTTATTTAGCCAGAAATCAAGAGTGGAAGTTTTTTAGGCCGAATGAGCAAATATGCTTGTTTCTGCCAATTGCAGCAAAATACTGAAGGGAAAGTGGGTTTGCCTTCATATTTGACCCAAAACAACTCAGTTCAGCATGGAAATATCATTGCAACAGCTTTTATTTAGCCAGAAATCAAGAGTGGAAGTTTTTATACGCTTAAAACCATTTTCAGGCCGAATGAGCTGATTTCTGCCAATTGTAGCAAAATACTGAAAGGAAAGTGGGTTTGCCTTCATATTTGACCCAGAAAAACTCAGTTCAGCATGGAAATATCATTGCAACAGCTTTTATTTAGTCAGCAATCAAGAGTGTAAGTTTTTATGCGCTAAAAAGCATTTTTCGGCCGAATGAACAAATATGCTTGTTTCTGCCAATTGTCGCAAAATACTGAAGGGAAAGTGGGTTTGCCTTCATATTTGACCCAGAACAACTCAGTTCAGCATGAAAATATCATTGCAACAGCTTTTATTTAGTCAGAAATCAAGATTGTAAGTTTTTATGCGCTTAAAAGCAATTTCAGGCCGAATGAGCTGATTTCTGCCAATTGTAGCAAAATACTGAAAGGAAAGTGGGTTTGCCTTCATATTTGACCCAGAACAACTCAGTTCAGCATGGAAATATCATTGCAACAGCTTTTATTTAGCCAGAAATAAGGAGTTTAAGTTTTTTTGCGCTTAAACGCATTTTCAGGCCGAATGAGCT
Organism: Channa argus; assembly: GCF_033026475.1. Taxonomy (NCBI): domain Eukaryota; kingdom Metazoa; phylum Chordata; class Actinopteri; order Anabantiformes; family Channidae; genus Channa; species Channa argus. The sequence continues at coordinate 111,368 of NW_027125259.1, read as the reverse complement.
GATTTCTGCCAATTGTAGCAAAATACGGAAAGGAAAGTGGGTTTGCCTTCATATTTGACCCAGAACAACTCAGTTCATAATTTAAATATCATTACAACAGCTTTTATTTAGCCAGAAATCAAGATTGTAAGTTTTTATGCGCTTAAAAGCATTTTCAGGCCGAATGAGCACATATGCTTGTTTCTGCCAATTGCAGCAAAATACTGAAAGGAAAATGGGTTTGCCTTCATATTTGACCCAGAACAACTCAGTTCAGCATGGAAATATTATTGCAACAGCTTTTATTTAGCCAAAAATGAAGATTGTAAGTTTTTATACGCTTAAAAGCATTTTCAGGCCAAATGAGCTGATTTCTGCCAATAGCAGCAAAATACTGAAGGGAAAGTGGGTTTGCCTTCATATTTGACCCAGAACAACTCAATTCAGCATGGAAATATCATTGCAACAGCTTTTATTTAGCCAGAAATCAAGAGTGGAAGTTTTTATGCGCTTAAAAGCATTTTCAGGCCAAATGAGCACATATGCTTGTTTCTGCCAATTGCAGCAAAATACTGAAAGGAAAGTCGGTTTGCCTTCATATTTGACCCAGAACAACTCAGTTCAGCATGGAAATATCATTGCAACATCTTTTATTTAGCCAGAAATAAGGAGTTTAAGTTTTTATGCGCTTAAAAGCATTTTCAGGCCGAATGAGCTGATTTCTGCCAATTGTAGCAAAATACTGAAGGGAAAGTGGGTTTGCCTTCATATTTGACCCAGAACAACTCAGTTCAGCATGGAAATATCATTGCAACAGCTTTTATTTAGCCAGAAATCAAGAGTGTAAGTTTTTATGCGCTTAAAAGCATTTTTCGGCCGAATGAACAAATATGCTTGTTTCTGCCAATTGTCGCAAAATACTGAAAGGAAAGTGGGTTTGCCTTCATATTTGACCCAGAACAACTCAGTTCAGCATGAAAATATCATTGCAACAGCTTTTATTTAGTCAGAAATCAAGATTGTAAGTTTTTATGCGCTTAAAAGCATTTTCAGGCCGAATGAGCACTTATGCTTGTTTCTGCCAATTGCAGCAAAATACTGAAAGGAAAGTGGGCTTGCCTTAATATTTGACCCAGAACAACTCAGGTCAGCATGGAAATATCATTGCAACATCTTTTATTTAGCCAGAAATAAGGAGTTTAAGTTTTTATACGCTTCAAAGCATTTTCAGGCCGAATGAGCTGATTTCTGCCAATTGTAGCAAAATACGGAAAGGAAAGTGGGTTTGCCTTCATATTTGACCCAGAACAACTCAGTTCAGCATTTAAATATAATTGCAACAGCTTTTATTTACTCAGAAATAAAGAGTGGAAGTTTTTCAGGCCAAATGAGCAAATATGCTTGTTTCTGCCAATTGAAGGAAAATACTGAAAGGAAAGTGGGTTTGCCTTCATATTTGAACCAGAACAACTCAATTCAGCATGGAAATGTCATTGCAACAGCTTTTTTTTTAGCCAGAAATCAAGAGTGGAAGATTTTTATGCGCTTAAAAGCATTTTCAGGCGAAATAAGCTGATTTCTGACAATTGTAGCAAAATACTGAAAGGAAAGTGGGTTTGCCTTCATATTTGACCCAGAACAACTCAATTCAGCATGGAAATATCATTGCAACAGCTTTAATTTAGCCAGAAATCAAGAGTGTAAGTTTTTATGCGCTTAAAAGCATTTTTCGGTCGAATAAACAAATATGCTTGTTTCTGCCAATTGTCGCAAAATACTAAAGGGAAAGTGGGTTTGCCTTCATATTTGACCCAGAACAACTCAGTTCAGCATGGAAATATCATTGCAACATCTTTTATTTAGCCAGAAATAAGGAGTTTAAGTTTTTATGCGCTTAAAAGCATTTTCAGGCCGAATGAGCTGATTTCTGCCAATTGTGGCAAAATACGGAAAGGAAAGTGGGTTTGCCTTCATATTTGACCCAGAACAACTCAGTTCAGCATGGAAATATCATTGCAACAGCTTTTATTTAGCCAGAAATCAAGAGTGTAAATTTATATGCGCTTACAAGCATTTTCTGGCCGAATGAGCAAATATGCTTGTTTCTGTCAATTGCAGCAAAATACTGAAGGTAAAGTGGGTTTGCCTTCATATTTGACCCAGAACAACTCAGTTCAGCATTGAAATATCATTGCAACAGCTTTTGTTTAGCCAGAAAACAAGAGTGTACGTTTTTATGCGTTTAAAACCATTTTCAGGCCGAATGAGCTGATTTCTGCCAATTGTAGCAAAATACTGAAAGGAAAGTGGCTTTGCCTTCATATTTGACCCAGAACAACTCAGTTCAGCATTGAGATATCATTGCAACATCTTTAATTTAGCCAGAAATAAAGAGTGGAAGTTTTTCAGGCCGAATGAGCAAATATGCTTGTTTCTGCCAATTGCAGCAAAATACTGAAAGGAAAATGGGTTTGCCTTCATATTTGACCCAGAACAACTCAGTTCAGCATGGAAATATTATTGCAACAGCTTTTATTTAGCCAGAAATGAAGATTGTAAGTTTTTATGCGCTTAAAAGCATTTTTCGGCCGAATGAGCTGATTTCTGCCAATATTAGCAAAATACTGAAAGGAAAGTGGGTTTGCCTTCATATTTGACCCAGAACAACTCAGTTCAGCATTTAAATATCATTGCAACAGCTTTTATTTAGCCAGCAATCAAGAGTGTAAGTTTTTATGCGCTTAAAAGCATTTTCAGGCCGAATGAGCTGATTTCTGCCAATTGAAGGAAAATACTGAAAGGAAAGTGGGTTTGCCTTCATATTTGAACCAGAACAACTCAATTCATTATGGAAATGTAATTGCAACAGCTTTTTTTTTAGCCAGAAATCAAGAGTGGAAGATTTTTATGCGCTTAAAAGCATTTTCAGGCGAAATAAGCTGATTTCTGCCAATTGTAGCAAAATACTGAAAGGAAAGTGGGTTTGCCTTCATATTTGACCCAGAACAACTCAATTCAGCATGGAAATATCATTGCAACAGCTTTAATTTAGCCAGAAATCAAGATTGTAAGTTTTTATGCGCTTAAAAGCATTTTCAGGCCGAATGAGCACATATGCTTGTTTCTGCCAATTGCAGCAAAACACTGAAAGGAAAGTCGGTTTGCCTTCATATTTGACCCAGAACAACTCAGTTCAGCATGGAAATATCATTGCAACATCTTTTATTTAGCCAGAAATAAGGAGTTTAAGTTTTTGTGCGCTTAAAAGCATTTTCAGGCCAAATGAGCTGATTTCTGCCAATTGTAGCAAAATACTGAAGGGAAAGTGGGTTTGCCTTCATATTTGACCCAGAACAACTCAGTTCAGCATGGAAATATCATTGCAACAGCTTTTATTTAGCCAGAAATCAAGAGTGTAAGTTTTTATGCGCTTAAAAGCATTTTTCGGCCGAATGAACAAATATGCTTGTTTCTGCCAATTGTCGCAAAATACTGAAAGGAAAGTGGGTTTGCCTTCATATTTGACCCAGAACAACTCAGTTCAGCATGAAAATATCATTGCAACAGCTTTTATTTAGTCAGAAATCAAGATTGTAAGTTTTTATGCGCTTAAAAGCATTTTCAGGCCGAATGAGCACTTATGCTTGTTTCTGCCAATTGCAGCAAAATACTGAAAGGAAAGTGGGCTTGCCTTAATATTTGACCCAGAACAACTCAGGTCAGCATGTAAATATCATTGCAACATCTTTTATTTAGCCAGAAATAAGGAGTTTAAGTTTTTATACGCTTAAAAGCATTTTCAGGCCGAATGAGCTGATTTCTGCCAATTGTAGCAAAATACGGAAAGGAAAGTGGGTTTGCCTTCATATTTGACCCAGAACAACTCAGTTCAGCATTTAAATATAATTGCAACAGCTTTTATTTACTCAGAAATAAAGAGTGGAAGTTTTTCAGGCCAAATGAGCAAATATGCTTGTTTCTGCCAATTGCAGCAAAATACTGAAAGGAAAATGGGTTTGCCTTCATATTTGACCCCGAACTACTCAGTTCAGCATTTAAATATAATTGCAACAGCTTTTATTTAGCCAGCAATCAAGAGTGTAAGTTTTTATGCGCTTAAAAGCATTTTCAGGCCGAATGAGCTGATTTCTGACAATTGAAGGAAAATACTGAAAGGAAAGTGGGTTTGCCTTCATATTTGAACCAGAACAACTCAATTCAGCATGGAAATGTCATTGCAACAGCTTTTTTTTTAGCCAGAAATCAAGAGTGGAAGATTTTTATGCGCTTAAAAGCATTTTCAGGCGAAATAAGCTGATTTCTGCCAATTGTAGCAAAATACTGAAAGGAAAGTGGGTTTGCCTTCATATTTGACCCAGAACAACTCAATTCAGCATGGAAATATCATTGCAACAGCTTTAATTTAGCCAGAAATCAAGAGTGTAAGTTTTTATGCGCTTAAAAGCATTTTTCGGTCGAATAAACAAATATGCTTGTTTCTGCCAATTGTCGCAAAATACTAAAGGGAAAGTGGGTTTGCCTTCATATTTGACCCAGAACAACTCAGTTCAGCATGGAAATATCATTGCAACAGCTTTTATTTAGCCAGAAATCAAGAGTGTAAATTTATATGCGCTTACAAGCATTTTCTGGCCGAATGAGCAAATATGCTTGTTTCTGTCAATTGCAGCAAAATACTGAAGGTAAAGTGGGTTTGCCTTCATATTTGACCCAGAACAACTCAGTTCAGCATTGAAATATCATTGCAACAGCTTTTGTTTAGCCAGAAAACAAGAGTGTACGTTTTTATGCGTTTAAAAGCATTTTCAGGACGAATGAGCTGATTTCTGCCAATTGTAGCAAAATACTGAAAGGAAAGTGGCTTTGCCTTCATATTTGACCCAGAACAACTCAGTTCAGCATTGAGATATCATTGCAACATCTTTAATTTAGCCAGAAATAAAGAGTGGAAGTTTTTCAGGCCGAATGAGCAAATATGCTTGTTTCTGCCAATTGCAGCAAAATACTGAAAGGAAAATGGGTTTGCCTTCATATTTGACCCAGAACAACTCAGTTCAGCATGGAAATATTATTGCAACAGCTTTTATTTAGCCAGAAATGAAGATTGTAAGTTTTTATGCGCTTAAAAGCATTTTTCGGCCGAATGAACAAATATGCTTGTTTCTGCCAATTGTCGCAAAATACTGAAAGGAAAGTGGGTTTGCCTTCATATTTGAGCCAGAACAACTCACTTCAGCATGGAAATATCATTGCAACAGCTTTTATTTAGCCAGAAATCAAGAGTGGAAGTTTTTATGCGCTTAAAACCATTTTCAGGCCGAATGAGCTGATTTCTGCCAATATTAGCAAAATACTGAAAGGAAAGTGGGTTTGCCTTCATATTTGACCCAGAACAACTCAGTTCAGCATTTAAATATCATTGCAACAGCTTTTATTTAGCCAGCAATCAAGAGTGTAAGTTTTTATGCGCTTAAAAGCATTTTCAGGCCGAATGAGCTGATTTCTGCCAATTGAAGGAAAATACTGAAAGGAAAGTGGGTTTGCCTTCATATTTGAACCAGAACAACTCAATTCATTATGGAAATGTAATTGCAACAGCTTTTTTTTTAGCCAGAAATCAAGAGTGGAAGATTTTTATGCGCTTAAAAGCATTTTCAGGCGAAATAAGCTGATTTCTGCCAATTGTAGCAAAATACTGAAAGGAAAGTGGGTTTGCCTTAATATTTGACCCAGAACAACTCAGTTCAGCATGGAAATATCATTGCAACAGCTTTTATTTAGCCAGAAATCAAGAGTGTAAATTTATATGCGCTTACAAGCATTTTCTGGCCGAATGAGCAAATATGCTTGTTTCTGTCAATTGCAGCAAAATACTGAAGGTAAAGTGGGTTTGCCTTCATATTTGACCCAGAACAACTCAGTTCAGCATTGAAATATCATTGCAACAGCTTTTGTTTAGCCAGAAAACAAGAGTGTAAGTTTTTATGCGCTTAAAAGCATTTTCAGGCCGAATGAGCTGATTTCTGCCAATTGTAGCAAAATACTGAAAGGAAAGTGGGTTTGCCTTCATATTTGACCCAGAACAACTCAGTTCAGCATGGAAATATTATTGCAAAAGCTTTTATTTAGCCAGAAATGAAGATTGTAAGTTTTTATGCGCTTAAAAGCATTTTCAGGCCAAATGAGCTGATTTCTGCCAATTGCAGCAAAATACTGAAGGGAAAGTGGGTTTGCCTTCATATTTGACCCAGAACAACTCAATTCAGCATGGAAATATCATTGCAACAGCTTTTATTTAGCCAGAAATCAAGAGTGGAAGTTTTTATGCGCTTAAAAGCATTTTCAGGCCAAATGAGCTGATTTCTGCCAATTGCAGCAAAATACTGAAGGGAAAGTGGGTTTGCCTTCATCTTTAACCCAGAACAACTCAGTTCAGCATTTAAATATTATTGCAAAAGCTTTTATTTAGCCAGAAATCAAGAGTGTAAGTTTTTATACGCTTAAAAGCATTTTCAGGCCGAATGAGCTGATTTATGCCAATTGTAGCAAAATACTGAAAGGAAAGTGGGCTTGCCTTCATATTTGACCCAGAACAACTCAGTTCAGCATGGAAATGTCATTGCAACATCTTTTATTTAGCCAGAAATAAGGAGTTTAAGTTTTTATGCGCTTAAAAGCATTTTCAGGCCAAATAAGCTTATTTCTGCCAATTGCAGCAAAATACTGAAGGGAAAGTGGGTTTGCCTTCATATTTGACCCAGAACAACTCAGTTCAGCATGGAAATATTATTGCAACAGCTTTTATTTAGCCAGAAATCAAGAGTGGAAGTTTTTTAGGCCGAATGAGCAAATATGCTTGTTTCTGCCAATTGCAGCAAAATACTGAAGGGAAAGTGGGTTTGCCTTCATATTTGACCCAGAACAACTCAGTTCAGCATGGAAATATCATTGCAACAGCTTTTATTTAGCCAGAAATCAAGAGTGGAAGTTTTTATGCGCTTAAAACCATTTTCAGGCCGAATGAGCTGATTTCTGCCAATTGTAGCAAAATACTGAAAGGAAAGTGGGTTTGCCTTCATATTTGACCCAGAACAACTCAGTTCAGCATGGAAATATCATTGCAACAGCTTTTATTTAGTCAGCAATCAAGAGTGTAAGTTTTTATGCGCTTAAAAGCATTTTTCGGCCGAATGAACAAATATGCTTGTTTCTGCCAATTGCAGCAAAATACTGAAGGGAAAGTGGGTTTGCCTTCATATTTGACCCAGAACAACTCAGTTCAGCATGAAAATATCATTGCAACAGCTTTTATTTAGTCAGAAATCAAGATTGTAAGTTTTTATGCGCTTAAAAGCAATTTCAGGCCGAATGAGCTGATTTCTGCCAATTGTAGCAAAATACTGACGAGAAAGTGGGTTTGCCTTCATATTTGACCCAGAACAACTCAGTTCAGCATGGAAATATCATTGCAACATCTTTTATTTAGCCAGAAATAAGGAGTTTAAGTTTTTTTGCGCTTAAACGCATTTTCAGGCCGAATGAGCTGATTTCTGCCAATTGTAGCAAAATACGGAAAGGAAAGTGGGTTTGCCTTCATAGTTGACCCAGAACAACTCAGTTAAGCATTTAAATATCATTACAACAGCTTTTATTTAGCCAGAAATCAAGATTGTAAGTTTTTATGCGCTTAAAAGCATTTTCAGGCCGAATGAGCACATATGCTTGTTTCTGCCAATTGCAGCAAAATACTGAAAGGAAAATGGGTTTGCCTTCATATTTGACCCAGAACAACTCAGTTCAGCATGGAAATATTATTGCAACAGCTTTTATTTAGCCAGAAATGAAGATTGTAAGTTTTTATACGCTTAAAAGCATTTTCAGGCCAAATGAGCTGATTTCTGCCAATGGCAGCAAAATACTGACGAGAAAGTGGGTTTGCCTTCATATTTGACCCAGAACAACTCAGTTCAGCATGGAAATATCATTGCAACATCTTTTATTTAGCCAGAAATAAGGAGTTTAAGTTTTTATGCGCTTAAAAGCATTTTCAGGCGAAATAAGCTGATTTCTGCCAATTGTAGCAAAATACTGAAAGGAAAGTGGGTTTGCCTTCATATTTGACCCAGAACAACTCAATTCAGCATGGAAATATCATTGCAACAGCTTTAATTTAGCCAGAAATCAAGAGTGGAAGTTTTTATGCGCTTAAAAGCATTTTTCGGCCGAATAAACAAATATGCTTCTTTCTGCCAATTGTCGCAAAATACTAAAGGGAAAGTGGGTTTACCTTCATATTTGACCCAGAACAACTCAGTTCAGCATGGAAATATCATTGCAACATCTTTTATTTAGCCAGAAATAAGGAGTTTAAGCTTTTATGCGCTTAAACGTATTTTCAGGCCGAATGAGCTGATTTCTGCCAATTGTAGCAAAATACGGAAAGGAAAGTGGGTTTGCCTTCATATTTGACCCAGAACAACTCAGTTAAGCATTTAAATATCATTACAACAGCTTTTATTTAGCCAGAAATCAAGATTGTAAGTTTTTATGCGCTTAAAAGCATTTTCAGGCCGAATGAGCACATATGCTTGTTTCTGCCAATTGCAGCAAAATACTGAAAGGAAAGTGGGTTTGCCTTAATATTTGACCCAGAACAACTCAGTTCAGCATGGAAATATCATTGCAACATCTTTTATTTAGCCAGAAATAAGGAGTTTAAGTTTTTATGCGCTTAAAAGCATTTTCAGGCCGAATGAGCTGATTTCTGCCAATTGTGGCAAAATACGGAAAGGAAAGTGGGTTTGCCTTCATATTTGACCCAGAACAACTCAGTTCAGCATGGAAATATCATTGCAACAGCTTTTATTTAGCCAGAAATCAAGAGTGTAAATTTATATGCGCTTACAAGCATTTTCTGGCCGAATGAGCAAATATGCTTGTTTCTGTCAATTGCAGCAAAATACTGAAGGTAAAGTGGGTTTGCCTTCATATTTGACCCAGAACAACTCAGTTCAGCATTGAAATATCATTGCAACAGCTTTTGTTTAGCCAGAAAACAAGAGTGTAAGTTTTTATGCGCTTAAAAGCATTTTCAGGCCGAATGAGCTGATTTCTGTCAATTGCAGCAAAATACTGAAGGGAAAGTGGGTTTGCCTTCATATTTGACCCAGAACAACTCAATTCAGCATTTAAATATTATTGCAAAAGCTTTTATTTAGCCAGAAATCAAGAGTGGAAGTTTTTATGCGCTTAAAAGCATTTTCAGGCCAAATGAGCTGATTTCTGCCAATTGCAGCAAAATACTGAAGGGAAAGTGGGTTTGCCTTCATCTTTAACCCAGAACAACTCAGTTCAGCATTTAAATATTATTGCAAAAGCTTTTATTTAGCCAGAAATCAAGAGTGTAAGTTTTTATACGCTTAAAAGCATTTTCAGACCGAATGAGCTGATTTATGCCAATTGTAGCAAAATACTGAAAGGAAAGTGGGCTTGCCTTCATATTTGACCCAGAACAACTCAGTTCAGCATGGAAATGTCATTGCAACATCTTTTATTTAGCCAGAAATAAGGAGTTTAAGTTTTTATGCGCTTAAAAGCATTTTCAGGCCAAATAAGCTTATTTCTGCCAATTGCAGCAAAATACTGAAGGGAAAGTGGGTTTGCCTTCATATTTGACCCAGAACAACTCAGTTCAGCATGGAAATATTATTGCAACAGCTTTTATTTAGCCAGAAATCAAGAGTGGAAGTTTTTTAGGCCGAATGAGCAAATATGCTTGTTTCTGCCAATTGCAGCAAAATACTGAAGGGAAAGTGGGTTTGCCTTCATATTTGACCCAGAACAACTCAGTTCAGCATGGAAATATCATTGCAACATCTTTTATTTAGCCAGAAATAAGGAGTTTAAGTTTTTTTGCGCTTAAACGCATTTTCAGGCCGAATGAGCTGATTTCTGCCAATTGTAGCAAAATACGGAAAGGAAAGTGGGTTTGCCTTCATAGTTGACCCAGAACAACTCAGTTCATAATTTAAATATCATTACAACAGCTTTTATTTAGCCAGAAATCAAGATTGTAAGTTTTTATGCGCTTAAAAGCATTTTCAGGCCGAATGAGCACATATGCTTGTTTCTGCCAATTGCAGCAAAATACTGAAAGGAAAATGGGTTTGCCTTCATATTTGACCCAGAACAACTCAGTTCAGCATGGAAATATTATTGCAACAGCTTTTATTTAGCCAGAAATGAAGATTGTAAGTTTTTATACGCTTAAAAGCATTTTCAGGCCAAATGAGCTGATTTCTGCCAATGGCAGCAAAATACTGAAGGGAAAGTGGGTTTGCCTTCATATTTGACCCAGAACAACTCAATTCAGCATGGAAATATCATTGCAACAGCTTTTATTTAGCCAGAAATCAAGAGTGGAAGTTTTTATGCGCTTAAAAGCATTTTCAGGCCAAATGAGCTGATTTCTACCAATTGTAGCAAAATACTGACGAGAAAGTGGGTTTGCCTTCATATTTGACCCAGAACAACTCAGTTCAGCATGGAAATATCATTGCAACATCTTTTATTTAGCCAGAAATAAGGAGTTTAAGTTTTTTTGCGCTTAAACGCATTTTCAGGCCGAATGAGCTGATTTCTGCCAATTGTAGCAAAATACGGAAAGGAAAGTGGGTTTGCCTTCATATTTGACCCAGAACAACTCAGTTCAGCATGGAAATGTCATTGCAACATCTTTTATTTAGCCAGAAATAAGGAGTTTAAGTTTTTATGCGCTTAAAAGCATTTTCAGGCCAAATAAGCTGATTTCTGCCAATTGCAGCAAAATACTGAAGGGAAAGTGGGTTTGCCTTCATATTTGACCCAGAACAACTCAGTTCAGCATGGAAATATTATTGCAACAGCTTTTATTTAGCCAGAAATCAAGAGTGGAAGTTTTTTAGGCCGAATGAGCAAATATGCTTGTTTCTGCCAATTGCAGCAAAATACTGAAGGGAAAGTGGGTTTGCCTTCATATTTGACCCAGAACAACTCAGTTCAGCATGGAAATATCATTGCAACAGCTGTTATTTAGCCAGAAATCAAGAGTGGAAGTTTTTATGCGCTTAAAAGCAATTTCAGGCCGAATGAGCTGATTTCTGCCAATTGTAGCAAAATACTGACGAGAAAGTGGGTTTGCCTTTATATTTGACCCAGAACAACTCAGTTCAGCATGGAAATATCATTGCAACATCTTTTATTTAGCCAGAAATAAGGAGTTTAAGTTTTTTTGCGCTTAAACGCATTTTCAGGCCGAATGAGCTGATTTCTGCCAATTGTAGCAAAATACGGAAAGGAAAGTGGGTTTGCCTTCATATTTGACCCAGAACAACTCAGTTCATAATTTAAATATCATTACAACAGCTTTTATTTAGCCAGAAATCAAGATTGTAAGTTTTTATGCGCTTAAAAGCATTTTCAGGCCGAATGAGCACATATGCTTGTTTCTGCCAATTGCAGCAAAATACTGAAAGGAAAATGGGTTTGGCTTCATATTTGACCCAGAACAACTCAGTTCAGCATTTAAATATCATTGCAACAGCTTTTATTTAGCCAGCAATCAAGAGTGTAAGTTTTTATGCGCTTAAAAGCATTTTCAGGCCGAATGAGCTGATTTCTGCCAATTGAAGGAAAATACTGAAAGGAAAGTGGGTTTGCCTTCATATTTGAACCAGAACAACTCAATTCAGCATGGAAATGTCATTGCAACAGCTTTTTTTTTAGCCAGAAATCAAGAGTGGAAGATTTTTATGTGCTTAAAAGCATTTTCAGGCGAAATAAGCTGATTTCTGCCAATTGTGGCAAAATATGGAAAGGAAAGTGGGTTTGCCTTCATATTTGACCCAGAACAACTCAGTTCAGCATGGAAATATCATTGCAACAGCTTTTATTTAGCCAGAAATCAAGAGTGTAAATTTATATGCGCTTACAAGCATTTTCTGGCCGAATGAGCAAATATGCTTGTTTCTGTCAATTGCAGCAAAATACTGAAGGTAAAGTGGGTTTGCCTTCATATTTGACCCAGAACAACTCAGTTCAGCATTGAAATATCATTGCAACAGCTTTTGTTTAGCCAGAAAACAAGAGTGTACGTTTTTATGCGCTTAAAAGAATTTTCAGGCCGAATGAGCTGATTTCTGCCAATTGTAGCAAAATACTGAAAGGAAAGTGGGTTTGCCTTCATATTTGACCCAGAACAACTCAGTTCAGCATTGAGATATCATTGCAACATCTTTAATTTAGCCAGAAATAAAGAGTGGAAGTTTTTCAGGCCGAATGAGCAAATATGCTTGTTTCTGCCAATTGCAGCAAAATACTGAAAGGAAAATGGGTTTGCCTTCATATTTGACCCAGAACAACTCAGTTCAGCATGGAAATATTATTGCAACAGCTTTTATTTAGCCAGAAATGAAGATTGTAAGTTTTTATGCGCTTAAAAGCATTTTCAGGCCAAATGAGCTGATTTCTGCCAATTGCAGCAAAATACTGAAGGGAAAGTGGGTTTGCCTTCATATTTGACCCAGAACAACTCAATTCAACATGGAAATATCATTGCAACAGCTTTTATTTAGCCAGAAATCAAGAGTGGAAGTTTTTATGTGCTTAAAAGCATTTTCAGGCCAAATGAGCTGATTTCTGCCAATTGCAGCAAAATACTGAAGGGAAAGTGGGTTTGCCTTCATCTTTGACCCAGAACAACTCAGTTCAGCATTTAAATATTATTGCAAAAGCTTTTATTTAGCCAGAAATCAAGAGTGTAAGTTTTTATACGCTTAAAAGCATTTTCAGGCCGAATGAGCTGATTTATGCCAATTGTAGCAAAATACTGAAAGGAAAGTGGGCTTGCCTTCATATTTGACCCAGAACAACTCAGTTCAGCATGGAAATGTCATTGCAAGATCTTTTATTTAGCCAGAAATAAGGAGTTTAAGTTTTTATGCGCTTAAAATCATTTTCAGGCCAAATGAGCTGATTTCTGCCAATTGCAGCAAAATCCTGAAGGGAAAGTGGGTTTGCCTTCATATTTGACCCAGAACAACTCAATTCAACATGGAAATATCATTGCAACAGCTTTTATTTAGCCAGAAATTAAGAGTGGAAGTTTTTATGTGCTTAAAAGCACTTTCAGGCCAAATGAGCTGATTTCTGCCAATTGCAGCAAAATACTGAAGGGAAAGTGGGTTTGCCTTCATCTTTGACCCAGAACAACTCAGTTCAGCATTTAAATATTATTGCAAAAGCTTTTATTTAGCCAGAAATCAAGAGTGGAAGTTTTTCAGGCCGAATGAGCAAATATGCTTTTTTCTGCCAATTGCAGCAAAATACTGAAAGGAAAATGGGTTTGCCTTCATATTTGACCCAGAACAACTCAGTTCAGCATGGAAATATTATTGCAACAGCTTTTATTTAGCCAGAAATGAAGATTGTAAGTTTTTATGCACTTAAAAGTATTTTCAGGCCAAATGAGCTGATTTCTGCCAATTGCAGTAAAATCCTGAAGGGAAAGTGGGTTTGCCTTCATATTTGACCCAGAACAACTCAATTCAACATGGAAATATCATTGCAACAGCTTTTATTTAGCCAGAAATCAAGAGTGGAAGTTTTTTAGGCCGAATGAGCAAATATGCTTGTTGCTGCCAATTGCAGCAAAATACTGAAGGGAAAGTGGGTTTGCCTTCATATTTGACCCAGAACAACTCAGTTCATAATTTAAATATCATTACAACAGCTTTTATTTAGCCAGAAATCAAGATTGTAAGTTTTTATGCGCTTAAAAGCATTTTCAGGCCGAATGAGCACATATGCTTGTTTCTGCCAATTGCAGCAAAATACTGAAAGGAAAATGGGTTTGCCTTCATATTTGACCCAGAACAACTCAGTTCAGCATGGAAATATTATTGCAACAGCTTTTATTTAGCCAGAAATGAAGATTGTAAGTTTTTATACGCTTAAAAGCATTTTCAGGCCAAATGAGCTGATTTCTGCCAATTGCAGCAAAATACTGAAGGGAAAGTGGGTTTGCCTTCATATTTGACCCAGAACAACTCAATTCAGCATGGAAATATCATTGCAACAGCTTTTATTTAGCCAGAAATCAAGAGTGGAAGTTTCTATGCGCTTAAAAGCATTTTCAGGCCAAATGAGCTGATTTCTGCCAATTGCAGCAAAATACTGAAGGGAAAGTGGGTTTGCCTTCATCTTTAACCCAGAACAACTCAGTTCAGCATTTAAATATTATTGCAAAAGCTTTTATTTAGCCAGAAATCAAGAGTGTAAGTTTTTATATGCTTAAAAGCATTTTCAGGCCGAATGAGCTGATTTATGCCAATTGTAGCAAAATACTGAAAGGAAAGTGGGCTTGCCTTCATATTTGACCCAGAACAACTCAGTTCAGCATGGAAATGTCATGCAACATCTTTTATTTAGCCAGAAATAAGGAGTTTAAGTTTTTATGCGCTTAAAAGCATTTTCAGGCCAAATAAGCTGATTTCTGCCAATTGCAGCAAAATACAGAAGGGAAAGTGGGTTTGCCTTCATATTTGACCCAGAACAACTCAGTTCAGCATGGAAATATTATTGCAACAGCTTTTATTTAGCCAGAAATCAAGATTGTAAGTTTTTATGCGCTTAAAAGCATTTTCAGGCCGAATGAGCACATATGCTTGTTTCTGCCAATTGCAGCAAAATACTGAAAGGAAAGTCGGTTTGCCTTAATATTTGACCCAGAACAACTCAGTTCAGCATGGAAATATCATTGCAACATCTTTTATTTAGCCAGAAATAAGGAGTTTAAGTTTTTATGCGCTTAAAAGCATTTTCAGGCCGAATGAGCTGATTTCTGCCAATTGTAGCAAAATACTGAAGGGAAAGTGGGTTTGCCTTCATATTTGACCCAGAACAACTCAGTTTAGCATGGAAATATCATTGCAACAGCTTTTATTTAGCCAGAAATCAAGAGTGGAAATTTATATGCGCTTAAAACCATTGTCAGGCCGAATGAGCTGATTTCTGCCAATTGTAGCAAAATACTGAAGGGAAAGTGGGTTTGCCTTCATATTTGAACCAGAACAACTCAGTTCAGCATGGAAATATCATTGCAACAGCTTTTATTTAGCCAGAAATCAAGAGTGTAAGTTTTTATGCGCTTAAAAGCATTTTTCGGCCGAATGAACAAATATGTTTGTTCCTGCCAATTGTCGCAAAATACTAAAAGGAAAGTGGGTTTGCCTTCATATTTGACCCAGAACAACTCAGTTCAGCATGAAAATATCATTGCAACAGCTTTTATTTAGTCAGAAATCAAGATTGTAAGTTTTTATGCGCTTAAAAGCATTTTCAGGCCGAATGAGCTGATTTCTGCCAATTGTAGCAAAATACGGAAAGGAAAGTGGGTTTGCCTTCATATTTGATGCATAACAACTCAGTTCAGCATTGAGATATCATTGCAACAGCTTTAATTTACTCAGAAATAAAGAGTGGAAGTTTTTCAGGCCAAATGAGCAAATATGCTTGTTTCTGCCAATTGCAGCAAAGTACTGAAAGGAAAATGGGTTTGCCTTGATATTTGACCCAGAACAACTCAGTTCAGCATTTAAATATCATTGCAACAGCTTTTATTTAGCCAGCAATCAAGAGTGTAAGTTTTTATGCGCTTAAAAGCATTTTCAGGCCGAATGAGCTGATTTCTGCCAATTGAAGGAAAATACTGAAAGGAAAGTGGGTTTGCCTTCATATTTGAACCAGAACAACTCAATTCAGCATGGAAATGTCATTGCAACAGCTTTTTTTTTAGCCAGAAATCAAGAGTGGAAGATTTTTATGCGCTTAAAAGCATTTTCAGGCGAAATAAGCTGATTTCTGCCAATTGTAGCAAAATACTGAAAGGAAAGTGGGTTTGCCTTCATATTTGACCCAGAACAACTCAATTCAGCATGGAAATATCATTGCAACAGCTTTAATTTAGCCAGAAATCAAGAGTGTAAGTTTTTATGCGCTTAAAAGCATTTTTCGGTCGAATAAACAAATATGCTTGTTTCTGCCAATTGTCGCAAAATACTAAAGGGAAAGTGGGTTTGCCTTCATATTTGACCCAGAACAACTCAGTTCAGCATGGAAATATCATTGCAACATCTTTTATTTAGCCAGAAATAAGGAGTATAAGTTTTTATGCGCTTAAAAGCATTTTCAGGCCGAATGAGCTGATTTCTGCCAATTGTGGCAAAATACGGAATGGAAAGTGGGTTTGCCTTCATATTTGACCCAGAACAACTCAGTTCAGCATTTAAATATAATTGCAACAGCTTTTATTTACTCAGAAATAAAGAGTGGAAGTTTTTCAGGCCAAATGAGCAAATATGCTTGTTTCTGCCAATTGCAGCAAAATACTGAAAGGAAAATGGGTTTGCCTTCATATTTGACCCCGAACTACTCAGTTCAGCATTTAAATATAATTGCAACAGCTTTTATTTAGCCAGCAATCAAGAGTGTAAGTTTTTATGCGCTTAAAAGCATTTTCAGGCCGAATGAGCTGATTTCTGACAATTGAAGGAAAATACTGAAAGGAAAGTGGGTTTGCCTTCATATTTGAACCAGAACAACTCAATTCAGCATGGAAATGTCATTGCAACAGCTTTTTTTTTAGCCAGAAATCAAGAGTGGAAGATTTTTATGCGCTTAAAAGCATTTTCAGGCGAAATAAGCTGATTTCTGCCAATTGTAGCAAAATACTGAAAGGAAAGTGGGTTTGCCTTCATATTTGACCCAGAACAACTCAATTCAGCATGGAAATATCATTGCAACAGCTTTAATTTAGCCAGAAATCAAGAGTGTAAGTTTTTATGCGCTTAAAAGCATTTTTCGGTCGAATAAACAAATATGCTTGTTTCTGCCAATTGTCGCAAAATACTAAAGGGAAAGTGGGTTTGCCTTCATATTTGACCCAGAACAACTCAGTTCAGCATGGAAATATCATTGCAACAGCTTTTATTTAGCCAGAAATCAAGAGTGTAAATTTATATGCGCTTACAAGCATTTTCTGGCCGAATGAGCAAATATGCTTGTTTCTGTCAATTGCAGCAAAATACTGAAGGTAAAGTGGGTTTGCCTTCATATTTGACCCAGAACAACTCAGTTCAGCATTGAAATATCATTGCAACAGCTTTTGTTTAGCCAGAAAACAAGAGTGTACGTTTTTATGCGTTTAAAAGCATTTTCAGGACGAATGAGCTGATTTCTGCCAATTGTAGCAAAATACTGAAAGGAAAGTGGCTTTGCCTTCATATTTGACCCAGAACAACTCAGTTCAGCATTGAGATATCATTGCAACATCTTTAATTTAGCCAGAAATAAAGAGTGGAAGTTTTTCAGGCCGAATGAGCAAATATGCTTGTTTCTGCCAATTGCAGCAAAATACTGAAAGGAAAATGGGTTTGCCTTCATATTTGACCCAGAACAACTCAGTTCAGCATGGAAATATTATTGCAACAGCTTTTATTTAGCCAGAAATGAAGATTGTAAGTTTTTATGCGCTTAAAAGCATTTTTCGGCCGAATGAACAAATATGCTTGTTTCTGCCAATTGTCGCAAAATACTGAAAGGAAAGTGGGTTTGCCTTCATATTTGAGCCAGAACAACTCACTTCAGCATGGAAATATCATTGCAACAGCTTTTATTTAGCCAGAAATCAAGAGTGGAAGTTTTTATGCGCTTAAAACCATTTTCAGGCCGAATGAGCTGATTTCTGCCAATATTAGCAAAATACTGAAAGGAAAGTGGGTTTGCCTTCATATTTGACCCAGAACAACTCAGTTCAGCATTTAAATATCATTGCAACAGCTTTTATTTAGCCAGCAATCAAGAGTGTAAGTTTTTATGCGCTTAAAAGCATTTTCAGGCCGAATGAGCTGATTTCTGCCAATTGAAGGAAAATACTGAAAGGAAAGTGGGTTTGCCTTCATATTTGAACCAGAACAACTCAATTCATTATGGAAATGTAATTGCAACAGCTTTTTTTTTAGCCAGAAATCAAGAGTGGAAGATTTTTATGCGCTTAAAAGCATTTTCAGGCGAAATAAGCTGATTTCTGCCAATTGTAGCAAAATACTGAAAGGAAAGTGGGTTTGCCTTAATATTTGACCCAGAACAACTCAGTTCAGCATGGAAATATCATTGCAACAGCTTTTATTTAGCCAGAAATCAAGAGTGTAAATTTATATGCGCTTACAAGCATTTTCTGGCCGAATGAGCAAATATGCTTGTTTCTGTCAATTGCAGCAAAATACTGAAGGTAAAGTGGGTTTGCCTTCATATTTGACCCAGAACAACTCAGTTCAGCATTGAAATATCATTGCAACAGCTTTTGTTTAGCCAGAAAACAAGAGTGTACGTTTTTATGCGTTTAAAAGCATTTTCAGGACGAATGAGCTGATTTCTGCCAATTGTAGCAAAATACTGAAAGGAAAGTGGCTTTGCCTTCATATTTGACCCAGAACAACTCAGTTCAGCATTGAGATATCATTGCAACATCTTTAATTTAGCCAGAAATAAAGAGTGGAAGTTTTTCAGGCCGAATGAGCAAATATGCTTGTTTCTGCCAATTGCAGCAAAATACTGAAAGGAAAATGGGTTTGCCTTCATATTTGACCCAGAACAACTCAGTTCAGCATGGAAATATTATTGCAACAGCTTTTATTTAGCCAGAAATGAAGATTTTAAGTTTTTATGCGCTTAAAAGCATTTTTCGGCCGAATGAACAAATATGCTTGTTTCTGCCAATTGTCGCAAAATACTGAAAGGAAAGTGGGTTTGCCTTCATATTTGAGCCAGAACAACTCACTTCAGCATGGAAATATCATTGCAACAGCTTTTATTTAGCCAGAAATCAAGAGTGGAAGTTTTTATGCGCTTAAAACCATTTTCAGGCCGAATGAGCTGATTTCTGCCAATTGTAGCAAAATACTGAAAGGAAAGTGGGTTTGCCTTCATATTTGACCCAGAACAACTCAGTTCAGCATTTAAATATCATTGCAACAGCTTTTGTTTAGCCAGAAAACAAGAGTGTACGTTTTTATGCGTTTAAAAGCATTTTCAGGCCGAATGAGCTGATTTCTGCCAATTGTAGCAAAATACTGAAAGGAAAGTGGCTTTGCCTTCATATTTGACCCAGAACAACTCAGTTCAGCATTGAGATATCATTGCAACATCTTTAATTTAGCCAGAAATAAAGAGTGGAAGTTTTTCAGGCCGAATGAGCAAATATGCTTGTTTCTGCCAATTGCAGCAAAATACTGAAAGGAAAATGGGTTTGCCTTCATATTTGACCCAGAACAACTCAGGTCAGCATGGAAATATTATTGCAACAGCTTTTATTTAGCCAGAAATGAAGATTGTAAGTTTTTATGCGCTTAAAAGCATTTTTCGGCCGAATGAACAAATATGCTTGTTTCTGCCAATTGTCGCAAAATACTGAAAGGAAAGTGGGTTTGCCTTCATATTTGAGGCAGAACAACTCACTTCAGCATGGAAATATCATTGCAACAGCTTTTATTTAGCCAGAAATCAAGAGTGGAAGTTTTTATGCGCTTAAAACCATTTTCAGGCCGAATGAGCTGATTTCTGCCAATTGTAGCAAAATACTGAAAGGAAAGTGGGTTTGCCTTCATATTTGACCCAGAACAACTCAGTTCAGCATTTAAATATCATTGCAACAGCTTTTATTTAGCCAGCAATCAAGAGTGTAAGTTTTTATGCGCTTAAAAGCATTTTCAGGCCGAATGAGCTGATTTCTGCCAATTGAAGGAAAATACTGAAAGGAAAATGGGTTTGCCTTCATATTTGAACTAGAACAACTCAATTCATTATGGAAATGTAATTGCAACAGCTTTTTTTTTAGCCAGAAATCAAGAGTGGAAGATTTTTATGCGCTTAAAAGCATTTTCAGGCGAAATAAGCTGATTTCTGCCAATTGTAGCAAAATACTGAAAGGAAAGTGGGTTTGCCTTCATATTTGACCCAGAACAACTCAATTCAGCATGGAAATATCATTGTAACAGCTTTAATTTAGCCAGAAATCAAGAGTGTAAGTTTTTATGCGCTTAAAAGCATTTTTCAGCCGAATAAACAAATATGCTTGTTTCTGCCAATTGTCGCAAAATACTAAAGGGAAAGTGGGTTTACCTTCATATTTGACCCAGAACAACTCAGTTCAGCATGGAAATATCATTGCAACACCTTTTATTTAGCCAGAAATAAGGAGTTTAAGCTTTTATGCGCTTAAACGTATTTTCAGGCCGAATGAGCTGATTTCTGCCAATTGTAGCAAAATACGGAAAGGAAAGTGGGTTTGCCTTCATATTTGACCCAGAACAACTCAGTTAAGCATTTAAATATCATTACAACAGCTTTTATTTAGCCAGAAATCAAGATTGTAAGTTTTTATGCGCTTAAAAGCATTTTCAGGCCGAATGAGCACATATGCTTGTTTCTGCCAATTGCAGCAAAATACTGAAAGGAAAGTGGGTTTGCCTTTATATTTGACCCAGAACAACTCAGTTCAACATGGAAATATCATTGCAACATCTTTTATTTAGCCAGAAATAAGGAGTTTAAGTTTTTATGCGCTTAAAAGCATTTTCAGGCCGAATGAGCTGATTTCTGCCAATTGTGGCAAAATACGGAAAGGAAAGTGGGTTTGCCTTCATATTTGACCCAGAACAACTCAGTTCAGCATGGAAATATCATTGCAACAGCTTTTATTTAGCCAGAAATCAAGAGTGTAAATTTATATGCGCTTACAAGCATTTTCTGGCCGAATGAGCAAATATGCTTGTTTCTGCCAATTGCAGCAAAATACTGAAAGGAAAATGGGTTTGCCTTCATATTTGACCCAGAACAACTCAGTTCAGCATGGAAATATTATTGCAACAGCTTTTATTTAGCCAGAAATGAAGATTGTAAGTTTTTATGCGCTTAAAAGCATTTTCAGGCCAAATGAGCTGATTTCTGCCAATTGCAGCAAAATACTGAAGGGAAAGTGGGTTTGCCTTCATATTTGACCCAGAACAACTCAATTCAGCATGGAAATATCATTGCAACAGCTTTTATTTAGCCAGAAATCAAGAGTGGAAGTTTTTATGCGCTTAAAAGCATCTTCAGGCCAAATGAGCTGATTTCTGCCAATTGCAGCAAAATACTGAAGGGAAAGTGGGTTTGCCTTCATCTTTAACCCAGAAAAACTCAGTTCAGCATTTAAATATTATTGCAAAAGCTTTTATTTAGCCAGAAATCAAGAGTGTAAGTTTTTATACGCTTAAAAGCATTTTCAGGCCGAATGAGCTGATTTATGTCAATTGTAGCAAAATACTGAAGGGAAAGTGGGTTTGCCTTCATATTTGACCCAGAACAACTCAGTTCAGCATGGAAATATTATTGCAACAGCTTTTATTTAGCCAGAAATCAAGAGTGGAAGTTTTTTAGGCCGAATGAGCAAATATGCTTGTTTCTGCCAATTGCAGCAAAATACTGAAGGGAAAGTGGGTTTGCCTTCATATTTGACCCAGAACAACTCAGTTCAGCATGGAAATATCATTGCAACAGCTTTTATTTAGCCAGAAATCAAGAGTGGAAGTTTTTATGCGCTTAAAACCATTTTCAGGCCGAATGAGCTGATTTCTGCCAATTGTAGCAAAATACTGAAAGGAAAGTGGGTTTGCCTTCATATTTGACCCAGAAAAACTCAGTTCAGCATGGAAATATCATTGCAACAGCTTTTATTTAGTCAGCAATCAAGAGTGTAAGTTTTTATGCGCTTAAAAGCATTTTTCGGCCGAATGAACAAATATGCTTGTTTCTGCCAATTGTCGCAAAATACTGAAGGGAAAGTGGGTTTGCCTTCATATTTGACCCAGAACAACTCAGTTCAGCATGAAAATATCATTGCAACAGCTTTTATTTAGTCAGAAATCTAGATTGTAAGTTTTTATGCGCTTAAAAGCAATTTCAGGCCGAATGAGCTGATTTCTGCCAATTGTAGCAAAATACTGACGAGAAAGTGGGTTTGCCTTCATATTTGACCCAGAACAACTCAGTTCAGCATGGAAATATCATTGCAACATCTTTTATTTAGCCAGAAATAAGGAGTTTAAGTTTTTTTGCGCTTAAACGCATTTTCAGGCCGAATGAGCTGATTTCTGCCAATTGTAGCAAAATACGGAAAGGAAAGTGGGTTTGCCTTCATATTTGACCCAGAACAACTCAGTTCATAATTTAAATATCATTACAACAGCTTTTATTTAGCCAGAAATCAAGATTGTAAGTTTTTATGCGCTTAAAAGCATTTTCAGGCCGAATGAGCACATATGCTTGGTTCTGCCAATTGCAGCAAAATACTGAAAGGAAAATGGGTTTGCCTTCATATTTGACCCAGAACAACTCAGTTCAGCATGGAAATATTATTGCAACAGCTTTTATTTAGCCAGAAATGAAGATTGTAAGTTTTTATACGCTTAAAAGCATTTTCAGGCCAAATGAGCTGATTTCTGCCAATTGCAGCAAAATACTGAAGGGAAAGTGGGTTTGCCTTCATATTTGACCCAGAACAACTCAATTCAGCATGGAAATATCATTGCAACATCTTTTATTTAGCCAGAAATCAAGAGTGGAAGTTTTTATGCGCTTAAAAGCATTTTCAGGCCAAATGAGCACATATGCTTGTTTCTGCCAATTGCAGCAAAATACTGAAAGGAAAGTCGGTTTGCCTTCATATTTGACCCAGAACAACTCAGTTCAGCATGGAAATATCATTGCAACAGCTTTTATTTAGCCAGAAATCAAGAGTGTAAGTTTTTATGCGCTTAAAAGCATTTTTCGGCCAAATGAACAAATATGCTTGTTTCTGCCAATTGTCGCAAAATACTGAAAGGAAAGTGGGTTTGCCTTCATATTTGACCCAGAACAACTCAGTTCAGCATGAAAATATCATTGCAACAGCTTTTATTTAGTCAGAAATCAAGATTGTAAGTTTTTATGCGCTTAAAAGCATTTTCAGGCCGAATGAGCACTTATGCTTGTTTCTGCCAATTGCAGCAAAATACTGAAAGGAAAGTGGGCTTGCCTTAATATTTGACCCAGAACAACTCAGGTCAGCATGGAAATATCATTGCAACATCTTTTATTTAGCCAGAAATAAGGAGTTTAAGTTTTTATACGCTTAAAAGCATTTTCAGGCCGAATGAGCTGATTTCTGCCAATTGTAGCAAAATACGGAAAGGAAAGTGGGTTTGCCTTCATATTTGATGCATAACAACTCAGTTCAGCATTGAGATATCATTGCAACAGCTTTAATTTACTCAGAAATAAAGAGTGGAAGTTTTTCAGGCCAAATGAGCAAATATGCTTGTTTCTGCCAATTGCAGCAAAATACTGAAAGGAAAATGGGTTTGCCTTGATATTTGACCCAGAACAACTCAGTTCAGCATTTAAATATCATTGCAACAGCTTTTATTTAGCCAGCAATCAAGAGTGTAAGTTTTTATGCGCTTAAAAGCATTTTCAGGCCGAATGAGCTGATTTCTGCCAATTGAAGGAAAATACTGAAAGGAAAGTGGGTTTGCCTTCATATTTGAACCAGAACAACTCAATTCAGCATGGAAATGTCATTGCAACAGCTTTTTTTTTAGCCAGAAATCAAGAGTGGAAGATTTTTATGCGCTTAAAAGCATTTTCAGGCGAAATAAGCTGATTTCTGCCAATTGTAGCAAAATACTGAAAGGAAAGTGGGTTTCCTTCATATTTGACCCAGAACAACTCAATTCAGCATGGAAATATCATTGCAACAGCTTTAATTTAGCCAGAAATCAAGAGTGTAAGTTTTTATGCGCTTAAAAGCATTTTTCGGTCGAATAAACAAATATGCTTGTTTCTGCCAATTGTCGCAAAATACTAAAGGGAAAGTGGGTTTGCCTTCATATTTGACCCAGAACAACTCAGTTCAGCATGGAAATATCATTGCAACATCTTTTATTTAGCCAGAAATAAGGAGTTTAAGTTTTTATGCGCTTAAAAGCATTTTCAGGCCGAATGAGCTGATTTCTGCCAATTGTGGCAAAATACGGAAAGGAAAGTGGGTTTGCCTTCATATTTGACCCAGAACAACTCAGTTCAGCATGGAAATATCATTGCAACAGCTTTTATTTAGCCAGAAATCAAGAGTGTAAATTTATATGCGCTTACAAGCATTTTCTGGCCGAATGAGCAAATATGCTTGTTTCTGTCAATTGCAGCAAAATACTGAAGGTAAAGTGGGTTTGCCTTCATATTTGACCCAGAACAACTCAGTTCAGCATTGAAATATCATTGCAACAGCTTTTGTTTAGCCAGAAAACAAGAGTGTACGTTTTTATGCGTTTAAAAGCATTTTCAGGACGAATGAGCTGATTTCTGCCAATTGTAGCAAAATACTGAAAGGAAAGTGGCTTTGCCTTCATATTTGACCCAGAACAACTCAGTTCAGCATTGAGATATCATTGCAACATCTTTAATTTAGCCAGAAATAAAGAGTGGAAGTTTTTCAGGCCGAATGAGCAAATATGCTTGTTTCTGCCAATTGCAGCAAAATACTGAAAGGAAAATGGGTTTGCCTTCATATTTGACCCAGAACAACTCAGTTCAGCATGGAAATATTATTGCAACAGCTTTTATTTAGCCAGAAATGAAGATTTTAAGTTTTTATGCGCTTAAAAGCATTTTTCGGCCGAATGAACAAATATGCTTGTTTCTGCCAATTGTCGCAAAATACTGAAAGGAAAGTGGGTTTGCCTTCATATTTGAGCCAGAACAACTCACTTCAGCATGGAAATATCATTGCAACAGCTTTTATTTAGCCAGAAATCAAGAGTGGAAGTTTTTATGCGCTTAAAACCATTTTCAGGCCGAATGAGCTGATTTCTGCCAATTGTAGCAAAATACTGAAAGGAAAGTGGGTTTGCCTTCATATTTGACCCAGAACAACTCAGTTCAGCATTGAAATATCATTGCAACAGCTTTTGTTTAGCCAGAAAACAAGAGTGTACGTTTTTATGCGTTTAAAAGCATTTTCAGGCCGAATGAGCTGATTTCTGCCAATTGTAGCAAAATACTGAAAGGAAAGTGGCTTTGCCTTCATATTTGACCCAGAACAACTCAGTTCAGCATTGAGATATCATTGCAACATCTTTAATTTAGCCAGAAATAAAGAGTGGAAG
This sequence comes from Channa argus, assembly GCF_033026475.1. Classification (NCBI taxonomy): domain Eukaryota; kingdom Metazoa; phylum Chordata; class Actinopteri; order Anabantiformes; family Channidae; genus Channa; species Channa argus. Next base: position 86,091 of record NW_027125259.1, on the reverse strand, counting down.
TTTTTCAGGCCGAATGAGCAAATATGCTTGTTTCTGCCAATTGCAGCAAAATACTGAAAGGAAAATGGGTTTGCCTTCATATTTGACCCAGAACAACTCAGTTCAGCATGGAAATATTATTGCAACAGCTTTTATTTAGCCAGAAATGAAGATTGTAAGTTTTTATGCGCTTAAAAGCATTTTTCGGCCGAATGAACAAATATGCTTGTTTCTGCCAATTGTCGCAAAATACTGAAAGGAAAGTGGGTTTGCCTTCATATTTGAGGCAGAACAACTCACTTCAGCATGGAAATATCATTGCAACAGCTTTTATTTAGCCAGAAATCAAGAGTGGAAGTTTTTATGCGCTTAAAACCATTTTCAGGCCGAATGAGCTGATTTCTGCCAATTGTAGCAAAATACTGAAAGGAAAGTGGGTTTGCCTTCATATTTGACCCAGAACAACTCAGTTCAGCATTTAAATATCATTGCAACAGCTTTTATTTAGCCAGCAATCAAGAGTGTAAGTTTTTATGCGCTTAAAAGCATTTTCAGGCCGAATGAGCTGATTTCTGCCAATTGAAGGAAAATACTGAAAGGAAAGTGGGTTTGCCTTCATATTTGAACCAGAACAACTCAATTCATTATGGAAATGTAATTGCAACAGCTTTTTTTTTAGCCAGAAATCAAGAGTGGAAGATTTTTATGCGCTTAAAAGCATTTTCAGGCGAAATAAGCTTATTTCTGCCAATTGTAGCAAAATACTGAAAGGAAAGTGGGTTTGCCTTCATATTTGACCCAGAACAACTCAATTCAGCATGGAAATATCATTGCAACAGCTTTAATTTAGCCAGAAATCAAGAGTGTAAGTTTTTATGCGCTTAAAAGCATTTTTCAGCCGAATAAACAAATATGCTTGTTTCTGCCAATTGTCGCAAAATACTAAAGGGAAAGTGGGTTTACCTTCATATTTGACCCAGAACAACTCAGTACAGCATGGAAATATCATTGCAACATCTTTTATTTAGCCAGAAATAAGGAGTTTAAGCTTTTATGCGCTTAAACGTATTTTCAGGCCGAATGAGCTGATTTCTGCCAATTGTAGCAAAATACGGAAAGGAAAGTGGGTTTGCCTTCATATTTGACCCAGAACAACTCAGTTAAGCATTTAAATATCATTACAACAGCTTTTATTTAGCCAGAAATCAAGATTGTAAGTTTTTATGCGCTTAAAAGCATTTTCAGGCCGAATGAGCACATATGCTTGTTTCTGCCAATTGCAGCAAAATACTGAAAGGAAAGTGGGTTTGCCTTAATATTTGACCCAGAACAACTCAGTTCAGCATGGAAATATCATTGCAACATCTTTTATTTAGCCAGAAATAAGGAGTTTAAGTTTTTATGCGCTTAAAAGCATTTTCAGGCCGAATGAGCTGATTTCTGCCAATTGTGGCAAAATACGGAAAGGAAAGTGGGTTTGCCTTCATATTTGACCCAGAACAACTCAGTTCAGCATGGAAATATCATTGCAACAGCTTTTATTTAGCCAGAAATCAAGAGTGTAAATTTATATGCGCTTACAAGCATTTTCTGGCCGAATGAGCAAATATGCTTGTTTCTGTCAATTGCAGCAAAATACTGAAGGTAAAGTGGGTTTGCCTTCATATTTGACCCAGAACAACTCAGTTCAGCATTGAAATATCATTGCAACAGCTTTTGTTTAGCCAGAAAACAAGAGTGTAAGTTTTTATGCGCTTAAAAGCATTTTCAGGCCGAATGAGCTGATTTCTGCCAATTGTAGCAAAATACTGAAAGGAAAGTGGGTTTGCCTTCATATTTGACCCAGAACAACTCAGTTCAGCATTGAGATATCATTGCAACAGCTTTAATTTAGCCAGAAATAAAGAGTGGAAGTTTTTCAGGCCGAATGAGCAAATATGCTTGTTTCTGCCAATTGCAGCAAAATACTGAAAAGAAAATGGGTTTGCCTTCATATTTGACCCAGAACAACTCAGTTCAGCATTGAAATATCATTGCAACAGCTTTTGTTTAGCCAGAAAACAAGAGTGTACGTTTTTATGCGTTTAAAAGCATTTTCAGGCCGAATGAGCTGATTTCTGCCAATTGTAGCAAAATACTGAAAGGAAAGTGGGTTTGCCTTCATATTTGACCCAGAACAACTCAGTTCAGCATTGAGATATCATTGCAACAGCTTTAATTTAGCCAGAAATAAAGAGTGGAAGTTTTTCAGGCCGAATGAGCAAATATGCTTGTTTCTGCCAATTGCAGCAAAATACTGAAAGGAAAATGGGTTTGCCTTCATATTTGACCCAGAACAACTCAGTTCAGCATGGAAATATTATTGCAAAAGCTTTTATTTAGCCAGAAATGAAGATTGTAAGTTTTTATGCGCTTAAAAGCATTTTCAGGCCAAATGAGCTGATTTCTGCCAATTGTAGCAAAATACGGAAAGGAAAGTGGGTTTGCCTTCATATTTGACCCAGAACAACTTAGTTCATAATTTAAATATCATTACAACAGCTTTTATTTAGCCAGAAATCAAGATTGTAAGTTTTTATGCGCTTAAAAGCATTTTCAGGCCGAATGAGCACATATGCTTATTTCTGCCAATTGCAGCAAAATACTGAAAGGAAAGTCGGTTTGCCTTCATATTTGACCCAGAACAACTCAATTCAGCATGGAAATATCATTGCAACAGCTTTTATTTAGCCAGAAATCAAGAGTGGAAGTTTTTATGCGCTTAAAAGCATTTTCAGGCCAAATGAGCACATATGCTTGTTTCTGCCAATTGCAGCAAAATACTGAAAGGAAAGTCGGTTTGCCTTCATATTTGACCCAGAACAACTCAGTTCAGCATGGAAATATCATTGCAACATCTTTTATTTAGCCAGAAATAAGGAGTTTAAGTTTTTATGCGCTTAAAAGCATTTTCAGGCCGAATGAGCTGATTTCTGCCAATTGTAGCAAAATACTGAAGGGAAAGTGGGTTTGCCTTCATATTTGACCCAGAACAACTCAGTTCAGCATGGAAATATCATTGCAACAGCTTTTATTTAGCCAGAAATCAAGAGTGTAAGTTTTTATGCGCTTAAAAGCATTTTTCGGCCGAATGAACAAATATGCTTGTTTCTGCCAATTGTCGCAAAATACTGAAAGGAAAGTGGGTTTGCCTTCATATTTGACCCAGAACAACTCAGTTCAGCATGAAAATATCATTGCAACAGCTTTTATTTAGTCAGAAATCACGATTGTAAGTTTTTATGCGCTTAAAAGCATTTTCAGGCCGAATGAGCACTTATGCTTGTTTCTGCCAATTGCAGCAAAATACTGAAAGGAAAGTGGGCTTGCCTTAATATTTGACCCAGAACAACTCAGGTCAGCATGGAAATATCATTGCAACATCTTTTATTTAGCCAGAAATAAGGAGTTTAAGTTTTTATACGCTTAAAAGCATTTTCAGGCCGAATGAGCTGATTTCTGCCAATTGTAGCAAAATACGGAAAGGAAAGTGGGTTTGCCTTCATATTTGATGCATAACAACTCAGTTCAGCATTGAGATATCATTGCAACAGCTTTAATTTACTCAGAAATAAAGAGTGGAAGTTTTTCAGGCCAAATGAGCAAATATGCTTGTTTCTGCCAATTGCAGCAAAATACTGAAAGGAAAATGGGTTTGCCTTCATATTTGACCCAGAACAACTCAGTTCAGCATTTAAATATAATTGCAACAGCTTTTATTTAGCCAGCAATCAAGAGTGTAAGTTTTTATGCGCTTAAAAGCATTTTCAGGCCGAATGAGCTGATTTCTGACAATTGAAGGAAAATACTGAAAGGAAAGTGGGTTTGCCTTCATATTTGAACCAGAACAACTCAATTCAGCATGGAAATGTCATTGCAACAGCTTTTTTTTTAGCCAGAAATCAAGAGTGGAAGATTTTTATGCGCTTAAAAGCATTTTCAGGCGAAATAAGCTGATTTCTGACAATTGTAGCAAAATACTGAAAGGAAAGTGGGTTTGCCTTCATATTTGACCCAGAACAACTCAATTCAGCATGGAAATATCATTGCAACAGCTTTAATTTAGCCAGAAATCAAGAGTGTAAGTTTTTATGCGCTTAAAAGCATTTTTCGGTCGAATAAACAAATATGCTTGTTTCTGCCAATTGTCGCAAAATACTAAAGGGAAAGTGGGTTTGCCTTCATATTTGACCCAGAACAACTCAGTTCAGCATGGAAATATCATTGCAACACCTTTTATTTAGCCAGAAATCAAGAGTGGAAGTTTTTTAGGCCGAATGAGCAAATATGCTTGTTTCTGCCAATTGCAGCAAAATACTGAAAGGAAAGTTGGTTTGCCTTCATATTTGACCCAGAAAAATGCAATTTAGCATGGAAATGTCATTGCAACAGCTTTTATTTAGCCAGAAATCAAGAGTGTAAATTTATATGCGATTAAAAGCATTTTCTGGCCAAATGAACAAATATGCTTGTTATGATATGAGTTGTTCAAGTGCAGCATAATACTGAAAGAAAAGTCGGTTTGCCTTCATATTTGACCCAGAACAACTCAGTTCAGCATGGAAATATCATTGCAACAGCTTTTATTTAGCCAGAAATCAAGAATGTAAGTTTTTAGGCGCTTAAAAGCATTTTAAAGGTGAATGAACAAATATGCTTTTTCTGCTTATTGCTTATTATTTTATTTAGCCAGAAATCAAGTGTGGAAGATTTTTATGCGCTTAAAAGCATTTTCAGGCCAAATAAGCTGATTTCTGCCAATTGCAGCAAAATACTGAAGGGAAAGTGGGTTTGCCTTCATATTTGACCCAGAACAACTCAGTTCAGCATGGAAATATCATTGCAACAGCTTTTATTTAGCCAGAAATCAAGAGTGGAAGTTTTTTAGGCCGAATGAGCAAATATGCTTGTTAATGCCAATTGCAGCAAAATACTGAAAGGAAAGTTGGTTTGCCTTCATATTTGACACAGAAAAATGCAATTTAGCATGGAAATGTCATTGCAACAGCTTTTATTTAGCCAGAAATCAAGAGTGGAAGATTTTTATGCGCTTAAAAGCATTTTTAGGCCAAATAAGCTGATTTCTGCCAATTGCAGCAAAATACTGAAAGGAAGGTGGGTTTGCCTTCATATTTGACCCAGAAAACTCAGTTCAGCATGGAAATATCATTGCAACAGCTTTTATTTAGCCAGAAATCAAGATTATATGTTTTTATGCGCTTAAAAACATTTTCAGGCCGAATGAGCAAATATGCTTGTTAATGCCAATTGCAGCAAAATACTGAAAGGAAAGTTGGTTTGCCTTCATATTTGACCCAGAAAAATGCAATTTAGCATTGAAATATCATTGCAACAGCTTTTATTTAGCCAGAAATCAAGAGTGTAAGTTTTTATGCGCTTAAAAGCATTTTCAGGCCAAATAAGCTGATTTCTGCCAATTTCAGCAAAATACTGAAGGGAAAGTGAGTTTGCCTTCATATTTGACCCAGAACAACTCAGTTCAGCATGGAAATATCATTGCAACAGCATTTATTTAGCCAGAAATCAAGAGTGGAAGTTTTTTAGGCCGAATGAGCAAATATGCTTGTTTCTGCCAATTGCAGCAAAATACTGAAGGGAAAGTGGGTTTGCCTTCATATTTGACCCAGAACATCTCAGTTCAGCATGGAAATATCATTGCAACAGCTTTTATTTAGCCAGAAATAAGGAGTTTAAGTTTTTATGCGCTTAAAAAGCTTTTTCAGGCCGAATGAGCACATATACTTGTTTCTGCCAATTGCAGCAAGATACTGAAAGGAAAGTGGGTTTGCCTTCATATTTGACCCAGAAAAATGCAATTCAGCATGGAAAAGTCATTGCAACAGTTTTTATTTAGCCAGAAATCAAGAGTGGAAGTTTTTTAGGCTGAATGAGCAAATATGCTTGTTTCTGCCAATTGCAGCAAAATACTGACAGGAACGTGGGTTTGCCTCCATATTTGACCCAGAACAACTCAGTTCAGCATGGAAATATCATTGCAACAGCTTTTATTTAGCCAGAAATCAAGATTGTATGTTTTTATGCGCTTAAAAGCATTTTCAGGCCGAATGAGCACATATACTTGTTTCTGCCAATTGCAGCAAGATACTGAAAGGAAAGTGGGTTTGCCTTCTTATTTGACCCACAAAAATGCAATTCAGCATGGAAAAGTCATTGCAACAGCTTTTATTTAGCCAGAAATCAAGAGTGGAAGTTTTTTAGGCTGAATGAGCAAATATGCTTGTTTCTGCCAATTGCAGCAAAATACTGACAGGAACGTGGGTTTGCCTCCATATTTGACCCAGAACAATTCAGTTCAGCATTTAAATATCATTACAACAGCTTTTATTTAGCCAGAAATCAACATTGTAAGTTTTTATGCGCTTAAAAGCATTTTCAGGCCGAATGAGCAAATATGCTTGTTTCTGCCAATTGCAGCAAAATACTGAAAGCAATGTGGGTTTGCCTTCATATTTGACCCAGAAAAATGCAATTCAGCATGGAAATGTCTTTGCAACAGCTTTTATTTAGCCAGAAATCAAGATTGTAAGTTTTTATGTGCTTAAAAGCATTTTCAGGCCAGATGAGCTGATTTCTGCCAATTGCAGCAAAATACTGACAGGAAAGTGGGTTTGCCTTCATATTTGACCCAGAACAACTCAGTTCAGCATTTAAATATCATTACAACAGCTTTTATTTAGCTAGAACTCAAGAGTGTAAGTTTTTCTGCGCCTAAAAGCATTTTCAGGCCGAATGAGCACATATGCTTGTTTCTGACAATTGCAGAAAAATACTGACAGGAAAGTGGGTTTGCCTTCATATTTGATACAGAACAACTCAGTTCAGCATGGAAATGTCATTGCAACAGCTTTTATCTAGCCAGAAAGAGAGAGTGTAAGTTTTTATGCGCTTAAAAGCATTTTCAGGCCAAATGAGCTGATTTCTGCCAATTGCAGCAAAATACTGAAGGGAAAGTGGGTTTGCCTTCATATTAGAACCAGAACAACTCAGTTCAGCATGGAAATATCATTACAACAGCTTTTATTTAGCCAGAAATAAGGAGTTTAAGTTTTTATGCGCTTAAAAGCATTTTCAGGCCGAATGAGCACATATACTTGTTTCTGCCAATTGCAGCAAGATAATGAAAGGAAAGTGGGTTTGCCTCCATATTTGACCCAGAACAACTCAGTTCAGCATTTAAATATCATTACAACAGCTTTTATTTAGCCAGAAATCAACATTGTAAGTTTTTATGCGCTTAAAAGCATTTTCAGGCCAAATAATCTGATTTCTGCCAATTGCAGCAAAATACTGAAAGGAAGGTGGGTTTGGCTTCACATTTGACCCAGAACAACTCAGTTCAGCATGGAAAAATCATTGCAACACCTTTTATTTAGCCTGTAATCAAGAGTGGAAGTTTTTTAGGCCGAATGAGCAAATATGCTTGTTTCTGCCAATTGCAGCAAAATACTGACAGGAAAGTGGGTTTGCCCTCATATTTGACCCAGAACAACTCAGTTCAGCATTTAAATATCATTACAACAGCTTTTATTTAGCCAGAAATCAAGATTGTAAGTTTTTATGCGCTTAAAAGCATTTTCAGGCCGAATGAGCACATATGCTTGTTTCTGCCAATTGCAGCAAAATACTGAAAGGAAAGTGGGTTTGCCTTCATATTTGACCCAGAAAAATGCTATTCAGCATGAAAATGTCATTGCAACAGCTTTTATTTAGCCAGAAATCAAGAGTGGAAGATTTTTATGCACTTAAAAGCATTTTCAGGCCGAATGAGCTTATTTCTGCCAATTGCAACAAAATACTGAAAGGAAATTGGGTTTGCCGTCATATTTGACCCAGAAAAATGCAATTCAGCATGGAAATTTCATTGCAACAGCTTTTATTTAGCCAGAAATCAAGAGCGTAAGTTTTTATGCGCTTAAAAGCATTTTCAGGCCGAATGAGCTGATTTCTGCCAATTGCAGCAAAATACTGAAGGGAAAGTGGGTTTGCCTTCATATTTGACCCAGAACAACTCAGTTCAGCATGGAAATATCATTGCAACAGCTTTTATTTAGCCAGAAATAAGGAGTTTAAGTTTTTATGCGCTTAAAAGAATTTTCAGCCCGAATGAGCTTTTTTCTGCCAATTGCAGCAAAATACTGTAAGGAAAGTGGGTTTGCCATCATATTTGACCCAGAACAACTCAGTTCAGCATGAAAATATCATTGCAACAGCTTTTATTTAGCCAGAAATCAAGAGTGGAAGTTTTTTAGGCCGAATGAGCAAATATGCTTGTTAATGCCAATTGCAGCAAAATACTGAAAGGAAAGTTGGTTTGCCTTCATATTTGACCCAGAAAAATGCAATTTAGCATGGAAATGTCATTGCAACAGCTTTTATTTAGCCAGAAATCAAGAGTGGAAGATTTTTATGCGCTTAAAAGCATTTTTAGGCCAAATAAGCTGATTTCTGCCAATTGCAGCAAAATACTGAAAGGAAGGTGGGTTTGCCTTCATATTTGACCCAGAACAACTCAGTTCAGCATGGAAATATCATTGCAACACCTTTTATTTAGCCAGAAATCAAGAGTGGAAGTTTTTTAGGCCGAATGAGCAAATATGCTTGTTTCTGCCAATTGCAGCAAAATACTGAAAGGAAAGTTGGTTTGCCTTCATATTTGACCCAGAAAAATGCAATTTAGCATGGAAATGTCATTGCAACAGCTTTTATTTAGCCAGAAATCAAGAGTGTAAATTTATATGCGATTAAAAGCATTTTCTGGCCAAATGAACAAATATGCTTGTTATGATATGAGTTGTTCAAGTGCAGCATAATACTGAAAGAAAAGTGGGTTTGCCTTCATATTTGACCCAGAACAACTCAGTTCAGCATGGAAATATCATTGCAACAGCTTTTATTTAGCCAGAAATCAAGAATGTAAGTTTTTAGGCGCTTAAAAGCATTTTAAAGGTGAATGAACAAATATGCTTTTTCTGCTTATTGCTTATTATTTTATTTAGCCAGAAATCAAGTGTGGAAGATTTTTATGCGCTTAAAAGCATTTTCAGGCCAAATAAGCTGATTTCTGCCAATTGCAGCAAAATACTGAAGGGAAAGTGGGTTTGCCTTCATATTTGACCCAGAACAACTCAGTTCAGCATGGAAATATCATTGCAACAGCTTTTATTTAGCCAGAAATCAAGAGTGGAAGTTTTTTAGGCCGAATGAGCAAATATGCTTGTTAATGCCAATTGCAGCAAAATACTGAAAGGAAAGTTGGTTTGCCTTCATATTTGACACAGAAAAATGCAATTTAGCATGGAAATGTCATTGCAACAGCTTTTATTTAGCCAGAAATCAAGAGTGGAAGATTTTTATGCGCTTAAAAGCATTTTCAGGCCAAATAAGCTGATTTCTGCCAATTGCAGCAAAATACTGAAAGGAAGGTGGGTTTGCCTTCATATTTGACCCAGAAAACTCAGTTCAGCATGGAAATATCATTGCAACAGCTTTTATTTAGCCAGAAATCAAGATTATATGTTTTTATGCGCTTAAAAGCATTTTCAGGCCGAATGAGCAAATATGCTTGTTAATGCCAATTGCAGCAAAATACTGAAAGGAAAGTTGGTTTGCCTTCATATTTGACCCAGAAAAATGCAATTTAGCATTGAAATATCATTGCAACAGCTTTTATTTAGCCAGAAATCAAGAGTGTAAGTTTTTATGCGCTTAAAAGCATTTTCAGGCCAAATAAGCTGATTTCTGCCAATTTCAGCAAAATACTGAAGGGAAAGTGAGTTTGCCTTCATATTTGACCCAGAACAACTCAGTTCAGCATGGAAATATCATTGCAACAGCATTTATTTAGCCAGAAATCAAGAGTGGAAGTTTTTTAGGCCGAATGAGCAAATATGCTTGTTTCTGCCAATTGCAGCAAAATACTGAAGGGAAAGTGGGTTTGCCTTCATATTTGACCCAGAACAACTCAGTTCAGCATGGAAATATCATTGCAACAGCTTTTATTTAGCCAGAAATAAGGAGTTTAAGTTTTTATGCGCTTAAAAAGCATTTTCAGGCCGAATGAGCACATATACTTGTTTCTGCCAATTGCAGCAAGATACTGAAAGGAAAGTGGGTTTGCCTTCATATTTGACCCAGAAAAATGCAATTCAGCATGGAAAAGTCATTGCAACAGTTTTTATTTAGCCAGAAATCAAGAGTGGAAGTTTTTTAGGCTGAATGAGCAAATATGCTTGTTTCTGCCAATTGCAGCAAAATACTGACAGGAACGTGGGTTTGCCTCCATATTTGACCCAGAACAACTCAGTTCAGCATGGAAATATCATTGCAACAGCTTTTACTTAGCCAGAAATCAAGATTGTATGTTTTTATGCGCTTAAAAGCATTTTCAGGCCGAATGAGCACATATGCTTGTTTCTGCCAATTGCAACAAAATACTGAAAGGAAAGTGGGTTTGCCATCATATTTGACCCAGAACAACTCAGTCCAGCATGAAAATATCATTGCAACAGCTTTTATTTAGCCAGAAATCAAGAGTGTAAATTTATATGCGATTAAAAGCATTTTCTGGCCGAATGAACAAATATGCTTGTTATGATATGAGTTGTTCAAGTGCAGCATAATACTGAAAGGAAAGTGGGTTTGCCTTCATATTTGACCCAGAACAACTCAGTTCAGCATGGAAATATCATTGCAACAGCTTTTATTTAGCCAGAAATCAAGAATGTAAGTTTTTAGGCGCTTAAAAGCATTTTCAGGCCGAATGAGCTGATTTCTGCCAATTGTAGGAAAATACTGAAAGGAAAGAGGGTTTGCCTTCATATTTGACCCAGAACAACTCAGTTCAGCATTTAAATATCATTACAACAGCTTTTATTTAGCCAGAACTCAAGAGTGTAAGTTTTTTTCGCTTAAAAGCATTGTCAGGCCGAATGAGCACATATGCTTGTTTCTGCCAATTGCAGCAAAATACTGAAAGGAAAGTGGGTTTGCCTTCATATTTGACCCAGAAAAATGCTATTCAGCATGGAAATGTCATTGCAACAGCTTTTATTTAGCCAGAAATCAAGAGTGGAAGATTTTTTTGCGCCTAAAAGCATCTTGTTGACAATTCTGCAGCCTCACTACGTACAATACTCGATAGTGTTGCCCCTCTAAAAAAGAAGGCAGTAAACCAGCAGAGGCGATCTCCATGGTATAGTTCACAAACACGCAACTTAAAACAGGAAACACGAAAGTTAGAAAGGAAATGGCGTTCCAGAAAGTTAGAAGAATCTCATTTAGCCTGGAAAAATAGTTTAAAAACGTACAAAAAAGCTCTCAGTGATGCCAGAACAGCATATTATTCATCATTAATAGAAGAAAACAAGAACAACCCCCGGTTTCTGTTCAGCACTGTAGCCAGGCTGACTAAGAGCCATAGTTCTGTTGAGCCTACTATTCCCTTAACTTTGAGCAGCAATGACTTCATGACCTTCTTTATGAATAAAATTGTAGCTATTAGAGAAAGTATTCACCAGATCCTCCCCCCAAAAATTACAGATAGATCTTCATGTACAGCAGTGCTAGAATCATGGATAAGGCCCCACTCCCTGTTAGACTGCTTTTTACCCATAGATCTCTCTGAGCTAACTTCAATTATTACCTCATCTAAACCAACAACCTGTCTGCTAGACCCTATTCCAACTAAGCTGCTCAAGGAAGCTTTACCCTTAATAGATACGTTCATATTAGATATCATCAATCTATCTTTAGAAACAGGCTATGTACCACAGGCCTATAAGGTAGCTGTAATTAAACCATTACTTAAAAAACCCTGTCTTGACCCAGGTGTTTTAGCCAATTACAGACCAATATCTAATCTCCCCTTTATTTCTAAAATAATTGAAAAAGTAGTCGCAAAACAATTATGTGATCACCTTCATAGGAATAATTTGTATGAAGAGTTTCAGTCAGGATTTAGAGTTCATCATAGTACAGAAACAGCACTGGTAAAAGTCACCAACGATCTTCTCATGGCCTCAGATAATGGACTCATCTCTATACTTGTTCTGTTAGATCTTAGTGCCGCATTTGATACCATTGATCATAACATTTTATTACAGAGACTGGAACATGAAATTGGAATTACAGGAACTGCACTAGGTTGGTTTAAATCCTATCTGTCTGATAGATTTCAATTTGTTCATGTTAATGATGAATCCTCCATGCACACAAAGGTTAGCTATGGAGTTCCACAAGGCTCTGTGTTAGGACCAATACTTTTTACTTTATATATGTCTCCTTCAGGCAACATTATTAGAAAACACTCCATAAATTTCCACTGTTATGCTGATGATACCCAGCTATATTTATCTATGGAACCAGATGAAAATAATTAGTTAATAAAGCTTCAAGCATGCCTACAAGACATAAAGGCCTGGATGTCCCACAATTTTTTACTTTTAAACTCAGACAAAACTGAAGTCATAGTATTTGGGCCCAAAAATATCAGAGATATGATGTCCAACCATATTGTTACCCTAGATGGCATAAGTCTGGCCTCCAGTACTACTGCAAGGAACCTTGGAGTTATTTTTGATCAGGATCTGTCCTTTAAGTCACATATAAAACAAATCTCTAGAACAGCCTTCTTCCACCTACGGAACATTGCCAAAATTAGGAGCATACTGTCTCAAAGTGATGCCGAAAAACTGGTCCATGCATTTGTTACTTCTAGGTTGGACTACTGTAATTCCCTACTTTCAGGATGCCCCAGTAACTCCCTAAAGAGCCTGCAATTAATCCAAAATGCTGCAGCAAGAGTGCTGACTGGAACTAGCAAGAGAGATCATATTTCACCTTCACTAGCTTCTCTCCATTGGCTTCCCATTAAATTTAGAATAGAATTTAAAACCCTGCTTCTTACATATAAAGCTCTGAATGGTCAGGCTCCATCATATATAGAAGACCTCATAGCACCATATCATCCCAGTAGACCACTTCGCTCTCAGAATGCAGGCCTACTTGTGGTTCCCAGAATTTCCAAAAGTAGAATGGGAGGTAGAGCCTTTAGCTATCAAGCTCCTCTCTTGTGGAACCAGCTCCCAGTTCAGATTCGGGAAGCAGACACCCTCTCTACTTTTAAGTCTAAGCTTAAAACCTTCCTCTTTAATAAAGCATATAGTTAGTTATAGTTATGCTGCCATAGGCTTAGACTGCTGGGGGACCCACCCCCCAAATGCACTGAGCTCCTTTCCTCCTCTTGACCATCTCTCCTCTCCTCTCACCCCGCAATTCTCACCACTGTATGTCATTAACTCTGTGTGTTCTCTCCCGTAGTTGTCTTTGTCCTCCTGTGTCCCCCTCTCTCTGTCCCTTTCTGCAGGTGTCCCCCGGCTTTGAAGCTGTGTGTCTTCCAGCGTGCAGCTACTGGTCCTACCAATCTGCCCGATGTTTTGTTGTTGCTTTTTGTTGCTCTGTTCTTTTCTCTCTCCCCTTTCCACTCACCCCAACCGTTCGAGGCAGATGGCCGTCCACCCTGAGCCTGGTTCTGCTGGAGGTTTCTTCCGTTAAAGGGAGTTTTTCCTCTCCACTGTTGCCTATGGCTTGCTCCAGGGGGAATTGTTGGGTTCTCTTTATATATCTTTATAATCTTGACTTTATTCTGTAAAGTGCCCTGAGATGACTTTGTTGTGAATTGGCGCTATATAAATAAATTTGAATTGAATTGAATTGAATTTTCAGGTCAAATAAGCTGATTTCTGACAATTGCAGCAAAATACTGAAAGGAAGGTGGGTTTGCCTTCATATTTGACCCAGAACAACTCAGTTCAGCATGGAAATATCATTGCAACAGCTTTTATTTAGCCAGAAATCAAGAATGTAAGTTTTTAGGCGCTTAAAAGCATTTTCAGGCCGAATGAGCTGATTTCTGCCAATTGTAGCAAAATACTGAAAGAAAAGTGGGTTTGCCTTCATATTTGACCCAGAACAACTCAGTTCAGCATGGAAATATCATTGCAACAGCTTTTATTTAGCCAGAAATCAAGAGTGGAAGTTTTTTAGGCCGAATGAGCAAATATGCTTGTTTCTGCCAATTGCAGCAAAATACTGACAGGAAAGTGGGTTTGCCTTCATATTTGACCCAGAACAACTCAGTTCAGCATTTAAATATCATTACAACAGCTTTTATTTAGCCAGAACTCAAGAGTGTAAGTTTTTATGCGCTTAAAAGCATTTTCAGGCCACATAAGCTGATTTCTGCCAATTGCAGCAAAATACTGAAGGGAAAGTGGGTTTGCCTTCATATTTGACCCAGAACAACTCAGTTCAGCATGGAAATGTCATTGCAACAGCTTTTATTTAGCCAGAAATCAAGAGTGGAAGGTTTTATGCGCTTAAAAGCATTTTCAGGCCGAATGAGCAAATATGCTTGTTTCTGCCAAATGCAGCAAAATACCGAAAGGAAAGTGGTTTTGCCTTCATATTTGTCCAAGAACAACTCAGTTCAGCATGGAAATGTCATTGCAACAGCTTTTATTTAGCCAGAAATCAAGAGTGTAAGTTTTTATGCGCTTAAAAGCCTTTTCAGGCCAAATGAGCTGATTTCTGCCAATTGCAGCAAAATACTGAAAGGAAAGTGGGTTTGCATTCATATTTGACTCAGAACAACTCAGTTCAGCATGGAAATATCATTGCAACACCATTTATTTAGCCAGAAATCAAGAGAGGAAGTTTTTTAGGCCGAATGAGCAAATATGCTTGTTTCTGCCAATTGCAGCAAAATACTGAAGGGAAAGTGGGTTTGCTTTCATATTTGACCCAGAACTACTTAGTTCAGCATGGAAATATCATTGCAACAATTTTTATTTAGCCAGAAATCAAGAGTGGAAGATTTTTATGCGCTTAAAAGCATTTTCAGGCCAAATAAGCTGATTTCTGCCAATTGCAGCAAAATACTGAAGGGAAAGTGGGTTTGCCTTCATATTTGACCCAAAACAACTCAGTTCAGCATTTAAATATCATTACAACAGCTTTTATCTAGCCAGAAATCAAGATTGTAAGTTTTTATGCACTTAAAAGCATTTTCAGGCCGAATGAGCACATACGCTTGTTTCTGACAATTGCAGCAAAATACTGACAGGAAAGTGGGTTTGCCTTCATATTTGACCCAGAACAACTCAGTTCAGCATTGAAATATCATTACATCAGCTTTTATTTCGCCAGAACTCAAGAGTGTAAGTTTTTTAGGCCGAATGAGAAATTATGCTTGTTTCTGCCAATTGCAGCAAAATACTGAAGGGAAAGTGGGTTTGCCTTCATATTTGACACAGAACAACTCAGTTCAGCATGGAAATATCATTGCAACAGCTTTTATTTAGCCAGAAATCAAGAGTGGAAGATTTTTATGCGCTTAAAAGCATTTTCAGGCCGAATGAGCTGATTTCTGCCAATTGTAGCAAAATACTGAAAGAAAAGTGGGTTTGCCTTCATATTTGACCCAGAACAACTCAGTTCAGCATGGAAATATCATTGCAACAGCTTTTATTTAGCCAGAAATCAAGAGTGGAAGTTTTTTAGGCCGAATGAGCAAATATGCTTGTTTCTGCCAATTGCAGCAAAATTCTGACAGGAAAGTGGGTTTGCCTTCATATTTGACCCAGAACAACTCAGTTCAGCATTTAAATATCATTACAACAGCTTTTATTTAGCCAGAACTCAAGAGTGTAAGTTTTTATGCGCTTAAAATCATTTTCAGGCCACATAAGCTGATTTCTGCCAATTGCAGCAAAATACTGAAGGGAAAGTGGGTTTGCCTTCATATTTGACCCAGAACAACTCAGTTCAGCATGGAAATGTCATTGCAACAGCTTTTATTTAGCCAGAAATCAAGAGTGGAAGGTTTTATGCGCTTAAAAGCATTTTCAGGCCGAATGAGCAAATATGCTTGTTTCTGCCAAATGCAGCAAAATACCGAAAGGAAAGTGGTTTTGCCTTCATATTTGTCCAAGAACAACTCAATTCAGCATGGAAATGTCATTGCAACAGCTTTTATTTAGCCAGAAATCAAGAGTGTAAGTTTTTATGCGCTTAAAAGCATTTTCAGGCCAAATGAGCTGATTTCTGCCAATTGCAGCAAAATACTGAAGGGAAAGTGGGTTTGCATTCATATTTGACTCAGAACAACTCAGTTCAGCATGGAAATATCATTGCAACACCATTTATTTAGCCAGAAATCAAGAGAGGAAGTTTTTTAGGCCGAATGAGCAAATGTGCTTGTTTCTGCCAATTGCAGCAAAATACTGAAGGGAAAGTGGGTTTGCTTTCATATTTGACCCAGAACTACTTAGTTCAGCATGGAAATATCATTGCAACAACTTTTATTTAGCCAGAAATCAAGAGTGGAAGATTTTTATGCGCTTAAAAGCATTTTCAGGCCAAATAAGCTGATTTCTGCCAATTGCAGCAAAATACTGAAGGGAAAGTGGGTTTGCCTTCATATTTGACCCAGAACAACTCAGTTCAGCATTTAAATATCATTACAACAGCTTTTATTTAGCCAGAACTCAAGAGGGTAAGTTTTTATGCGCTTAAAAGCATTTTCAGGCCGAATGAGCACATATGCTTCTTTCTGACAATTGCAGCAAAATACTGAAAGGAAAGTGGGTTTGCCTTCATATTTGACCCAGAAAAATGCTATTCAGCATGGAAATGTCATTGCAACAGCTTTTATTTAGCCAGAAATCAAGAGTGGAAGATTTTTATGCGCTTAAAAGCATTTTCAGGCCAAATAAGCTGATTTCTGCCAATTGCAGTAAAATGTTGAAGGGAAAGTGGGTTTGCCTTCATATTTGACCCAGAACAACTCAGTTCAGCATTTAAATATCATTA
The DNA here is from genome assembly GCF_033026475.1 of Channa argus. Classification (NCBI taxonomy): domain Eukaryota; kingdom Metazoa; phylum Chordata; class Actinopteri; order Anabantiformes; family Channidae; genus Channa; species Channa argus. Next base: position 69,162 of record NW_027125259.1, on the reverse strand, counting down.
CAACAGCTTTTATTTAGCCAGAACTCAAGAGGGTAAGTTTTTATGCGCTTAAAAGCATTTTCAGGCCCAATGAGCACATATGCTTTTTTCTGCCAATTGCAGCAAAATACTGAAAGGAAAGTGGGTTTGCCTTCATATTTGACCCAGAACAACTCAGTTCAGCATGGAAATATCATTACATCAGCTTTTATTTAGCCAGAAATCAAGAGTGGAAGATTTTTATGCGCTTAAAAGCATTTTCAGGCCAAATAAGCTGATTTCTGCCAATTGCAGCAAAATACTGAAGGGAAAGTGGGTTTGCCTTCATATTTGACCCAAAACAACTCAGTTCAGCATTTAAATATCATTACAACAGCTTTTATCTAGCCAGAAATCAAGATTGTAAGTTTTTATGCACTTAAAAGCATTTTCAGGCCGAATGAGCACATACGCTTGTTTCTGACAATTGCAGCAAAATACTGACAGGAAAGTGGGTTTGCCTTCATATTTGACCCAGAACAACTCAGTTCAGCATTGAAATATCATTACATCAGCTTTTATTTCGCCAGAACTCAAGAGTGTAAGTTTTTTAGGCCGAATGAGAAATTATGCTTGTTTCTGCCAATTGCAGCAAAATACTGAAGGGAAAGTGGGTTTGCCTTCATATTTGACACAGAACAACTCAGTTCAGCATGGAAATATCATTGCAACAGCTTTTATTTAGCCAGAAATCAAGAGTGGAAGATTTTTATGCGCTTAAAAGCATTTTCAGGCCGAATGAGCTGATTTCTGCCAATTGTAGCAAAATACTGAAAGAAAAGTGGGTTTGCCTTCATATTTGACCCAGAACAACTCAGTTCAGCATGGAAATATCATTGCAACAGCTTTTATTTAGCCAGAAATCAAGAGTGGAAGTTTTTTAGGCCGAATGAGCAAATATGCTTGTTTCTGCCAATTGCAGCAAAATTCTGACAGGAAAGTGGGTTTGCCTTCATATTTGACCCAGAACAACTCAGTTCAGCATTTAAATATCATTACAACAGCTTTTATTTAGCCAGAACTCAAGAGTGTAAGTTTTTATGCGCTTAAAATCATTTTCAGGCCACATAAGCTGATTTCTGCCAATTGCAGCAAAATACTGAAGGGAAAGTGGGTTTGCCTTCATATTTGACCCAGAACAACTCAGTTCAGCATGGAAATGTCATTGCAACAGCTTTTATTTAGCCAGAAATCAAGAGTGGAAGGTTTTATGCGCTTAAAAGCATTTTCAGGCCGAATGAGCAAATATGCTTGTTTCTGCCAAATGCAGCAAAATACCGAAAGGAAAGTGGTTTTGCCTTCATATTTGTCCAAGAACAACTCAATTCAGCATGGAAATGTCATTGCAACAGCTTTTATTTAGCCAGAAATCAAGAGTGTAAGTTTTTATGCGCTTAAAAGCATTTTCAGGCCAAATGAGCTGATTTCTGCCAATTGCAGCAAAATACTGAAGGGAAAGTGGGTTTGCATTCATATTTGACTCAGAACAACTCAGTTCAGCATGGAAATATCATTGCAACACCATTTATTTAGCCAGAAATCAAGAGAGGAAGTTTTTTAGGCCGAATGAGCAAATGTGCTTGTTTCTGCCAATTGCAGCAAAATACTGAAGGGAAAGTGGGTTTGCTTTCATATTTGACCCAGAACTACTTAGTTCAGCATGGAAATATCATTGCAACAACTTTTATTTAGCCAGAAATCAAGAGTGGAAGATTTTTATGCGCTTAAAAGCATTTTCAGGCCAAATAAGCTGATTTCTGCCAATTGCAGCAAAATACTGAAGGGAAAGTGGGTTTGCCTTCATATTTGACCCAGAACAACTCAGTTCAGCATTTAAATATCATTACAACAGCTTTTATTTAGCCAGAACTCAAGAGGGTAAGTTTTTATGCGCTTAAAAGCATTTTCAGGCCGAATGAGCACATATGCTTCTTTCTGACAATTGCAGCAAAATACTGAAAGGAAAGTGGGTTTGCCTTCATATTTGACCCAGAAAAATGCTATTCAGCATGGAAATGTCATTGCAACAGCTTTTATTTAGCCAGAAATCAAGAGTGGAAGATTTTTATGCGCTTAAAAGCATTTTCAGGCCAAATAAGCTGATTTCTGCCAATTGCAGTAAAATGTTGAAGGGAAAGTGGGTTTGCCTTCATATTTGACCCAGAACAACTCAGTTCAGCATTTAAATATCATTACAACAGCTTTTATTTAGCCAGAACTCAAGAGGGTAAGTTTTTATGCGCTTAAAAGCATTTTCAGGCCCAATGAGCACATATGCTTTTTTCTGCCAATTGCAGCAAAATACTGAAAGGAAAGTGGGTTTGCCTTCATATTTGACCCAGAACAACTCAGTTCAGCATGAAAATATCATTGCAACATCTTTTATTTAGCCAGAAATCAAGAGTGTAAATTTATATGCGATTAAAAGCATTATCTGGCCGAATGAACAAATATGCTTGTTATGATATGAGTTGTTCAAGTGCAGCATAATACTGAAAGAAAAGTGGGTTTGCCTTCATATTTGACCCAGAACAACTCAGTTCAGCATTTAAATATCATTGCAACAGCGTTTATTTAGCCAGAAATCAAGAGTGGAAGATTTTTATGCGCTTAAAAGCATTTTCAGGCCAAATAAGCTGATTTCTGACAATTGCAGCAAAATACTGAAAGGAAGGTGGGTTTGCCGTCATATTTGACCCAGAACAACTCAGTTCAGCATTTAAATATCATTACAACAGGTTTTATTTAGCCAGAACTGAAGAGTGTAAGTTTTTAGGCGCTTAAAAGCATTTTCAGGCCGAATGAGCTGATTTCTGCCAATTGTAGCAAAATACTGAAAGAAAAGTGGGTTTGCCTTCATATTTGACCCAGAACAACTCAGTTCAGCATGGAAATATCATTGCAACAGCTTTTATTTAGCCAGAAATCAAGAGTGGAAGTTTTTTAGGCCGAATGAGCAAATATGCTTGTTTCTGCCAATTGCAGCAAAATACTGACAGGAAAGTGGGTTTGCCTTCATATTTGACCCAGAACAACTCAGTTCAGCATTTAAATATCATTACAACAGCTTTTATTTAGCCAGAACTCAAGAGTGTAAGTTTTTATGCGCTTAAAAGCATTTTCAGGCCACATAAGCTGATTTCTGCCAATTGCAGCAAAATACTGAAGGGAAAGTGGGTTTGCCTTCATATTTGACCCAGAACAACTCAGTTCAGCATGGAAATGTCATTGCAACAGCTTTTATTTAGCCAGAAATCAAGAGTGGAAGGTTTTATGCGCTTAAAAGCATTTTCAGGCCGAATAAGCAAATATGCTTGTTTCTGCCAAATGCAGCAAAATACCGAAAGGAAAGTGGTTTTGCCTTCATATTTGTCCAAGAACAACTCAGTTCAGCATGGAAATGTCATTGCAACAGCTTTTATTTAGCCAGAAATCAAGAGTGTAAGTTTTTATGCGCTTAAAAGCCTTTTCAGGCCAAATGAGCTGATTTCTGCCAATTGCAGAAAAATACTGAAAGGAAAGTGGGTTTGCATTCATATTTGACTCAGAACAACTCAGTTCAGCATGGAAATATCATTGCAACACCATTTATTTAGCCAGAAATCAAGAGAGGAAGTTTTTTAGGCCGAATGAGCAAATATGCTTGTTTCTGCCAATTGCAGCAAAATACTGAAGGGAAAGTGGGTTTGCTTTCATATTTGACCCAGAACTACTTAGTTCAGCATGGAAATATCATTGCAACAACTTTTATTTAGCCAGAAATCAAGAGTGGAAGATTTTTATGCGCTTAAAAGCATTTTCAGGCCAAATAAGCTGATTTCTGCCAATTGCAGCAAAATACTGAAGGGAAAGCGGGTTTGCCTTCATATTTGACCCAGAACAACTCAGTTCAGCATTTAAATATCATTACAACAGCTTTTATCTAGCCAGAAATCAAGATTGTAAGTTTTTATGCGCTTAAAAGCATTTTCAGGCCGAATGAGCACATACGCTTGTTTCTGCCAATTGCAGCAAAATACTGAAAGGAAAGTGGGTTTGCCTTCATATTTGAACCAGAACAACTCAATTCAGCATGGAAATGTCATTGCAACAGCTTTTTTTTTAGCCAGAAATCAAGAGTGGAAGATTTTTATGCGCTTAAAAGCATTTTCAGGCGAAATAAGCTGATTTCTGCCAATTGTAGCAAAATACTGAAAGGAAAGTGGGTTTGCCTTCATATTTGACCCAGAACAACTCAATTCAGCATGGAAATATCATTGCAACAGCTTTAATTTAGCCAGAAATCAAGAGTGTAAGTTTTTATGCGCTTAAAAGCATTTTTCGGTCGAATAAACAAATATGCTTGTTTCTGCCAATTGTCGCAAAATACTAAAGGGAAAGTGGGTTTGCCTTCATATTTGACCCAGAACAACTCAGTTCAGCATGGAAATATCATTGCAACATCTTTTATTTAGCCAGAAATAAGGAGTTTAAGTTTTTATGCGCTTAAAAGCATTTTCAGGCCGAATGTGCTGATTTCTGCCAATTGTGGCAAAATACGGAAAGGAAAGTGGGTTTGCCTTCATATTTGACCCAGAACAACTCAGTTCAGCATGGAAATATCATTGCAACAGCTTTTATTTAGCCAGAAATCAAGAGTGTAAATTTATATGCGCTTACAAGCATTTTCTGGCCGAATGAGCAAATATGCTTGTTTCTGTCAATTGCAGCAAAATACTGAAGGTAAAGTGGGTTTGCCTTCATATTTGACCCAGAACAACTCAGTTCAGCATTGAAATATCATTGCAACAGCTTTTGTTTAGCCAGAAAACAAGAGTGTACGTTTTTATGCGTTTAAAAGCATTTTCAGGACGAATGAGCTGATTTCTGCCAATTGTAGCAAAATACTGAAAGGAAAGTGGCTTTGCCTTCATATTTGACCCAGAACAACTCAGTTCAGCATTGAGATATCATTGCAACATCTTTAATTTAGCCAGAAATAAAGAGTGGAAGTTTTTCAGGCCGAATGAGCAAATATGCTTGTTTCTGCCAATTGCAGCAAAATACTGAAAGGAAAATGGGTTTGCCTTCATATTTGACCCAGAACAACTCAGTTCAGCATGGAAATATTATTGCAACAGCGTTTATTTAGCCAGAAATGAAGATTGTAAGTTTTTATGCGCTTAAAAGCATTTTTCGGCCGAATGAACAAATATGCTTGTTTCTGCCAATTGTCGCAAAATACTGAAAGGAAAGTGGGTTTGCCTTCATATTTGAGCCAGAACAACTCACTTCAGCATGGAAATATCATTGCAACAGCTTCTATTTAGCCAGAAATCAAGAGTGGAAGTTTTTATGCGCTTAAAACCATTTTCAGGCCGAATGAGCTGATTTCTGCCAATATTAGCAAAATACTGAAAGGAAAGTGGGTTTGCCTTCATATTTGACCCAGAACAACTCAGTTCAGCATTTAAATATCATTGCAACAGCTTTTATTTAGCCAGCAATCAAGAGTGTAAGTTTTTATGCGCTTAAAAGCATTTTCAGGCCGAATGAGCTGATTTCTGCTAATTGAAGGAAAATACTGAAAGGAAAGTGGGTTTGCCTTCATATTTGAACCAGAACAACTCAATTCAGCATGGAAATGTCATTGCAACAGCTTTTTTTTTAGCCAGAAATCAAGAGTGGAAGATTTTTATGCGCTTAAAAGCATTTTCAGGCGAAATAAGCTGATTTCTGCCAATTGTAGCAAAATACTGAAAGGAAAATGGGTTTCCTTCATATTTGACCCAGAACAACTCAATTCAGCATGGAAATATCATTGCAACAGCTTTAATTTAGCCAGAAATCAAGAGTGTAAGTTTTTATGCGCTTAAAAGCATTTTTCGGTCGAATAAACAAATATGCTTGTTTCTGCCAATTGTCGCAAAATACTAAAGGGAAAGTGGGTTTGCCTTCATATTTGACCCAGAACAACTCAGTTCAGCATGGAAATATCATTGCAACATCTTTTATTTAGCCAGAAATAAGGAGTTTAAGTTTTTATGCGCTTAAAAGCATTTTCAGGCCGAATGAGCTGATTTCTGCCAATTGTGGCAAAATACGGAAAGGAAAGTGGGTTTGCCTTCATATTTGACCCAGAACAACTCAGTTCAGCATGGAAATATCATTGCAACAGCTTTTATTTAGCCAGAAATCAAGAGTGTAAATTTATATGCGCTTACAAGCATTTTCTGGCCGAATGAGCAAATATGCTTGTTTCTGTCAATTGCAGCAAAATACTGAAGGTAAAGTGGGTTTGCCTTCATATTTGACCCAGAACAACTCAGTTCAGCATTGAAATATCATTGCAACAGCTTTTGTTTAGCCAGAAAACAAGAGTGTACGTTTTTATGCGTTTAAAAGCATTTTCAGGACGAATGAGCTGATTTCTGCCAATTGTAGCAAAATACTGAAAGGAAAGTGGCTTTGCCTTCATATTTGACCCAGAACAACTCAGTTCAGCATTGAGATATCATTGCAACATCTTTAATTTAGCCAGAAATAAAGAGTGGAAGTTTTTCAGGCCGAATGAGCAAATATGCTTGTTTCTGCCAATTGCAGCAAAATACTGAAAGGAAAATGGGTTTGCCTTCATATTTGACCCAGAACAACTCAGTTCAGCATGGAAATATTATTGCAACAGCTTTTATTTAGCCAGAAATGAAGATTTTAAGTTTTTATGCGCTTAAAAGCATTTTTCGGCCGAATGAACAAATATGCTTGTTTCTGCCAATTGTCGCAAAATACTGAAAGGAAAGTGGGTTTGCCTTCATATTTGAGCCAGAACAACTCACTTCAGCATGGAAATATCATTGCAACAGCTTTTATTTAGCCAGAAATCAAGAGTGGAAGTTTTTATGCGCTTAAAACCATTTTCAGGCCGAATGAGCTGATTTCTGCCAATTGTAGCAAAATACTGAAAGGAAAGTGGGTTTGCCTTCATATTTGACCCAGAACAACTCAGTTCAGCATTGAAATATCATTGCAACAGCTTTTGTTTAGCCAGAAAACAAGAGTGTACGTTTTTATGCGTTTAAAAGCATTTTCAGGCCGAATGAGCTGATTTCTGCCAATTGTAGCAAAATACTGAAAGGAAAGTGGCTTTGCCTTCTAATTTGACCCAGAACAACTCAGTTCAGCATTGAGATATCATTGCAACATCTTTAATTTAGCCAGAAATAAAGAGTGGAAGTTTTTCAGGCCGAATGAGCAAATATGCTTGTTTCTGCCAATTGCAGCAAAATACTTAAAGGAAAATGGGTTTGCCTTCATATTTGACCCAGAACAACTCAATTCATTATGGAAATGTAATTGCAACAGCTTTTTTTTTAGCCAGAAATCAAGAGTGGAAGATTTTTATGCGCTTAAAAGCATTTTCAGGCGAAATAAGCTGATTTCTGCCAATTGTAGCAAAATACTGAAAGGAAAGTGGGTTTGCCTTCATATTTGACCCAGAACAACTCAATTCAGCATGGAAATATCATTGCAACAGCTTTAATTTAGCCAGAAATCAAGAGTGTAAGTTTTTATGCGCTTAAAAGCATTTTTCAGCCGAATAAACAAATATGCTTGTTTCTGCCAATTGTCGCAAAATACTAAAGGGAAAGTGGGTTTGCCTTCATATTTGACCCAGAACAACTCAGTTCAGCATGGAAATATCATTGCAACATCTTTTATTTAGCCAGAAATAAGGAGTTTAAGCTTTTATGCGCTTAAACGTATTTTCAGGCCGAATGAGCTGATTTCTGCCAATTGTAGCAAAATACGGAAAGGAAAGTGGGTTTGCCTTCATATTTGACCCAGAACAACTCAGTTAAGCATTTAAATATCATTACAACAGCTTTTATTTAGCCAGAAATCAAGATTGTAAGTTTTTATGCGCTTAAAAGCATTTTCAGGCCGAATGAGCACATATGCTTGTTTCTGCCAATTGCAGCAAAATACTGAAAGGAAAGTGGGTTTGCCTTAATATTTGACCCAGAACAACTCAGTTCAGCATGGAAATATCATTGCAACATCTTTTATTTAGCCAGAAATAAGGAGTTTAAGTTTTTATGCGCTTAAAAGCATTTTCAGGCCGAATGAGCTGATTTCTGCCAATTGTGGCAAAATACGGAAAGGAAAGTGGGTTTGCCTTCATATTTGACCCAGAACAACTCAGTTCAGCATGGAAATATCATTGCAACAGCTTTTATTTAGCCAGAAATCAAGAGTGTAAATTTATATGCGCTTACAAGCATTTTCTGGCCGAATGAGCAAATATGCTTGTTTCTGTCAATTGCAGCAAAATACTGAAGGTAAAGTGGGTTTGCCTTCATATTTGACCCAGAACAACTCAGTTCAGCATTGAAATATCATTGCAACAGCTTTTGTTTAGCCAGAAAACAAGAGTGTAAGTTTTTATGCGCTTAAAAGCATTTTCAGGCCGAATGAGCTGATTTCTGCCAATTGTAGCAAAATACTGAAAGGAAAGTGGGTTTGCCTTCATATTTGACCCAGAACAACTCAGTTCAGCATTGAGATATCATTGCAACAGCTTTAATTTAGCCAGAAATAAAGAGTGGAAGTTTTTCAGGCCGAATGAGCAAATATGCTTGTTTCTGCCAATTGCAGCAAAATACTGAAAAGAAAATGGGTTTGCCTTCATATTTGACCCAGAACAACTCAGTTCAGCATTGAAATATCATTGCAACAGCTTTTGTTTAGCCAGAAAACAAGAGTGTACGTTTTTATGCGTTTAAAAGCATTTTCAGGCCGAATGAGCTGATTTCTGCCAATTGTAGCAAAATACTGAAAGGAAAGTGGGTTTGCCTTCATATTTGACCCAGAACAACTCAGTTCAGCATTGAGATATCATTGCAACAGCTTTAATTTAGCCAGAAATAAAGAGTGGAAGTTTTTCAGGCCGAATGAGCAAATATGCTTGTTTCTGCCAATTGCAGCAAAATACTGAAAGGAAAATGGGTTTGCCTTCATATTTGACCCAGAACAACTCAGTTCAGCATGGAAATATTATTGCAAAAGCTTTTATTTAGCCAGAAATGAAGATTGTAAGTTTTTATGCGCTTAAAAGCATTTTCAGGCCAAATGAGCTGATTTCTGCCAATTGTAGCAAAATACGGAAAGGAAAGTGGGTTTGCCTTCATATTTGACCCAGAACAACTCAGTTCATAATTTAAATATCATTACAACAGCTTTTATTTAGCCAGAAATCAAGATTGTAAGTTTTTATGCGCTTAAAAGTATTTTCAGGCCGAATGAGCACATATGCTTGTTTCTGCCAATTGCAGCAAAATACTGAAAGGAAAATGGGTTTGCCTTCATATTTGACCCAGAACAACTCAGTTCAGCATGGAAATATTATTGCAACAGCTTTTATTTAGCCAGAAATTAAGATTGTAAGTTTTTATACGCTTAAAAGCATTTTCAGGCCAAATGAGCTGATTTCTGCCACTTGCAGCAAAATACTGAAGGGAAAGTGGGTTTGCCTTCATATTTGACCCAGAACAACTCAATTCAGCATGGAAATATCATTGCAACAGCTTTTATTTAGCCAGAAATCAAGAGTGGAAGTTTTTATGCGCTTAAAAGCATTTTCAGGCCAAATGAGCACATATGCTTGTTTCTGCCAATTGCAGCAAAATACTGAAAGGAAAGTCGGTTTGCCTTCATATTTGACCCAGAACAACTCAGTTCAGCATGGAAATATCATTGCAACATCTTTTATTTAGCCAGAAATAAGGAGTTTAAGTTTTTATGCGCTTAAAAGCATTTTCAGGCCGAATGAGCTGATTTCTGCCAATTGTAGCAAAATACTGAAGGGAAAGTGGGTTTGCCTTCATATTTGACCCAGAACAACTCAGTTCAGCATGGAAATATCATTGCAACAGCTTTTATTTAGCCAGAAATCAAGAGTGTAAGTTTTTATGCGCTTAAAAGCATTTTTCGGCCGAATGAACAAATATGCTTGTTTCTGCCAATTGTCGCAAAATACTGAAAGGAAAGTGGGTTTGCCTTCATATTTGACCCAGAACAACTCAGTTCAGCATGAAAATATCATTGCAACAGCTTTTATTTAGTCAGAAATCAAGATTGTAAGTTTTTATGCGCTTAAAAGCATTTTCAGGCCGAATGAGCACTTATGCTTGTTTCTGCCAATTGCAGCAAAATACTGAAAGGAAAGTGGGCTTGCCTTAATATTTGACCCAGAACAACTCAGGTCAGCATGGAAATATCATTGCAACATCTTTTATTTAGCCAGAAATAAGGAGTTTAAGTTTTTATACGCTTAAAAGCATTTTCAGGCCGAATGAGCTGATTTCTGCCAATTGTAGCAAAATACGGAAAGGAAAGTGGGTTTGCCTTCATATTTGATGCATAACAACTCAGTTCAGCATTGAGATATCATTGCAACAGCTTTAATTTACTCAGAAATAAAGAGTGGAAGTTTTTCAGGCCGAATGAGCAAATATGCTTGTTTCTGCCAATTGCAGCAAAATACTGAAAGGAAAATGGGTTTGCCTTCATATTTGACCCAGAACAACTCAGTTCAGCATGGAAATATTATTGCAACAGCTTTTATTTAGCCAGAAATAAGGAGTTTAAGTTTTTATGCGCTTAAAAGCATTTTCAGGCCGAATGAGCTGATTTCTGCCAATTGTAGCAAAATACTGAAGGGAAAGTGGGTTTGCCTTCATATTTGACCCAGAACAACTCAGTTCAGCATGGAAATATCATTGCAACAGCTTTAATTTAGCCAGAAATAAAGAGTGGAAGTTTTTCAGGCCGAATGAGCAAATATGCTTGTTTCTGCCAATTGCAGCAAAATACTGAAAAGAAAATGGGTTTGCCTTCATATTTGACCCAGAACAACTCAGTTCAGCATTGAAATATCATTGCAACAGCTTTTGTTTAGCCAGAAAACAAGAGTGTACGTTTTTATGCGTTTAAAAGCATTTTCAGGCCGAATGAGCTGATTTCTGCCAATTGTAGCAAAATACTGAAAGGAAAGTGGGTTTGCCTTCATATTTGACCCAGAACAACTCAGTTCAGCATTGAGATATCATTGCAACAGCTTTAATTTAGCCAGAAATAAAGAGTGGAAGTTTTTCAGGCCGAATGAGCAAATATGCTTGTTTCTGCCAATTGCAGCAAAATACTGAAAGGAAAATGGGTTTGCCTTCATATTTGACCCAGAACAACTCAGTTCAGCATGGAAATATTATTGCAAAAGCTTTTATTTAGCCAGAAATGAAGATTGTAAGTTTTTATGCGCTTAAAAGCATTTTCAGGCCAAATGAGCTGATTTCTGCCAATTGTAGCAAAATACGGAAAGGAAAGTGGGTTTGCCTTCATATTTGACCCAGAACAACTCAGTTCATAATTTAAATATCATTACAACAGCTTTTATTTAGCCAGAAATCAAGATTGTAAGTTTTTATGCGCTTAAAAGCATTTTCAGGCCGAATGAGCACATATGCTTGTTTCTGCCAATTGCAGCAAAATACTGAAAGGAAAATGGGTTTGCCTTCATATTTGACCCAGAACAACTCAGTTCAGCATGGAAATATTATTGCAACAGCTTTTATTTAGCCAGAAATTAAGATTGTAAGTTTTTATACGCTTAAAAGCATTTTCAGGCCAAATGAGCTGATTTCTGCCACTTGCAGCAAAATACTGAAGGGAAAGTGGGTTTGCCTTCATATTTGACCCAGAACAACTCAATTCAGCATGGAAATATCATTGCAACAGCTTTTATTTAGCCAGAAATCAAGAGTGGAAGTTTTTATGCGCTTAAAAGCATTTTCAGGCCAAATGAGCACATATGCTTGTTTCTGCCAATTGCAGCAAAATACTGAAAGGAAAGTCGGTTTGCCTTCATATTTGACCCAGAACAACTCAGTTCAGCATGGAAATATCATTGCAACATCTTTTATTTAGCCAGAAATAAGGAGTTTAAGTTTTTATGCGCTTAAAAGCATTTTCAGGCCGAATGAGCTGATTTCTGCCAATTGTAGCAAAATACTGAAGGGAAAGTGGGTTTGCCTTCATATTTGACCCAGAACAACTCAGTTCAGCATGGAAATATCATTGCAACAGCTTTTATTTAGCCAGAAATCAAGAGTGTAAGTTTTTATGCGCTTAAAAGCATTTTTCGGCCGAATGAACAAATATGCTTGTTTCTGCCAATTGTCGCAAAATACTGAAAGGAAAGTGGGTTTGCCTTCATATTTGACCCAGAACAACTCAGTTCAGCATGAAAATATCATTGCAACAGCTTTTATTTAGTCAGAAATCAAGATTGTAAGTTTTTATGCGCTTAAAAGCATTTTCAGGCCGAATGAGCACTTATGCTTGTTTCTGCCAATTGCAGCAAAATACTGAAAGGAAAGTGGGCTTGCCTTAATATTTGACCCAGAACAACTCAGGTCAGCATGGAAATATCATTGCAACATCTTTTATTTAGCCAGAAATAAGGAGTTTAAGTTTTTATACGCTTAAAAGCATTTTCAGGCCGAATGAGCTGATTTCTGCCAATATTAGCAAAATACTGAAAGGAAAGTGGGTTTGCCTTCATATTTGATGCATAACAACTCAGTTCAGCATTGAGATATCATTGCAACAGCTTTAATTTACTCAGAAATAAAGAGTGGAAGTTTTTCAGGCCGAATGAGCAAATATGCTTGTTTCTGCCAATTGCAGCAAAATACTGAAAGGAAAATGGGTTTGCCTTCATATTTGACCCAGAACAACTCAGTTCAGCATGGAAATATTATTGCAACAGCTTTTATTTAGCCAGAAATGAAGATTGTAAGTTTTTATGCGCTTAAAAGCATTTTTCGGCCGAATGAACAAATATGCTTGTTTCTGCCAATTGTCGCAAAATACTGAAAGGAAAGTGGGTTTGCCTTCATATTTGAGGCAGAACAACTCACTTCAGCATGGAAATATCATTGCAACAGCTTTTATTTAGCCAGAAATCAAGAGTGGAAGTTTTTATGCGCTTAAAACCATTTTCAGGCCGAATGAGCTGATTTCTGCCAATTGTAGCAAAATACTGAAAGGAAAGTGGGTTTGCCTTCATATTTGACCCAGAACAACTCAGTTCAGCATTTAAATATCATTGCAACAGCTTTTATTTAGCCAGCAATCAAGAGTGTAAGTTTTTATGCGCTTAAAAGCATTTTCAGGCCGAATGAGCTGATTTCTGCCAATTGAAGGAAAATACTGAAAGGAAAGTGGGTTTGCCTTCATATTTGAACCAGAACAACTCAATTCATTATGGAAATGTAATTGCAACAGCTTTTTTTTTAGCCAGAAATCAAGAGTGGAAGATTTTTATGCGCTTAAAAGCATTTTCAGGCGAAATAAGCTGATTTCTGCCAATTGTAGCAAAATACTGAAAGGAAAGTGGGTTTGCCTTCATATTTGACCCAGAACAACTCAATTCAGCATGGAAATATCATTGCAACAGCTTTAATTTAGCCAGAAATCAAGAGTGTAAGTTTTTATGCGCTTAAAAGCATTTTTCAGCCGAATAAACAAATATGCTTGTTTCTGCCAATTGTCGCAAAATACTAAAGGGAAAGTGGGTTTGCCTTCATATTTGACCCAGAACAACTCAGTTCAGCATGGAAATATCATTGCAACATCTTTTATTTAGCCAGAAATAAGGAGTTTAAGCTTTTATGAGCTTAAACGTATTTTCAGGCCGAATGAGCTGATTTCTGCCAATTGTAGCAAAATACGGAAAGGAAAGTGGGTTTGCCTTCATATTTGACCCAGAACAACTCAGTTAAGCATTTAAATATCATTACAACAGCTTTTATTTAGCCAGAAATCAAGATTGTAAGTTTTTATGCGCTTAAAAGCATTTTCAGGCCGAATGAGCACATATGCTTGTTTCTGCCAATTGCAGCAAAATACTGAAAAGAAAGTGGGTCTGCCTTCATATTTGACCCAGAACAACTCAGTTCAGCATGGAAATATCATTGCAACATCTTTTATTTAGCCAGAAATAAGGAGTTTAAGTTTTTATGCGCTTAAAAGCATTTTCAGGCCGAATGAGCTGATTTCTGCCAATTGTGGCAAAATACGGAAAGGAAAGTGGGTTTGCCTTCATATTTGACCCAGAAGAACTCAGTTCAGCATGGAAATATCATTGCAACAGCTTTTATTTAGCCAGAAATCAAGAGTGTAAATTTATATGCGCTTACAAGCATTTTCTGGCCGAATGAGCAAATATGCTTGTTTCTGTCAATTGCTGCAAAATACTGAAGGTAAAGTGGGTTTGCCTTCATATTTGACCCAGAACAACTCAGTTCAGCATTGAAATATCATTGCAACAGCTTTTGTTTAGCCAGAAAACAAGAGTGTAAGTTTTTATGCGCTTAAAAGCATTTTCAGGCCGAATGAGCTGATTTCTGCCAATTGTAGCAAAATACTGAAAGGAAAGTGGGTTTGCCTTCATATTTGACCCAGAACAACTCAGTTCAGCATTGAGATATCATTGCAACAGCTTTAATTTAGCCAGAAATAAAGAGTGGAAGTTTTTCAGGCCGAATGAGCAAATATGCTTGTTTCTGCCAATTGCAGCAAAATACTGAAAAGAAAATGGGTTTGCCTTCATATTTGACCCAGAACAACTCAGTTCAGCATTGAAATATCATTGCAACAGCTTTTGTTTAGCCAGAAAACAAGAGTGTACGTTTTTATGCGTTTAAAAGCATTTTCAGGCCGAATGAGCTGATTTCTGCCAATTGTAGCAAAATACTGAAAGGAAAGTGGGTTTGCCTTCATATTTGACCCAGAACAACTCAGTTCAGCATTGAGATATCATTGCAACAGCTTTAATTTAGCCAGAAATAAAGAGTGGAAGTTTTTCAGGCCGAATGAGCAAATATGCTTGTTTCTGCCAATTGCAGCAAAATACTGAAAGGAAAATGGGTTTGCCTTCATATTTGACCCAGAACAACTCAGTTCAGCATGGAAATATTATTGCAAAAGCTTTTATTTAGCCAGAAATGAAGATTGTAAGTTTTTATGCGCTTAAAAGCATTTTCAGGCCAAATGAGCTGATTTCTGCCAATTGTAGCAAAATACGGAAAGGAAAATGGGTTTGCCTTCATATTTGACCCAGAACAACTCAGTTCATAATTTAAATATCATTACAACAGCTTTTATTTAGCCAGAAATCAAGATTGTAAGTTTTTATGCGCTTAAAAGCATTTTCAGGCCGAATGAGCACATATGCTTGTTTCTGCCAATTGCAGCAAAATACTAAAAGGAAAATGGGTTTGCCTTCATATTTGACCCAGAACAACTCAGTTCAGCATGGAAATATTATTGCAACAGCTTTTATTTAGCCAGAAATTAAGATTGTAAGTTTTTATACGCTTAAAAGCATTTTCAGGCCAAATGAGCTGATTTCTGCCACTTGCAGCAAAATACTGAAGGGAAAGTGGGTTTGCCTTCATATTTGACCCAGAACAACTCAATTCAGCATGGAAATATCATTGCAACAGCTTTTATTTAGCCAGAAATCAAGAGTGGAAGTTTTTATGCGCTTAAAAGCATTTTCAGGCCAAATGAGCACATATGCTTGTTTCTGCCAATTGCAGCAAAATACTGAAAGGAAAGTCGGTTTGCCTTCATATTTGACCCAGAACAACTCAGTTCAGCATGGAAATATCATTGCAACATCTTTTATTTAGCCAGAAATAAGGAGTTTAAGTTTTTATGCGCTTAAAAGCATTTTCAGGCCGAATGAGCTGATTTCTGCCAATTGTAGCAAAATACTGAAGGGAAAGTGGGTTTGCCTTCATATTTGACCCAGAACAACTCAGTTCAGCATGGAAATATCATTGCAACAGCTTTTATTTAGCCAGAAATCAAGAGTGTAAGTTTTTATGCGCTTAAAAGCATTTTTCGGCCGAATGAACAAATATGCTTGTTTCTGCCAATTGTCGCAAAATACTGAAAGGAAAGTGGGTTTGCCTTCATATTTGACCCAGAACAACTCAGTTCAGCATGAAAATATCATTGCAACAGCTTTTATTTAGTCAGAAATCAAGATTGTAAGTTTTTATGCGCTTAAAAGCATTTTCAGGCCGAATGAGCACTTATGCTTGTTTCTGCCAATTGCAGTTAAATACTGAAAGGAAAGTGGGCTTGCCTTAATATTTGACCCAGAACAACTCAGGTCAGCATGGAAATATCATTGCAACATCTTTTATTTAGCCAGAAATAAGGAGTTTAAGTTTTTATACGCTTAAAAGCATTTTCAGGCCGAATGAGCTGATTTCTGCCAATTGTAGCAAAATACGGAAAGGAAAGTGGGTTTGCCTTCATATTTGATGCATAACAACTCAGTTCAGCATTGAGATATCATTGCAACAGCTTTAATTTACTCAGAAATAAAGAGTGGAAGTTTTTCAGGCCAAATGAGCAAATATGCTTGTTTCTGCCAATTGCAGCAAAATACTGAAAGGAAAATGGGTTTGCCTTCATATTTGACCCAGAACAACTCAGTTCAGCATTTAAATATAATTGCAACAGCTTTTATTTAGCCAGCAATCAAGAGTGTAAGTTTTTATGCGCTTAAAAGCATTTTCAGGCCGAATGAGCTGATTTCTGACAATTGAAGGAAAATACTGAAAGGAAAGTGGGTTTGCCTTCATATTTGAACCAGAACATCTCAATTCAGCATGGAAATGTCATTGCAACAGCTTTTTTTTTAGCCAGAAATCAAGAGTGGAAGATTTTTATGCGCTTAAAAGCATTTTCAGGCGAAATAAGCTGATTTCTGACAATTGTAGCAAAATACTGAAAGGAAAGTGGGTTTGCCTTCATATTTGACCCAGAACAACTCAATTCAGCATGGAAATATCATTGCAACAGCTTTAATTTAGCCAGAAATCAAGAGTGTAAGTTTTTATGCGCTTAAAAGCATTTTTCGGTCGAATAAACAAATATGCTTGTTTCTGCCAATTGTCGCAAAATACTAAAGGGAAAGTGGGTTTGCCTTCATATTTGACCCAGAACAACTCAGTTCAGCATGGAAATATCATTGCAACATCTTTTATTTAGCCAGAAATAAGGAGTTTAAGTTTTTATGCGCTTAAAAGCATTTTCAGGCCGAATGAGCTGATTTCTGCCAATTGTGGCAAAATACGGAAAGGAAAGTGGGTTTGCCTTCATATTTGACCCAGAACAACTCAGTTCAGCATGGAAATATCATTGCAACAGCTTTTATTTAGCCAGAAATCAAGAGTGGAAGTTTTTTAGGCCGAATGAGCAAATATGCTTGTTAATGCCAATTGCAGCAAAATACTGAAAGGAAAGTTGGTTTGCCTTCATATTTGACCCAGAAAAATGCAATTTAGCATGGAAATGTCATTGCAACAGCTTTTATTTAGCCAGAAATCAAGAGTGGAAGATTTTTATGCGCTTAAAAGCATTTTTAGGCCAAATAAGCTGATTTCTGCCAATTGCAGCAAAATACTGAAAGGAAGGTGGGTTTGCCTTCATATTTGACCCAGAACAACTCAGTTCAGCATGGAAATATCATTGCAACACCTTTTATTTAGCCAGAAATCAAGAGTGGAAGTTTTTTAGGCCGAATGAGCAAATTTGCTTGTTTCTGCCAATTGCAGCAAAATACTGAAAGGAAAGTTGGTTTGCCTTCATATTTGACCCAGAAAAATGCAATTTAGCATGGAAATGTCATTGCAACAGCTTTTATTTAGCCAGAAATCAAGAGTGTAAATTTATATGCGATTAAAAGCATTTTCTGGCCAAATGAACAAATATGCTTGTTATGATATGAGTTGTTCAAGTGCAGCATAATACTGAAAGAAAAGTCGGTTTGCCTTCATATTTGACCCAGAACAACTCAGTTCAGCATGGAAATATCATTGCAACAGCTTTTATTTAGCCAGAAATCAAGAATGTAAGTTTTTAGGCGCTTAAAAGCATTTTAAAGGTGAATGAACAAATATGCTTTTTCTGCTTATTGCTTATTATTTTATTTAGCCAGAAATCAAGTGTGGAAGATTTTTATGCGCTTAAAAGCATTTTCAGGCCAAATAAGCTGATTTCTGCCAATTGCAGCAAAATACTGAAGGGAAAGTGGGTTTGCCTTCATATTTGACCCAGAACAACTCAGTTCAGCATGGAAATATCATTGCAACATCTTTTATTTAGCCAGAAATCAAGAGTGGAAGTTTTTTAGGCCGAATGAGCAAATATGCTTGTTAATGCCAATTGCAGCAAAATACTGAAAGGAAAGTTGGTTTGCCTTCATATTTGACACAGAAAAATGCAATTTAGCATGGAAATGTCATTGCAACAGCTTTTATTTAGCCAGAAATCAAGAGTGGAAGATTTTTATGCGCTTAAAAGCATTTTTAGGCCAAATAAGCTGATTTCTGCCAATTGCAGCAAAATACTGAAAGGAAGGTGGGTTTGCCTTCATATTTGACCCAGAAAACTCAGTTCAGCATGGAAATATCATTGCAACAGCTTTTATTTAGCCAGAAATCAAGATTATATGTTTTTATGCGCTTAAAAACATTTTCAGGCCGAATGAGCAAATATGCTTGTTAATGCCAATTGCAGCAAAATACTGAAAGGAAAGTTGGTTTGCCTTCATATTTGACCCAGAAAAATGCAATTTAGCATTGAAATATCATTGCAACAGCTTTTATTTAGCCAGAAATCAAGAGTGTAAGTTTTTATGCGCTTAAAAGCATTTTCAGGCCAAATAAGCTGATTTCTGCCAATTTCAGCAAAATACTGAAGGGAAAGTGAGTTTGCCTTCATATTTGACCCAGAACAACTCAGTTCAGCATGGAAATATCATTGCAACAGCATTTATTTAGCCAGAAATCAAGAGTGGAAGTTTTTTAGGCCGAATGAGCAAATATGCTTGTTTCTGCCAATTGCAGCAAAATACTGAAGGGAAAGTGGGTTTGCCTTCATATTTGACCCAGAACATCTCAGTTCAGCATGGAAATATCATTGCAACAGCTTTTATTTAGCCAGAAATAAGGAGTTTAAGTTTTTATGCGCTTAAAAAGCTTTTACAGGCCGAATGAGCACATATACTTGTTTCTGCCAATTGCAGCAAGATACTGAAAGGAAAGTGGGTTTGCCTTCATATTTGACCCAGAAAAATGCAATTCAGCATGGAAAAGTCATTGCAACAGTTTTTATTTAGCCAGAAATCAAGAGTGGAAGTTTTTTAGGCTGAATGAGCAAATATGCTTGTTTCTGCCAATTGCAGCAAAATACTGACAGGAACGTGGGTTTGCCTCCATATTTGACCCAGAACAACTCAGTTCAGCATGGAAATATCATTGCAACAGCTTTTATTTAGCCAGAAATCAAGATTGTATGTTTTTATGCGCTTAAAAGCATTTTCAGGCCGAATGAGCACATATACTTGTTTCTGCCAATTGCAGCAAGATACTGAAAGGAAAGTGGGTTTGCCTTCTTATTTGACCCACAAAAATGCAATTCAGCATGGAAAAGTCATTGCAACAGCTTTTATTTAGCCAGAAATCAAGAGTGGAAGTTTTTTAGGCTGAATGAGCAAATATGCTTGTTTCTGCCAATTGCAGCAAAATACTGACAGGAACGTGGGTTTGCCTCCATATTTGACCCAGAACAATTCAGTTCAGCATTTAAATATCATTACAACAGCTTTTATTTAGCCAGAAATCAACATTGTAAGTTTTTATGCGCTTAAAAGCATTTTCAGGCCGAATGAGCAAATATGCTTGTTTCTGCCAATTGCAGCAAAATACTGAAAGCAATGTGGGTTTGCCTTCATATTTGACCCAGAAAAATGCAATTCAGCATGGAAATGTCTTTGCAACAGCTTTTATTTAGCCAGAAATCAAGATTGTAAGTTTTTATGTGCTTAAAAGCATTTTCAGGCCAGATGAGCTGATTTCTGCCAATTGCAGCAAAATACTGACAGGAAAGTGGGTTTGCCTTCATATTTGACCCAGAACAACTCAGTTCAGCATTTAAATATCATTACAACAGCTTTTATTTAGCTAGAACTCAAGAGTGTAAGTTTTTCTGCGCCTAAAAGCATTTTCAGGCCGAATGAGCACATATGCTTGTTTCTGACAATTGCAGAAAAATACTGACAGGAAAGTGGGTTTGCCTTCATATTTGATACAGAACAACTCAGTTCAGCATGGAAATGTCATTGCAACAGCTTTTATCTAGCCAGAAAGAGAGAGTGTAAGTTTTTATGCGCTTAAAAGCATTTTCAGGCCAAATGAGCTGATTTCTGCCAATTGCAGCAAAATACTGAAGGGAAAGTGGGTTTGCCTTCATATTAGAACCAGAACAACTCAGTTCAGCATGGAAATATCATTACAACAGCTTTTATTTAGCCAGAAATAAGGAGTTTAAGTTTTTATGCGCTTAAAAGCATTTTCAGGCCGAATGAGCACATATACTTGTTTCTGCCAATTGCAGCAAGATAATGAAAGGAAAGTGGGTTTGCCTCCATATTTGACCCAGAACAACTCAGTTCAGCATTTAAATATCATTACAACAGCTTTTATTTAGCCAGAAATCAACATTGTAAGTTTTTATGCGCTTAAAAGCATTTTCAGGCCAAATAATCTGATTTCTGCCAATTGCAGCAAAATACTGAAAGGAAGGTGGGTTTGGCTTCACATTTGACCCAGAACAACTCAGTTCAGCATGGAAAAATCATTGCAACACCTTTTATTTAGCCTGTAATCAAGAGTGGAAGTTTTTTAGGCCGAATGAGCAAATATGCTTGTTTCTGCCAATTGCAGCAAAATACTGAAAGGAAGGTGGGTTTGCCTTCATATTTGACCCAGAAAACTCAGTTCAGCATGGAAATATCATTGCAACAGCTTTTATTTAGCCAGAAATCAAGATTATATGTTTTTATGCGCTTAAAAACATTTTCAGGCCGAATGAGCAAATATGCTTGTTAATGCCAATTGCAGCAAAATACTGAAAGGAAAGTTGGTTTGCCTTCATATTTGACCCAGAAAAATGCAATTTAGCATTGAAATATCATTGCAACAGCTTTTATTTAGCCAGAAATCAAGAGTGTAAGTTTTTATGCGCTTAAAAGCATTTTCAGGCCAAATAAGCTGATTTCTGCCAATTTCAGCAAAATACTGAAGGGAAAGTGAGTTTGCCTTCATATTTGACCCAGAACAACTCAGTTCAGCATGGAAATATCATTGCAACAGCATTTATTTAGCCAGAAATCAAGAGTGGAAGTTTTTTAGGCCGAATGAGCAAATATGCTTGTTTCTGCCAATTGCAGCAAAATACTGAAGGGAAAGTGGGTTTGCCTTCATATTTGACCCAGAACATCTCAGTTCAGCATGGAAATATCATTGCAACAGCTTTTATTTAGCCAGAAATAAGGAGTTTAAGTTTTTATGCGCTTAAAAAGCTTTTTCAGGCCGAATGAGCACATATACTTGTTTCTGCCAATTGCAGCAAGATACTGAAAGGAAAGTGGGTTTGCCTTCATATTTGACCCAGAAAAATGCAATTCAGCATGGAAAAGTCATTGCAACAGTTTTTATTTAGCCAGAAATCAAGAGTGGAAGTTTTTTAGGCTGAATGAGCAAATATGCTTGTTTCTGCCAATTGCAGCAAAATACTGACAGGAACGTGGGTTTGCCTCCATATTTGACCCAGAACAACTCAGTTCAGCATGGAAATATCATTGCAACAGCTTTTATTTAGCCAGAAATCAAGATTGTATGTTTTTATGCGCTTAAAAGCATTTTCAGGCCGAATGAGCACATATACTTGTTTCTGCCAATTGCAGCAAGATACTGAAAGGAAAGTGGGTTTGCCTTCTTATTTGACCCACAAAAATGCAATTCAGCATGGAAAAGTCATTGCAACAGCTTTTATTTAGCCAGAAATCAAGAGTGGAAGTTTTTTAGGCTGAATGAGCAAATATGCTTGTTTCTGCCAATTGCAGCAAAATACTGACAGGAACGTGGGTTTGCCTCCATATTTGACCCAGAACAATTCAGTTCAGCATTTAAATATCATTACAACAGCTTTTATTTAGCCAGAAATCAACATTGTAAGTTTTTATGCGCTTAAAAGCATTTTCAGGCCGAATGAGCAAATATGCTTGTTTCTGCCAATTGCAGCAAAATACTGAAAGCAATGTGGGTTTGCCTTCATATTTGACCCAGAAAAATGCAATTCAGCATGGAAATGTCTTTGCAACAGCTTTTATTTAGCCAGAAATCAAGATTGTAAGTTTTTATGTGCTTAAAAGCATTTTCAGGCCAGATGAGCTGATTTCTGCCAATTGCAGCAAAATACTGACAGGAAAGTGGGTTTGCCTTCATATTTGACCCAGAACAACTCAGTTCAGCATTTAAATATCATTACAACAGCTTTTATTTAGCTAGAACTCAAGAGTGTAAGTTTTTCTGCGCCTAAAAGCATTTTCAGGCCGAATGAGCACATATGCTTGTTTCTGACAATTGCAGAAAAATACTGACAGGAAAGTGGGTTTGCCTTCATATTTGATACAGAACAACTCAGTTCAGCATGGAAATGTCATTGCAACAGCTTTTATCTAGCCAGAAAGAGAGAGTGTAAGTTTTTATGCGCTTAAAAGCATTTTCAGGCCAAATGAGCTGATTTCTGCCAATTGCAGCAAAATACTGAAGGGAAAGTGGGTTTGCCTTCATATTAGAACCAGAACAACTCAGTTCAGCATGGAAATATCATTACAACAGCTTTTATTTAGCCAGAAATAAGGAGTTTAAGTTTTTATGCGCTTAAAAGCATTTTCAGGCCGAATGAGCACATATACTTGTTTCTGCCAATTGCAGCAAGATAATGAAAGGAAAGTGGGTTTGCCTCCATATTTGACCCAGAACAACTCAGTTCAGCATTTAAATATCATTACAACAGCTTTTATTTAGCCAGAAATCAACATTGTAAGTTTTTATGCGCTTAAAAGCATTTTCAGGCCAAATAATCTGATTTCTGCCAATTGCAGCAAAATACTGAAAGGAAGGTGGGTTTGGCTTCACATTTGACCCAGAACAACTCAGTTCAGCATGGAAAAATCATTGCAACACCTTTTATTTAGCCTGTAATCAAGAGTGGAAGTTTTTTAGGCCGAATGAGCAAATATGCTTGTTTCTGCCAATTGCAGCAAAATACTGACAGGAAAGTGGGTTTGCCCTCATATTTGACCCAGAACAACTCAGTTCAGCATTTAAATATCATTACAACAGCTTTTATTTAGCCAGAAATCAAGATTGTAAGTTTTTATGCGCTTAAAAGCATTTTCAGGCCGAATGAGCACATATGCTTGTTTCTGCCAATTGCAGCAAAATACTGAAAGGAAAGTGGGTTTGCCTTCATATTTGACCCAGAAAAATGCTATTCAGCATGAAAATGTCATTGCAACAGCTTTTATTTAGCCAGAAATCAAGAGTGGAAGATTTTTATGCGCTTAAAAGCATTTTCAGGCCAAAAAAGCGGATTTCTGCCAATTGCAGCAAAATACTGAAGGGAATGTGGGTTTTCCTTCATATTTGACCCAGAACAACTCAGTTCAGCATGGAAATATCATTGCAACAGCTTTTATTTAGCCAGAAATCAAGAGTGGAAGATTTTTATGCACTTAAAAGCATTTTCAGGCCGAATGAGCTTATTTCTGCCAATTGCAACAAAATACTAAAAGGAAATTGGGTTTGCCGTCATATTTGACCCAGAAAAATGCAATTCAGCATGGAAATTTCATTGCAACAGCTTTTATTTAGCCAGAAATCAAGAGCGTAAGTTTTTATGCGCTTAAAAGCATTTTCAGGCCGAATGAGCTGATTTCTGCCAATTGCAGCAAAATACTGAAGGGAAAGTGGGTTTGCCTTCATATTTGACCCAGAACAACTCAGTTCAGCATGGAAATATCATTGCAACAGCTTTTATTTAGCCAGAAATAAGGAGTTTAAGTTTTTATGCGCTTAAAAGAATTTTCAGCCCGAATGAGCTTTTTTCTGCCAATTGCAGCAAAATACTGTAAGGAAAGTGGGTTTGCCATCATATTTGACCCAGAACAACTCAGTTCAGCATGAAAATATCATTGCAACAGCTTTTATTTAGCCAGAAATCAAGAGTGGAAGTTTTTTAGGCCGAATGAGCAAATATGCTTGTTAATGCCAATTGCAGCAAAATACTGAAAGGAAAGTTGGTTTGCCTTCATATTTGACCCAGAAAAATGCAATTTAGCATGGAAATGTCATTGCAACAGCTTTTATTTAGCCAGAAATCAAGAGTGGAAGATTTTTATGCGCTTAAAAGCATTTTTAGGCCAAATAAGCTGATTTCTGCCAATTGCAGCAAAATACTGAAAGGAAGGTGGGTTTGCCTTCATATTTGACCCAGAACAACTCAGTTCAGCATGGAAATATCATTGCAACACCTTTTATTTAGCCAGAAATCAAGAGTGGAAGTTTTTTAGGCCGAATGAGCAAATATGCTTGTTTCTGCCAATTGCAGCAAAATACTGAAAGGAAAGTTGGTTTGCCTTCATATTTGACCCAGAAAAATGCAATTTAGCATGGAAATGTCATTGCAACAGCTTTTATTTAGCCAGAAATCAAGAGTGTAAATTTATATGCGATTAAAAGCATTTTCTGGCCAAATGAACAAATATGCTTGTTATGATATGAGTTGTTCAAGTGCAGCATAATACTGAAAGAAAAGTGGGTTTGCCTTCATATTTGACCCAGAACAACTCAGTTCAGCATGGAAATATCATTGCAACAGCTTTTATTTAGCCAGAAATCAAGAATGTAAGTTTTTAGGCGCTTAAAAGCATTTTAAAGGTGAATGAACAAATATGCTTTTTCTGCTTATTGCTTATTATTTTATTTAGCCAGAAATCAAGTGTGGAAGATTTTTATGCGCTTAAAAGCATTTTCAGGCCAAATAAGCTGATTTCTGCCAATTGCAGCAAAATACTGAAGGGAAAGTGGGTTTGCCTTCATATTTGACCCAGAACAACTCAGTTCAGCATGGAAATATCATTGCAACAGCTTTTATTTAGCCAGAAATCAAGAGTGGAAGTTTTTTAGGCCGAATGAGCAAATATGCTTGTTAATGCCAATTGCAGCAAAATACTGAAAGGAAAGTTGGTTTGCCTTCATATTTGACACAGAAAAATGCAATTTAGCATGGAAATGTCATTGCAACAGCTTTTATTTAGCCAGAAATCAAGAGTGGAAGATTTTTATGCGCTTAAAAGCATTTTCAGGCCAAATAAGCTGATTTCTGCCAATTGCAGCAAAATACTGAAAGGAAGGTGGGTTTGCCTTCATATTTGACCCAGAAAACTCAGTTCAGCATGGAAATATCATTGCAACAGCTTTTATTTAGCCAGAAATCAAGATTATATGTTTTTATGCGCTTAAAAGCATTTTCAGGCCGAATGAGCAAATATGCTTGTTAATGCCAATTGCAGCAAAATACTGAAAGGAAAGTTGGTTTGCCTTCATATTTGACCCAGAAAAATGCAATTTAGCATTGAAATATCATTGCAACAGCTTTTATTTAGCCAGAAATCAAGAGTGTAAGTTTTTATGCGCTTAAAAGCATTTTCAGGCCAAATAAGCTGATTTCTGCCAATTTCAGCAAAATACTGAAGGGAAAGTGAGTTTGCCTTCATATTTGACCCAGAACAACTCAGTTCAGCATGGAAATATCATTGCAACAGCATTTATTTAGCCAGAAATCAAGAGTGGAAGTTTTTTAGGCCGAATGAGCAAATATGCTTGTTTCTGCCAATTGCAGCAAAATACTGAAGGGAAAGTGGGTTTGCCTTCATATTTGACCCAGAACAACTCAGTTCAGCATGGAAATATCATTGCAACAGCTTTTATTTAGCCAGAAATAAGGAGTTTAAGTTTTTATGCGCTTAAAAAGCATTTTCAGGCCGAATGAGCACATATACTTGTTTCTGCCAATTGCAGCAAGATACTGAAAGGAAAGTGGGTTTGCCTTCATATTTGACCCAGAAAAATGCAATTCAGCATGGAAAAGTCATTGCAACAGTTTTTATTTAGCCAGAAATCAAGAGTGGAAGTTTTTTAGGCTGAATGAGCAAATATGCTTGTTTCTGCCAATTGCAGCAAAATACTGACAGGAACGTGGGTTTGCCTCCATATTTGACCCAGAACAACTCAGTTCAGCATGGAAATATCATTGCAACAGCTTTTATTTAGCCAGAAATCAAGATTGTATGTTTTTATGCGCTTAAAAGCATTTTCAGGCCGAATGAGCACATATGCTTGTTTCTGCCAATTGCAACAAAATACTGAAAGGAAAGTGGGTTTGCCATCATATTTGACCCAGAACAACTCAGTCCAGCATGAAAATATCATTGCAACAGCTTTTATTTAGCCAGAAATCAAGAGTGTAAATTTATATGCGATTAAAAGCATTTTCTGGCCGAATGAACAAATATGCTTGTTATGATATGAGTTGTTCAAGTGCAGCATAATACTGAAAGGAAAGTGGGTTTGCCTTCATATTTGACCCAGAACAACTCAGTTCAGCATGGAAATATCATTGCAACAGCTTTTATTTAGCCAGAAATCAAGAATGTAAGTTTTTAGGCGCTTAAAAGCATTTTCAGGCCGAATGAGCTGATTTCTGCCAATTGTAGGAAAATACTGAAAGGAAAGAGGGTTTGCCTTCATATTTGACCCAGAACAACTCAGTTCAGCATTTAAATATCATTACAACAGCTTTTATTTAGCCAGAACTCAAGAGTGTAAGTTTTTTTCGCTTAAAAGCATTGTCAGGCCGAATGAGCACATATGCTTGTTTCTGCCAATTGCAGCAAAATACTGAAAGGAAAGTGGGTTTGCCTTCATATTTGACCCAGAAAAATGCTATTCAGCATGGAAATGTCATTGCAACAGCTTTTATTTAGCCAGAAATCAAGAGTGGAAGATTTTTTTGCGCCTAAAAGCATCTTGTTGACAATTCTGCAGCCTCACTACGTACAATACTCGATAGTGTTGCCCCTCTAAAAAAGAAGGCAGTAAACCAGCAGAGGCGATCTCCATGGTATAGTTCACAAACACGCAACTTAAAACAGGAAACACGAAAGTTAGAAAGGAAATGGCGTTCCAGAAAGTTAGAAGAATCTCATTTAGCCTGGAAAAATAGTTTAAAAACGTACAAAAAAGCTCTCAGTGATGCCAGAACAGCATATTATTCATCATTAATAGAAGAAAACAAGAACAACCCCCGGTTTCTGTTCAGCACTGTAGCCAGGCTGACTAAGAGCCATAGTTCTGTTGAGCCTACTATTCCCTTAACTTTGAGCAGCAATGACTTCATGACCTTCTTTATGAATAAAATTGTAGCTATTAGAGAAAGTATTCACCAGATCCTCCCCCCAAAAATTACAGATAGATCTTCATGTACAGCAGTGCTAGAATCATGGATAAGGCCCCACTCCCTGTTAGACTGCTTTTTACCCATAGATCTCTCTGAGCTAACTTCAATTATTACCTCATCTAAACCAACAACCTGTCTGCTAGACCCTATTCCAACTAAGCTGCTCAAGGAAGCTTTACCCTTAATAGATACGTTCATATTAGATATCATCAATCTATCTTTAGAAACAGGCTATGTACCACAGGCCTATAAGGTAGCTGTAATTAAACCATTACTTAAAAAACCCTGTCTTGACCCAGGTGTTTTAGCCAATTACAGACCAATATCTAATCTCCCCTTTATTTCTAAAATAATTGAAAAAGTAGTCGCAAAACAATTATGTGATCACCTTCATAGGAATAATTTGTATGAAGAGTTTCAGTCAGGATTTAGAGTTCATCATAGTACAGAAACAGCACTGGTAAAAGTCACCAACGATCTTCTCATGGCCTCAGATAATGGACTCATCTCTATACTTGTTCTGTTAGATCTTAGTGCCGCATTTGATACCATTGATCATAACATTTTATTACAGAGACTGGAACATGAAATTGGAATTACAGGAACTGCACTAGGTTGGTTTAAATCCTATCTGTCTGATAGATTTCAATTTGTTCATGTTAATGATGAATCCTCCATGCACACAAAGGTTAGCTATGGAGTTCCACAAGGCTCTGTGTTAGGACCAATACTTTTTACTTTATATATGTCTCCTTCAGGCAACATTATTAGAAAACACTCCATAAATTTCCACTGTTATGCTGATGATACCCAGCTATATTTATCTATGGAACCAGATGAAAATAATTAGTTAATAAAGCTTCAAGCATGCCTACAAGACATAAAGGCCTGGATGTCCCACAATTTTTTACTTTTAAACTCAGACAAAACTGAAGTCATAGTATTTGGGCCCAAAAATATCAGAGATATGATGTCCAACCATATTGTTACCCTAGATGGCATAAGTCTGGCCTCCAGTACTACTGCAAGGAACCTTGGAGTTATTTTTGATCAGGATCTGTCCTTTAAGTCACATATAAAACAAATCTCTAGAACAGCCTTCTTCCACCTACGGAACATTGCCAAAATTAGGAGCATACTGTCTCAAAGTGATGCCGAAAAACTGGTCCATGCATTTGTTACTTCTAGGTTGGACTACTGTAATTCCCTACTTTCAGGATGCCCCAGTAACTCCCTAAAGAGCCTGCAATTAATCCAAAATGCTGCAGCAAGAGTGCTGACTGGAACTAGCAAGAGAGATCATATTTCACCTTCACTAGCTTCTCTCCATTGGCTTCCCATTAAATTTAGAATAGAATTTAAAACCCTGCTTCTTACATATAAAGCTCTGAATGGTCAGGCTCCATCATATATAGAAGACCTCATAGCACCATATCATCCCAGTAGACCACTTCGCTCTCAGAATGCAGGCCTACTTGTGGTTCCCAGAATTTCCAAAAGTAGAATGGGAGGTAGAGCCTTTAGCTATCAAGCTCCTCTCTTGTGGAACCAGCTCCCAGTTCAGATTCGGGAAGCAGACACCCTCTCTACTTTTAAGTCTAAGCTTAAAACCTTCCTCTTTAATAAAGCATATAGTTAGTTATAGTTATGCTGCCATAGGCTTAGACTGCTGGGGGACCCACCCCCCAAATGCACTGAGCTCCTTTCCTCCTCTTGACCATCTCTCCTCTCCTCTCACCCCGCAATTCTCACCACTGTATGTCATTAACTCTGTGTGTTCTCTCCCGTAGTTGTCTTTGTCCTCCTGTGTCCCCCTCTCTCTGTCCCTTTCTGCAGGTGTCCCCCGGCTTTGAAGCTGTGTGTCTTCCAGCGTGCAGCTACTGGTCCTACCAATCTGCCCGATGTTTTGTTGTTGCTTTTTGTTGCTCTGTTCTTTTCTCTCTCCCCTTTCCACTCACCCCAACCGTTCGAGGCAGATGGCCGTCCACCCTGAGCCTGGTTCTGCTGGAGGTTTCTTCCGTTAAAGGGAGTTTTTCCTCTCCACTGTTGCCTATGGCTTGCTCCAGGGGGAATTGTTGGGTTCTCTTTATATATCTTTATAATCTTGACTTTATTCTGTAAAGTGCCCTGAGATGACTTTGTTGTGAATTGGCGCTATATAAATAAATTTGAATTGAATTGAATTGAATTTTCAGGTCAAATAAGCTGATTTCTGACAATTGCAGCAAAATACTGAAAGGAAGGTGGGTTT
Organism: Channa argus; assembly: GCF_033026475.1. Classification (NCBI taxonomy): domain Eukaryota; kingdom Metazoa; phylum Chordata; class Actinopteri; order Anabantiformes; family Channidae; genus Channa; species Channa argus. The sequence continues at coordinate 39,404 of NW_027125259.1, read as the reverse complement.
GCCTTCATATTTGACCCAGAACAACTCAGTTCAGCATGGAAATATCATTGCAACAGCTTTTATTTAGCCAGAAATCAAGAATGTAAGTTTTTAGGCGCTTAAAAGCATTTTCAGGCCGAATGAGCTGATTTCTGCCAATTGTAGCAAAATACTGAAAGAAAAGTGGGTTTGCCTTCATATTTGACCCAGAACAACTCAGTTCAGCATGGAAATATCATTGCAACAGCTTTTATTTAGCCAGAAATCAAGAGTGGAAGTTTTTTAGGCCGAATGAGCAAATATGCTTGTTTCTGCCAATTGCAGCAAAATACTGACAGGAAAGTGGGTTTGCCTTCATATTTGACCCAGAACAACTCAGTTCAGCATTTAAATATCATTACAACAGCTTTTATTTAGCCAGAACTCAAGAGTGTAAGTTTTTATGCGCTTAAAAGCATTTTCAGGCCACATAAGCTGATTTCTGCCAATTGCAGCAAAATACTGAAGGGAAAGTGGGTTTGCCTTCATATTTGACCCAGAACAACTCAGTTCAGCATGGAAATGTCATTGCAACAGCTTTTATTTAGCCAGAAATCAAGAGTGGAAGGTTTTATGCGCTTAAAAGCATTTTCAGGCCGAATGAGCAAATATGCTTGTTTCTGCCAAATGCAGCAAAATACCGAAAGGAAAGTGGTTTTGCCTTCATATTTGTCCAAGAACAACTCAGTTCAGCATGGAAATGTCATTGCAACAGCTTTTATTTAGCCAGAAATCAAGAGTGTAAGTTTTTATGCGCTTAAAAGCCTTTTCAGGCCAAATGAGCTGATTTCTGCCAATTGCAGCAAAATACTGAAAGGAAAGTGGGTTTGCATTCATATTTGACTCAGAACAACTCAGTTCAGCATGGAAATATCATTGCAACACCATTTATTTAGCCAGAAATCAAGAGAGGAAGTTTTTTAGGCCGAATGAGCAAATATGCTTGTTTCTGCCAATTGCAGCAAAATACTGAAGGGAAAGTGGGTTTGCTTTCATATTTGACCCAGAACTACTTAGTTCAGCATGGAAATATCATTGCAACAATTTTTATTTAGCCAGAAATCAAGAGTGGAAGATTTTTATGCGCTTAAAAGCATTTTCAGGCCAAATAAGCTGATTTCTGCCAATTGCAGCAAAATACTGAAGGGAAAGTGGGTTTGCCTTCATATTTGACCCAAAACAACTCAGTTCAGCATTTAAATATCATTACAACAGCTTTTATCTAGCCAGAAATCAAGATTGTAAGTTTTTATGCACTTAAAAGCATTTTCAGGCCGAATGAGCACATACGCTTGTTTCTGACAATTGCAGCAAAATACTGACAGGAAAGTGGGTTTGCCTTCATATTTGACCCAGAACAACTCAGTTCAGCATTGAAATATCATTACATCAGCTTTTATTTCGCCAGAACTCAAGAGTGTAAGTTTTTTAGGCCGAATGAGAAATTATGCTTGTTTCTGCCAATTGCAGCAAAATACTGAAGGGAAAGTGGGTTTGCCTTCATATTTGACACAGAACAACTCAGTTCAGCATGGAAATATCATTGCAACAGCTTTTATTTAGCCAGAAATCAAGAGTGGAAGATTTTTATGCGCTTAAAAGCATTTTCAGGCCGAATGAGCTGATTTCTGCCAATTGTAGCAAAATACTGAAAGAAAAGTGGGTTTGCCTTCATATTTGACCCAGAACAACTCAGTTCAGCATGGAAATATCATTGCAACAGCTTTTATTTAGCCAGAAATCAAGAGTGGAAGTTTTTTAGGCCGAATGAGCAAATATGCTTGTTTCTGCCAATTGCAGCAAAATTCTGACAGGAAAGTGGGTTTGCCTTCATATTTGACCCAGAACAACTCAGTTCAGCATTTAAATATCATTACAACAGCTTTTATTTAGCCAGAACTCAAGAGTGTAAGTTTTTATGCGCTTAAAATCATTTTCAGGCCACATAAGCTGATTTCTGCCAATTGCAGCAAAATACTGAAGGGAAAGTGGGTTTGCCTTCATATTTGACCCAGAACAACTCAGTTCAGCATGGAAATGTCATTGCAACAGCTTTTATTTAGCCAGAAATCAAGAGTGGAAGGTTTTATGCGCTTAAAAGCATTTTCAGGCCGAATGAGCAAATATGCTTGTTTCTGCCAAATGCAGCAAAATACCGAAAGGAAAGTGGTTTTGCCTTCATATTTGTCCAAGAACAACTCAATTCAGCATGGAAATGTCATTGCAACAGCTTTTATTTAGCCAGAAATCAAGAGTGTAAGTTTTTATGCGCTTAAAAGCATTTTCAGGCCAAATGAGCTGATTTCTGCCAATTGCAGCAAAATACTGAAGGGAAAGTGGGTTTGCATTCATATTTGACTCAGAACAACTCAGTTCAGCATGGAAATATCATTGCAACACCATTTATTTAGCCAGAAATCAAGAGAGGAAGTTTTTTAGGCCGAATGAGCAAATGTGCTTGTTTCTGCCAATTGCAGCAAAATACTGAAGGGAAAGTGGGTTTGCTTTCATATTTGACCCAGAACTACTTAGTTCAGCATGGAAATATCATTGCAACAACTTTTATTTAGCCAGAAATCAAGAGTGGAAGATTTTTATGCGCTTAAAAGCATTTTCAGGCCAAATAAGCTGATTTCTGCCAATTGCAGCAAAATACTGAAGGGAAAGTGGGTTTGCCTTCATATTTGACCCAGAACAACTCAGTTCAGCATTTAAATATCATTACAACAGCTTTTATTTAGCCAGAACTCAAGAGGGTAAGTTTTTATGCGCTTAAAAGCATTTTCAGGCCGAATGAGCACATATGCTTCTTTCTGACAATTGCAGCAAAATACTGAAAGGAAAGTGGGTTTGCCTTCATATTTGACCCAGAAAAATGCTATTCAGCATGGAAATGTCATTGCAACAGCTTTTATTTAGCCAGAAATCAAGAGTGGAAGATTTTTATGCGCTTAAAAGCATTTTCAGGCCAAATAAGCTGATTTCTGCCAATTGCAGTAAAATGTTGAAGGGAAAGTGGGTTTGCCTTCATATTTGACCCAGAACAACTCAGTTCAGCATTTAAATATCATTACAACAGCTTTTATTTAGCCAGAACTCAAGAGGGTAAGTTTTTATGCGCTTAAAAGCATTTTCAGGCCCAATGAGCACATATGCTTTTTTCTGCCAATTGCAGCAAAATACTGAAAGGAAAGTGGGTTTGCCTTCATATTTGACCCAGAACAACTCAGTTCAGCATGAAAATATCATTGCAACAGCTTTTATTTAGCCAGAAATCAAGAGTGTAAATTTATATGCGATTAAAAGCATTTTCTGGCCGAATGAACAAATATGCTTGTTATGATATGAGTTGTTCAAGTGCAGCATAATACTGAAAGAAAAGTGGGTTTGCCTTCATATTTGACCCAGAACAACTCAGTTCAGCATTTAAATATCATTGCAACAGCGTTTATTTAGCCAGAAATCAAGAGTGGAAGATTTTTATGCGCTTAAAAGCATTTTCAGGCCAAATAAGCTGATTTCTGACAATTGCAGCAAAATACTGAAAGGAAGGTGGGTTTGCCGTCATATTTGACCCAGAACAACTCAGTTCAGCATTTAAATATCATTACAACAGGTTTTATTTAGCCAGAACTGAAGAGTGTAAGTTTTTAGGCGCTTAAAAGCATTTTCAGGCCGAATGAGCTGATTTCTGCCAATTGTAGCAAAATACTGAAAGAAAAGTGGGTTTGCCTTCATATTTGACCCAGAACAACTCAGTTCAGCATGGAAATATCATTGCAACAGCTTTTATTTAGCCAGAAATCAAGAGTGGAAGTTTTTTAGGCCGAATGAGCAAATATGCTTGTTTCTGCCAATTGCAGCAAAATACTGACAGGAAAGTGGGTTTGCCTTCATATTTGACCCAGAACAACTCAGTTCAGCATTTAAATATCATTACAACAGCTTTTATTTAGCCAGAACTCAAGAGTGTAAGTTTTTATGCGCTTAAAAGCATTTTCAGGCCACATAAGCTGATTTCTGCCAATTGCAGCAAAATACTGAAGGGAAAGTGGGTTTGCCTTCATATTTGACCCAGAACAACTCAGTTCAGCATGGAAATGTCATTGCAACAGCTTTTATTTAGCCAGAAATCAAGAGTGGAAGGTTTTATGCGCTTAAAAGCATTTTCAGGCCGAATAAGCAAATATGCTTGTTTCTGCCAAATGCAGCAAAATACCGAAAGGAAAGTGGTTTTGCCTTCATATTTGTCCAAGAACAACTCAGTTCAGCATGGAAATGTCATTGCAACAGCTTTTATTTAGCCAGAAATCAAGAGTGTAAGTTTTTATGCGCTTAAAAGCCTTTTCAGGCCAAATGAGCTGATTTCTGCCAATTGCAGAAAAATACTGAAAGGAAAGTGGGTTTGCATTCATATTTGACTCAGAACAACTCAGTTCAGCATGGAAATATCATTGCAACACCATTTATTTAGCCAGAAATCAAGAGAGGAAGTTTTTTAGGCCGAATGAGCAAATATGCTTGTTTCTGCCAATTGCAGCAAAATACTGAAGGGAAAGTGGGTTTGCTTTCATATTTGACCCAGAACTACTTAGTTCAGCATGGAAATATCATTGCAACAACTTTTATTTAGCCAGAAATCAAGAGTGGAAGATTTTTATGCGCTTAAAAGCATTTTCAGGCCAAATAAGCTGATTTCTGCCAATTGCAGCAAAATACTGAAGGGAAAGCGGGTTTGCCTTCATATTTGACCCAGAACAACTCAGTTCAGCATTTAAATATCATTACAACAGCTTTTATCTAGCCAGAAATCAAGATTGTAAGTTTTTATGCGCTTAAAAGCATTTTCAGGCCGAATGAGCACATACGCTTGTTTCTGCCAATTGCAGCAAAATACTGAAAGGAAAGTGGGTTTGCCTTCATATTTGAACCAGAACAACTCAATTCAGCATGGAAATGTCATTGCAACAGCTTTTTTTTTAGCCAGAAATCAAGAGTGGAAGATTTTTATGCGCTTAAAAGCATTTTCAGGCGAAATAAGCTGATTTCTGCCAATTGTAGCAAAATACTGAAAGGAAAGTGGGTTTGCCTTCATATTTGACCCAGAACAACTCAATTCAGCATGGAAATATCATTGCAACAGCTTTAATTTAGCCAGAAATCAAGAGTGTAAGTTTTTATGCGCTTAAAAGCATTTTTCGGTCGAATAAACAAATATGCTTGTTTCTGCCAATTGTCGCAAAATACTAAAGGGAAAGTGGGTTTGCCTTCATATTTGACCCAGAACAACTCAGTTCAGCATGGAAATATCATTGCAACATCTTTTATTTAGCCAGAAATAAGGAGTTTAAGTTTTTATGCGCTTAAAAGCATTTTCAGGCCGAATGTGCTGATTTCTGCCAATTGTGGCAAAATACGGAAAGGAAAGTGGGTTTGCCTTCATATTTGACCCAGAACAACTCAGTTCAGCATGGAAATATCATTGCAACAGCTTTTATTTAGCCAGAAATCAAGAGTGTAAATTTATATGCGCTTACAAGCATTTTCTGGCCGAATGAGCAAATATGCTTGTTTCTGTCAATTGCAGCAAAATACTGAAGGTAAAGTGGGTTTGCCTTCATATTTGACCCAGAACAACTCAGTTCAGCATTGAAATATCATTGCAACAGCTTTTGTTTAGCCAGAAAACAAGAGTGTACGTTTTTATGCGTTTAAAAGCATTTTCAGGACGAATGAGCTGATTTCTGCCAATTGTAGCAAAATACTGAAAGGAAAGTGGCTTTGCCTTCATATTTGACCCAGAACAACTCAGTTCAGCATTGAGATATCATTGCAACATCTTTAATTTAGCCAGAAATAAAGAGTGGAAGTTTTTCAGGCCGAATGAGCAAATATGCTTGTTTCTGCCAATTGCAGCAAAATACTGAAAGGAAAATGGGTTTGCCTTCATATTTGACCCAGAACAACTCAGTTCAGCATGGAAATATTATTGCAACAGCGTTTATTTAGCCAGAAATGAAGATTGTAAGTTTTTATGCGCTTAAAAGCATTTTTCGGCCGAATGAACAAATATGCTTGTTTCTGCCAATTGTCGCAAAATACTGAAAGGAAAGTGGGTTTGCCTTCATATTTGAGCCAGAACAACTCACTTCAGCATGGAAATATCATTGCAACAGCTTCTATTTAGCCAGAAATCAAGAGTGGAAGTTTTTATGCGCTTAAAACCATTTTCAGGCCGAATGAGCTGATTTCTGCCAATATTAGCAAAATACTGAAAGGAAAGTGGGTTTGCCTTCATATTTGACCCAGAACAACTCAGTTCAGCATTTAAATATCATTGCAACAGCTTTTATTTAGCCAGCAATCAAGAGTGTAAGTTTTTATGCGCTTAAAAGCATTTTCAGGCCGAATGAGCTGATTTCTGCTAATTGAAGGAAAATACTGAAAGGAAAGTGGGTTTGCCTTCATATTTGAACCAGAACAACTCAATTCAGCATGGAAATGTCATTGCAACAGCTTTTTTTTTAGCCAGAAATCAAGAGTGGAAGATTTTTATGCGCTTAAAAGCATTTTCAGGCGAAATAAGCTGATTTCTGCCAATTGTAGCAAAATACTGAAAGGAAAATGGGTTTCCTTCATATTTGACCCAGAACAACTCAATTCAGCATGGAAATATCATTGCAACAGCTTTAATTTAGCCAGAAATCAAGAGTGTAAGTTTTTATGCGCTTAAAAGCATTTTTCGGTCGAATAAACAAATATGCTTGTTTCTGCCAATTGTCGCAAAATACTAAAGGGAAAGTGGGTTTGCCTTCATATTTGACCCAGAACAACTCAGTTCAGCATGGAAATATCATTGCAACATCTTTTATTTAGCCAGAAATAAGGAGTTTAAGTTTTTATGCGCTTAAAAGCATTTTCAGGCCGAATGAGCTGATTTCTGCCAATTGTGGCAAAATACGGAAAGGAAAGTGGGTTTGCCTTCATATTTGACCCAGAACAACTCAGTTCAGCATGGAAATATCATTGCAACAGCTTTTATTTAGCCAGAAATCAAGAGTGTAAATTTATATGCGCTTACAAGCATTTTCTGGCCGAATGAGCAAATATGCTTGTTTCTGTCAATTGCAGCAAAATACTGAAGGTAAAGTGGGTTTGCCTTCATATTTGACCCAGAACAACTCAGTTCAGCATTGAAATATCATTGCAACAGCTTTTGTTTAGCCAGAAAACAAGAGTGTACGTTTTTATGCGTTTAAAAGCATTTTCAGGACGAATGAGCTGATTTCTGCCAATTGTAGCAAAATACTGAAAGGAAAGTGGCTTTGCCTTCATATTTGACCCAGAACAACTCAGTTCAGCATTGAGATATCATTGCAACATCTTTAATTTAGCCAGAAATAAAGAGTGGAAGTTTTTCAGGCCGAATGAGCAAATATGCTTGTTTCTGCCAATTGCAGCAAAATACTGAAAGGAAAATGGGTTTGCCTTCATATTTGACCCAGAACAACTCAGTTCAGCATGGAAATATTATTGCAACAGCTTTTATTTAGCCAGAAATGAAGATTTTAAGTTTTTATGCGCTTAAAAGCATTTTTCGGCCGAATGAACAAATATGCTTGTTTCTGCCAATTGTCGCAAAATACTGAAAGGAAAGTGGGTTTGCCTTCATATTTGAGCCAGAACAACTCACTTCAGCATGGAAATATCATTGCAACAGCTTTTATTTAGCCAGAAATCAAGAGTGGAAGTTTTTATGCGCTTAAAACCATTTTCAGGCCGAATGAGCTGATTTCTGCCAATTGTAGCAAAATACTGAAAGGAAAGTGGGTTTGCCTTCATATTTGACCCAGAACAACTCAGTTCAGCATTGAAATATCATTGCAACAGCTTTTGTTTAGCCAGAAAACAAGAGTGTACGTTTTTATGCGTTTAAAAGCATTTTCAGGCCGAATGAGCTGATTTCTGCCAATTGTAGCAAAATACTGAAAGGAAAGTGGCTTTGCCTTCTAATTTGACCCAGAACAACTCAGTTCAGCATTGAGATATCATTGCAACATCTTTAATTTAGCCAGAAATAAAGAGTGGAAGTTTTTCAGGCCGAATGAGCAAATATGCTTGTTTCTGCCAATTGCAGCAAAATACTTAAAGGAAAATGGGTTTGCCTTCATATTTGACCCAGAACAACTCAATTCATTATGGAAATGTAATTGCAACAGCTTTTTTTTTAGCCAGAAATCAAGAGTGGAAGATTTTTATGCGCTTAAAAGCATTTTCAGGCGAAATAAGCTGATTTCTGCCAATTGTAGCAAAATACTGAAAGGAAAGTGGGTTTGCCTTCATATTTGACCCAGAACAACTCAATTCAGCATGGAAATATCATTGCAACAGCTTTAATTTAGCCAGAAATCAAGAGTGTAAGTTTTTATGCGCTTAAAAGCATTTTTCAGCCGAATAAACAAATATGCTTGTTTCTGCCAATTGTCGCAAAATACTAAAGGGAAAGTGGGTTTGCCTTCATATTTGACCCAGAACAACTCAGTTCAGCATGGAAATATCATTGCAACATCTTTTATTTAGCCAGAAATAAGGAGTTTAAGCTTTTATGCGCTTAAACGTATTTTCAGGCCGAATGAGCTGATTTCTGCCAATTGTAGCAAAATACGGAAAGGAAAGTGGGTTTGCCTTCATATTTGACCCAGAACAACTCAGTTAAGCATTTAAATATCATTACAACAGCTTTTATTTAGCCAGAAATCAAGATTGTAAGTTTTTATGCGCTTAAAAGCATTTTCAGGCCGAATGAGCACATATGCTTGTTTCTGCCAATTGCAGCAAAATACTGAAAGGAAAGTGGGTTTGCCTTAATATTTGACCCAGAACAACTCAGTTCAGCATGGAAATATCATTGCAACATCTTTTATTTAGCCAGAAATAAGGAGTTTAAGTTTTTATGCGCTTAAAAGCATTTTCAGGCCGAATGAGCTGATTTCTGCCAATTGTGGCAAAATACGGAAAGGAAAGTGGGTTTGCCTTCATATTTGACCCAGAACAACTCAGTTCAGCATGGAAATATCATTGCAACAGCTTTTATTTAGCCAGAAATCAAGAGTGTAAATTTATATGCGCTTACAAGCATTTTCTGGCCGAATGAGCAAATATGCTTGTTTCTGTCAATTGCAGCAAAATACTGAAGGTAAAGTGGGTTTGCCTTCATATTTGACCCAGAACAACTCAGTTCAGCATTGAAATATCATTGCAACAGCTTTTGTTTAGCCAGAAAACAAGAGTGTAAGTTTTTATGCGCTTAAAAGCATTTTCAGGCCGAATGAGCTGATTTCTGCCAATTGTAGCAAAATACTGAAAGGAAAGTGGGTTTGCCTTCATATTTGACCCAGAACAACTCAGTTCAGCATTGAGATATCATTGCAACAGCTTTAATTTAGCCAGAAATAAAGAGTGGAAGTTTTTCAGGCCGAATGAGCAAATATGCTTGTTTCTGCCAATTGCAGCAAAATACTGAAAAGAAAATGGGTTTGCCTTCATATTTGACCCAGAACAACTCAGTTCAGCATTGAAATATCATTGCAACAGCTTTTGTTTAGCCAGAAAACAAGAGTGTACGTTTTTATGCGTTTAAAAGCATTTTCAGGCCGAATGAGCTGATTTCTGCCAATTGTAGCAAAATACTGAAAGGAAAGTGGGTTTGCCTTCATATTTGACCCAGAACAACTCAGTTCAGCATTGAGATATCATTGCAACAGCTTTAATTTAGCCAGAAATAAAGAGTGGAAGTTTTTCAGGCCGAATGAGCAAATATGCTTGTTTCTGCCAATTGCAGCAAAATACTGAAAGGAAAATGGGTTTGCCTTCATATTTGACCCAGAACAACTCAGTTCAGCATGGAAATATTATTGCAAAAGCTTTTATTTAGCCAGAAATGAAGATTGTAAGTTTTTATGCGCTTAAAAGCATTTTCAGGCCAAATGAGCTGATTTCTGCCAATTGTAGCAAAATACGGAAAGGAAAGTGGGTTTGCCTTCATATTTGACCCAGAACAACTCAGTTCATAATTTAAATATCATTACAACAGCTTTTATTTAGCCAGAAATCAAGATTGTAAGTTTTTATGCGCTTAAAAGTATTTTCAGGCCGAATGAGCACATATGCTTGTTTCTGCCAATTGCAGCAAAATACTGAAAGGAAAATGGGTTTGCCTTCATATTTGACCCAGAACAACTCAGTTCAGCATGGAAATATTATTGCAACAGCTTTTATTTAGCCAGAAATTAAGATTGTAAGTTTTTATACGCTTAAAAGCATTTTCAGGCCAAATGAGCTGATTTCTGCCACTTGCAGCAAAATACTGAAGGGAAAGTGGGTTTGCCTTCATATTTGACCCAGAACAACTCAATTCAGCATGGAAATATCATTGCAACAGCTTTTATTTAGCCAGAAATCAAGAGTGGAAGTTTTTATGCGCTTAAAAGCATTTTCAGGCCAAATGAGCACATATGCTTGTTTCTGCCAATTGCAGCAAAATACTGAAAGGAAAGTCGGTTTGCCTTCATATTTGACCCAGAACAACTCAGTTCAGCATGGAAATATCATTGCAACATCTTTTATTTAGCCAGAAATAAGGAGTTTAAGTTTTTATGCGCTTAAAAGCATTTTCAGGCCGAATGAGCTGATTTCTGCCAATTGTAGCAAAATACTGAAGGGAAAGTGGGTTTGCCTTCATATTTGACCCAGAACAACTCAGTTCAGCATGGAAATATCATTGCAACAGCTTTTATTTAGCCAGAAATCAAGAGTGTAAGTTTTTATGCGCTTAAAAGCATTTTTCGGCCGAATGAACAAATATGCTTGTTTCTGCCAATTGTCGCAAAATACTGAAAGGAAAGTGGGTTTGCCTTCATATTTGACCCAGAACAACTCAGTTCAGCATGAAAATATCATTGCAACAGCTTTTATTTAGTCAGAAATCAAGATTGTAAGTTTTTATGCGCTTAAAAGCATTTTCAGGCCGAATGAGCACTTATGCTTGTTTCTGCCAATTGCAGCAAAATACTGAAAGGAAAGTGGGCTTGCCTTAATATTTGACCCAGAACAACTCAGGTCAGCATGGAAATATCATTGCAACATCTTTTATTTAGCCAGAAATAAGGAGTTTAAGTTTTTATACGCTTAAAAGCATTTTCAGGCCGAATGAGCTGATTTCTGCCAATTGTAGCAAAATACGGAAAGGAAAGTGGGTTTGCCTTCATATTTGATGCATAACAACTCAGTTCAGCATTGAGATATCATTGCAACAGCTTTAATTTACTCAGAAATAAAGAGTGGAAGTTTTTCAGGCCGAATGAGCAAATATGCTTGTTTCTGCCAATTGCAGCAAAATACTGAAAGGAAAATGGGTTTGCCTTCATATTTGACCCAGAACAACTCAGTTCAGCATGGAAATATTATTGCAACAGCTTTTATTTAGCCAGAAATAAGGAGTTTAAGTTTTTATGCGCTTAAAAGCATTTTCAGGCCGAATGAGCTGATTTCTGCCAATTGTAGCAAAATACTGAAGGGAAAGTGGGTTTGCCTTCATATTTGACCCAGAACAACTCAGTTCAGCATGGAAATATCATTGCAACAGCTTTAATTTAGCCAGAAATAAAGAGTGGAAGTTTTTCAGGCCGAATGAGCAAATATGCTTGTTTCTGCCAATTGCAGCAAAATACTGAAAAGAAAATGGGTTTGCCTTCATATTTGACCCAGAACAACTCAGTTCAGCATTGAAATATCATTGCAACAGCTTTTGTTTAGCCAGAAAACAAGAGTGTACGTTTTTATGCGTTTAAAAGCATTTTCAGGCCGAATGAGCTGATTTCTGCCAATTGTAGCAAAATACTGAAAGGAAAGTGGGTTTGCCTTCATATTTGACCCAGAACAACTCAGTTCAGCATTGAGATATCATTGCAACAGCTTTAATTTAGCCAGAAATAAAGAGTGGAAGTTTTTCAGGCCGAATGAGCAAATATGCTTGTTTCTGCCAATTGCAGCAAAATACTGAAAGGAAAATGGGTTTGCCTTCATATTTGACCCAGAACAACTCAGTTCAGCATGGAAATATTATTGCAAAAGCTTTTATTTAGCCAGAAATGAAGATTGTAAGTTTTTATGCGCTTAAAAGCATTTTCAGGCCAAATGAGCTGATTTCTGCCAATTGTAGCAAAATACGGAAAGGAAAGTGGGTTTGCCTTCATATTTGACCCAGAACAACTCAGTTCATAATTTAAATATCATTACAACAGCTTTTATTTAGCCAGAAATCAAGATTGTAAGTTTTTATGCGCTTAAAAGCATTTTCAGGCCGAATGAGCACATATGCTTGTTTCTGCCAATTGCAGCAAAATACTGAAAGGAAAATGGGTTTGCCTTCATATTTGACCCAGAACAACTCAGTTCAGCATGGAAATATTATTGCAACAGCTTTTATTTAGCCAGAAATTAAGATTGTAAGTTTTTATACGCTTAAAAGCATTTTCAGGCCAAATGAGCTGATTTCTGCCACTTGCAGCAAAATACTGAAGGGAAAGTGGGTTTGCCTTCATATTTGACCCAGAACAACTCAATTCAGCATGGAAATATCATTGCAACAGCTTTTATTTAGCCAGAAATCAAGAGTGGAAGTTTTTATGCGCTTAAAAGCATTTTCAGGCCAAATGAGCACATATGCTTGTTTCTGCCAATTGCAGCAAAATACTGAAAGGAAAGTCGGTTTGCCTTCATATTTGACCCAGAACAACTCAGTTCAGCATGGAAATATCATTGCAACATCTTTTATTTAGCCAGAAATAAGGAGTTTAAGTTTTTATGCGCTTAAAAGCATTTTCAGGCCGAATGAGCTGATTTCTGCCAATTGTAGCAAAATACTGAAGGGAAAGTGGGTTTGCCTTCATATTTGACCCAGAACAACTCAGTTCAGCATGGAAATATCATTGCAACAGCTTTTATTTAGCCAGAAATCAAGAGTGTAAGTTTTTATGCGCTTAAAAGCATTTTTCGGCCGAATGAACAAATATGCTTGTTTCTGCCAATTGTCGCAAAATACTGAAAGGAAAGTGGGTTTGCCTTCATATTTGACCCAGAACAACTCAGTTCAGCATGAAAATATCATTGCAACAGCTTTTATTTAGTCAGAAATCAAGATTGTAAGTTTTTATGCGCTTAAAAGCATTTTCAGGCCGAATGAGCACTTATGCTTGTTTCTGCCAATTGCAGCAAAATACTGAAAGGAAAGTGGGCTTGCCTTAATATTTGACCCAGAACAACTCAGGTCAGCATGGAAATATCATTGCAACATCTTTTATTTAGCCAGAAATAAGGAGTTTAAGTTTTTATACGCTTAAAAGCATTTTCAGGCCGAATGAGCTGATTTCTGCCAATATTAGCAAAATACTGAAAGGAAAGTGGGTTTGCCTTCATATTTGATGCATAACAACTCAGTTCAGCATTGAGATATCATTGCAACAGCTTTAATTTACTCAGAAATAAAGAGTGGAAGTTTTTCAGGCCGAATGAGCAAATATGCTTGTTTCTGCCAATTGCAGCAAAATACTGAAAGGAAAATGGGTTTGCCTTCATATTTGACCCAGAACAACTCAGTTCAGCATGGAAATATTATTGCAACAGCTTTTATTTAGCCAGAAATGAAGATTGTAAGTTTTTATGCGCTTAAAAGCATTTTTCGGCCGAATGAACAAATATGCTTGTTTCTGCCAATTGTCGCAAAATACTGAAAGGAAAGTGGGTTTGCCTTCATATTTGAGGCAGAACAACTCACTTCAGCATGGAAATATCATTGCAACAGCTTTTATTTAGCCAGAAATCAAGAGTGGAAGTTTTTATGCGCTTAAAACCATTTTCAGGCCGAATGAGCTGATTTCTGCCAATTGTAGCAAAATACTGAAAGGAAAGTGGGTTTGCCTTCATATTTGACCCAGAACAACTCAGTTCAGCATTTAAATATCATTGCAACAGCTTTTATTTAGCCAGCAATCAAGAGTGTAAGTTTTTATGCGCTTAAAAGCATTTTCAGGCCGAATGAGCTGATTTCTGCCAATTGAAGGAAAATACTGAAAGGAAAGTGGGTTTGCCTTCATATTTGAACCAGAACAACTCAATTCATTATGGAAATGTAATTGCAACAGCTTTTTTTTTAGCCAGAAATCAAGAGTGGAAGATTTTTATGCGCTTAAAAGCATTTTCAGGCGAAATAAGCTGATTTCTGCCAATTGTAGCAAAATACTGAAAGGAAAGTGGGTTTGCCTTCATATTTGACCCAGAACAACTCAATTCAGCATGGAAATATCATTGCAACAGCTTTAATTTAGCCAGAAATCAAGAGTGTAAGTTTTTATGCGCTTAAAAGCATTTTTCAGCCGAATAAACAAATATGCTTGTTTCTGCCAATTGTCGCAAAATACTAAAGGGAAAGTGGGTTTGCCTTCATATTTGACCCAGAACAACTCAGTTCAGCATGGAAATATCATTGCAACATCTTTTATTTAGCCAGAAATAAGGAGTTTAAGCTTTTATGAGCTTAAACGTATTTTCAGGCCGAATGAGCTGATTTCTGCCAATTGTAGCAAAATACGGAAAGGAAAGTGGGTTTGCCTTCATATTTGACCCAGAACAACTCAGTTAAGCATTTAAATATCATTACAACAGCTTTTATTTAGCCAGAAATCAAGATTGTAAGTTTTTATGCGCTTAAAAGCATTTTCAGGCCGAATGAGCACATATGCTTGTTTCTGCCAATTGCAGCAAAATACTGAAAAGAAAGTGGGTCTGCCTTCATATTTGACCCAGAACAACTCAGTTCAGCATGGAAATATCATTGCAACATCTTTTATTTAGCCAGAAATAAGGAGTTTAAGTTTTTATGCGCTTAAAAGCATTTTCAGGCCGAATGAGCTGATTTCTGCCAATTGTGGCAAAATACGGAAAGGAAAGTGGGTTTGCCTTCATATTTGACCCAGAAGAACTCAGTTCAGCATGGAAATATCATTGCAACAGCTTTTATTTAGCCAGAAATCAAGAGTGTAAATTTATATGCGCTTACAAGCATTTTCTGGCCGAATGAGCAAATATGCTTGTTTCTGTCAATTGCTGCAAAATACTGAAGGTAAAGTGGGTTTGCCTTCATATTTGACCCAGAACAACTCAGTTCAGCATTGAAATATCATTGCAACAGCTTTTGTTTAGCCAGAAAACAAGAGTGTAAGTTTTTATGCGCTTAAAAGCATTTTCAGGCCGAATGAGCTGATTTCTGCCAATTGTAGCAAAATACTGAAAGGAAAGTGGGTTTGCCTTCATATTTGACCCAGAACAACTCAGTTCAGCATTGAGATATCATTGCAACAGCTTTAATTTAGCCAGAAATAAAGAGTGGAAGTTTTTCAGGCCGAATGAGCAAATATGCTTGTTTCTGCCAATTGCAGCAAAATACTGAAAAGAAAATGGGTTTGCCTTCATATTTGACCCAGAACAACTCAGTTCAGCATTGAAATATCATTGCAACAGCTTTTGTTTAGCCAGAAAACAAGAGTGTACGTTTTTATGCGTTTAAAAGCATTTTCAGGCCGAATGAGCTGATTTCTGCCAATTGTAGCAAAATACTGAAAGGAAAGTGGGTTTGCCTTCATATTTGACCCAGAACAACTCAGTTCAGCATTGAGATATCATTGCAACAGCTTTAATTTAGCCAGAAATAAAGAGTGGAAGTTTTTCAGGCCGAATGAGCAAATATGCTTGTTTCTGCCAATTGCAGCAAAATACTGAAAGGAAAATGGGTTTGCCTTCATATTTGACCCAGAACAACTCAGTTCAGCATGGAAATATTATTGCAAAAGCTTTTATTTAGCCAGAAATGAAGATTGTAAGTTTTTATGCGCTTAAAAGCATTTTCAGGCCAAATGAGCTGATTTCTGCCAATTGTAGCAAAATACGGAAAGGAAAATGGGTTTGCCTTCATATTTGACCCAGAACAACTCAGTTCATAATTTAAATATCATTACAACAGCTTTTATTTAGCCAGAAATCAAGATTGTAAGTTTTTATGCGCTTAAAAGCATTTTCAGGCCGAATGAGCACATATGCTTGTTTCTGCCAATTGCAGCAAAATACTAAAAGGAAAATGGGTTTGCCTTCATATTTGACCCAGAACAACTCAGTTCAGCATGGAAATATTATTGCAACAGCTTTTATTTAGCCAGAAATTAAGATTGTAAGTTTTTATACGCTTAAAAGCATTTTCAGGCCAAATGAGCTGATTTCTGCCACTTGCAGCAAAATACTGAAGGGAAAGTGGGTTTGCCTTCATATTTGACCCAGAACAACTCAATTCAGCATGGAAATATCATTGCAACAGCTTTTATTTAGCCAGAAATCAAGAGTGGAAGTTTTTATGCGCTTAAAAGCATTTTCAGGCCAAATGAGCACATATGCTTGTTTCTGCCAATTGCAGCAAAATACTGAAAGGAAAGTCGGTTTGCCTTCATATTTGACCCAGAACAACTCAGTTCAGCATGGAAATATCATTGCAACATCTTTTATTTAGCCAGAAATAAGGAGTTTAAGTTTTTATGCGCTTAAAAGCATTTTCAGGCCGAATGAGCTGATTTCTGCCAATTGTAGCAAAATACTGAAGGGAAAGTGGGTTTGCCTTCATATTTGACCCAGAACAACTCAGTTCAGCATGGAAATATCATTGCAACAGCTTTTATTTAGCCAGAAATCAAGAGTGTAAGTTTTTATGCGCTTAAAAGCATTTTTCGGCCGAATGAACAAATATGCTTGTTTCTGCCAATTGTCGCAAAATACTGAAAGGAAAGTGGGTTTGCCTTCATATTTGACCCAGAACAACTCAGTTCAGCATGAAAATATCATTGCAACAGCTTTTATTTAGTCAGAAATCAAGATTGTAAGTTTTTATGCGCTTAAAAGCATTTTCAGGCCGAATGAGCACTTATGCTTGTTTCTGCCAATTGCAGTTAAATACTGAAAGGAAAGTGGGCTTGCCTTAATATTTGACCCAGAACAACTCAGGTCAGCATGGAAATATCATTGCAACATCTTTTATTTAGCCAGAAATAAGGAGTTTAAGTTTTTATACGCTTAAAAGCATTTTCAGGCCGAATGAGCTGATTTCTGCCAATTGTAGCAAAATACGGAAAGGAAAGTGGGTTTGCCTTCATATTTGATGCATAACAACTCAGTTCAGCATTGAGATATCATTGCAACAGCTTTAATTTACTCAGAAATAAAGAGTGGAAGTTTTTCAGGCCAAATGAGCAAATATGCTTGTTTCTGCCAATTGCAGCAAAATACTGAAAGGAAAATGGGTTTGCCTTCATATTTGACCCAGAACAACTCAGTTCAGCATTTAAATATAATTGCAACAGCTTTTATTTAGCCAGCAATCAAGAGTGTAAGTTTTTATGCGCTTAAAAGCATTTTCAGGCCGAATGAGCTGATTTCTGACAATTGAAGGAAAATACTGAAAGGAAAGTGGGTTTGCCTTCATATTTGAACCAGAACAACTCAATTCAGCATGGAAATGTCATTGCAACAGCTTTTTTTTTAGCCAGAAATCAAGAGTGGAAGATTTTTATGCGCTTAAAAGCATTTTCAGGCGAAATAAGCTGATTTCTGACAATTGTAGCAAAATACTGAAAGGAAAGTGGGTTTGCCTTCATATTTGACCCAGAACAACTCAATTCAGCATGGAAATATCATTGCAACAGCTTTAATTTAGCCAGAAATCAAGAGTGTAAGTTTTTATGCGCTTAAAAGCATTTTTCGGTCGAATAAACAAATATGCTTGTTTCTGCCAATTGTCGCAAAATACTAAAGGGAAAGTGGGTTTGCCTTCATATTTGACCCAGAACAACTCAGTTCAGCATGGAAATATCATTGCAACATCTTTTATTTAGCCAGAAATAAGGAGTTTAAGTTTTTATGCGCTTAAAAGCATTTTCAGGCCGAATGAGCTGATTTCTGCCAATTGTGGCAAAATACGGAAAGGAAAGTGGGTTTGCCTTCATATTTGACCCAGAACAACTCAGTTCAGCATGGAAATATCATTGCAACAGCTTTTATTTAGCCAGAAATCAAGAGTGGAAGTTTTTTAGGCCGAATGAGCAAATATGCTTGTTAATGCCAATTGCAGCAAAATACTGAAAGGAAAGTTGGTTTGCCTTCATATTTGACCCAGAAAAATGCAATTTAGCATGGAAATGTCATTGCAACAGCTTTTATTTAGCCAGAAATCAAGAGTGGAAGATTTTTATGCGCTTAAAAGCATTTTTAGGCCAAATAAGCTGATTTCTGCCAATTGCAGCAAAATACTGAAAGGAAGGTGGGTTTGCCTTCATATTTGACCCAGAACAACTCAGTTCAGCATGGAAATATCATTGCAACACCTTTTATTTAGCCAGAAATCAAGAGTGGAAGTTTTTTAGGCCGAATGAGCAAATTTGCTTGTTTCTGCCAATTGCAGCAAAATACTGAAAGGAAAGTTGGTTTGCCTTCATATTTGACCCAGAAAAATGCAATTTAGCATGGAAATGTCATTGCAACAGCTTTTATTTAGCCAGAAATCAAGAGTGTAAATTTATATGCGATTAAAAGCATTTTCTGGCCAAATGAACAAATATGCTTGTTATGATATGAGTTGTTCAAGTGCAGCATAATACTGAAAGAAAAGTCGGTTTGCCTTCATATTTGACCCAGAACAACTCAGTTCAGCATGGAAATATCATTGCAACAGCTTTTATTTAGCCAGAAATCAAGAATGTAAGTTTTTAGGCGCTTAAAAGCATTTTAAAGGTGAATGAACAAATATGCTTTTTCTGCTTATTGCTTATTATTTTATTTAGCCAGAAATCAAGTGTGGAAGATTTTTATGCGCTTAAAAGCATTTTCAGGCCAAATAAGCTGATTTCTGCCAATTGCAGCAAAATACTGAAGGGAAAGTGGGTTTGCCTTCATATTTGACCCAGAACAACTCAGTTCAGCATGGAAATATCATTGCAACAGCTTTTATTTAGCCAGAAATCAAGAGTGGAAGTTTTTTAGGCCGAATGAGCAAATATGCTTGTTAATGCCAATTGCAGCAAAATACTGAAAGGAAAGTTGGTTTGCCTTCATATTTGACACAGAAAAATGCAATTTAGCATGGAAATGTCATTGCAACAGCTTTTATTTAGCCAGAAATCAAGAGTGGAAGATTTTTATGCGCTTAAAAGCATTTTTAGGCCAAATAAGCTGATTTCTGCCAATTGCAGCAAAATACTGAAAGGAAGGTGGGTTTGCCTTCATATTTGACCCAGAAAACTCAGTTCAGCATGGAAATATCATTGCAACAGCTTTTATTTAGCCAGAAATCAAGATTATATGTTTTTATGCGCTTAAAAACATTTTCAGGCCGAATGAGCAAATATGCTTGTTAATGCCAATTGCAGCAAAATACTGAAAGGAAAGTTGGTTTGCCTTCATATTTGACCCAGAAAAATGCAATTTAGCATTGAAATATCATTGCAACAGCTTTTATTTAGCCAGAAATCAAGAGTGTAAGTTTTTATGCGCTTAAAAGCATTTTCAGGCCAAATAAGCTGATTTCTGCCAATTTCAGCAAAATACTGAAGGGAAAGTGAGTTTGCCTTCATATTTGACCCAGAACAACTCAGTTCAGCATGGAAATATCATTGCAACAGCATTTATTTAGCCAGAAATCAAGAGTGGAAGTTTTTTAGGCCGAATGAGCAAATATGCTTGTTTCTGCCAATTGCAGCAAAATACTGAAGGGAAAGTGGGTTTGCCTTCATATTTGACCCAGAACATCTCAGTTCAGCATGGAAATATCATTGCAACAGCTTTTATTTAGCCAGAAATAAGGAGTTTAAGTTTTTATGCGCTTAAAAAGCTTTTTCAGGCCGAATGAGCACATATACTTGTTTCTGCCAATTGCAGCAAGATACTGAAAGGAAAGTGGGTTTGCCTTCATATTTGACCCAGAAAAATGCAATTCAGCATGGAAAAGTCATTGCAACAGTTTTTATTTAGCCAGAAATCAAGAGTGGAAGTTTTTTAGGCTGAATGAGCAAATATGCTTGTTTCTGCCAATTGCAGCAAAATACTGACAGGAACGTGGGTTTGCCTCCATATTTGACCCAGAACAACTCAGTTCAGCATGGAAATATCATTGCAACAGCTTTTATTTAGCCAGAAATCAAGATTGTATGTTTTTATGCGCTTAAAAGCATTTTCAGGCCGAATGAGCACATATACTTGTTTCTGCCAATTGCAGCAAGATACTGAAAGGAAAGTGGGTTTGCCTTCTTATTTGACCCACAAAAATGCAATTCAGCATGGAAAAGTCATTGCAACAGCTTTTATTTAGCCAGAAATCAAGAGTGGAAGTTTTTTAGGCTGAATGAGCAAATATGCTTGTTTCTGCCAATTGCAGCAAAATACTGACAGGAACGTGGGTTTGCCTCCATATTTGACCCAGAACAATTCAGTTCAGCATTTAAATATCATTACAACAGCTTTTATTTAGCCAGAAATCAACATTGTAAGTTTTTATGCGCTTAAAAGCATTTTCAGGCCGAATGAGCAAATATGCTTGTTTCTGCCAATTGCAGCAAAATACTGAAAGCAATGTGGGTTTGCCTTCATATTTGACCCAGAAAAATGCAATTCAGCATGGAAATGTCTTTGCAACAGCTTTTATTTAGCCAGAAATCAAGATTGTAAGTTTTTATGTGCTTAAAAGCATTTTCAGGCCAGATGAGCTGATTTCTGCCAATTGCAGCAAAATACTGACAGGAAAGTGGGTTTGCCTTCATATTTGACCCAGAACAACTCAGTTCAGCATTTAAATATCATTACAACAGCTTTTATTTAGCTAGAACTCAAGAGTGTAAGTTTTTCTGCGCCTAAAAGCATTTTCAGGCCGAATGAGCACATATGCTTGTTTCTGACAATTGCAGAAAAATACTGACAGGAAAGTGGGTTTGCCTTCATATTTGATACAGAACAACTCAGTTCAGCATGGAAATGTCATTGCAACAGCTTTTATCTAGCCAGAAAGAGAGAGTGTAAGTTTTTATGCGCTTAAAAGCATTTTCAGGCCAAATGAGCTGATTTCTGCCAATTGCAGCAAAATACTGAAGGGAAAGTGGGTTTGCCTTCATATTAGAACCAGAACAACTCAGTTCAGCATGGAAATATCATTACAACAGCTTTTATTTAGCCAGAAATAAGGAGTTTAAGTTTTTATGCGCTTAAAAGCATTTTCAGGCCGAATGAGCACATATACTTGTTTCTGCCAATTGCAGCAAGATAATGAAAGGAAAGTGGGTTTGCCTCCATATTTGACCCAGAACAACTCAGTTCAGCATTTAAATATCATTACAACAGCTTTTATTTAGCCAGAAATCAACATTGTAAGTTTTTATGCGCTTAAAAGCATTTTCAGGCCAAATAATCTGATTTCTGCCAATTGCAGCAAAATACTGAAAGGAAGGTGGGTTTGGCTTCACATTTGACCCAGAACAACTCAGTTCAGCATGGAAAAATCATTGCAACACCTTTTATTTAGCCTGTAATCAAGAGTGGAAGTTTTTTAGGCCGAATGAGCAAATATGCTTGTTTCTGCCAATTGCAGCAAAATACTGAAAGGAAGGTGGGTTTGCCTTCATATTTGACCCAGAAAACTCAGTTCAGCATGGAAATATCATTGCAACAGCTTTTATTTAGCCAGAAATCAAGATTATATGTTTTTATGCGCTTAAAAACATTTTCAGGCCGAATGAGCAAATATGCTTGTTAATGCCAATTGCAGCAAAATACTGAAAGGAAAGTTGGTTTGCCTTCATATTTGACCCAGAAAAATGCAATTTAGCATTGAAATATCATTGCAACAGCTTTTATTTAGCCAGAAATCAAGAGTGTAAGTTTTTATGCGCTTAAAAGCATTTTCAGGCCAAATAAGCTGATTTCTGCCAATTTCAGCAAAATACTGAAGGGAAAGTGAGTTTGCCTTCATATTTGACCCAGAACAACTCAGTTCAGCATGGAAATATCATTGCAACAGCATTTATTTAGCCAGAAATCAAGAGTGGAAGTTTTTTAGGCCGAATGAGCAAATATGCTTGTTTCTGCCAATTGCAGCAAAATACTGAAGGGAAAGTGGGTTTGCCTTCATATTTGACCCAGAACATCTCAGTTCAGCATGGAAATATCATTGCAACAGCTTTTATTTAGCCAGAAATAAGGAGTTTAAGTTTTTATGCGCTTAAAAAGCTTTTTCAGGCCGAATGAGCACATATACTTGTTTCTGCCAATTGCAGCAAGATACTGAAAGGAAAGTGGGTTTGCCTTCATATTTGACCCAGAAAAATGCAATTCAGCATGGAAAAGTCATTGCAACAGTTTTTATTTAGCCAGAAATCAAGAGTGGAAGTTTTTTAGGCTGAATGAGCAAATATGCTTGTTTCTGCCAATTGCAGCAAAATACTGACAGGAACGTGGGTTTGCCTCCATATTTGACCCAGAACAACTCAGTTCAGCATGGAAATATCATTGCAACAGCTTTTATTTAGCCAGAAATCAAGATTGTATGTTTTTATGCGCTTAAAAGCATTTTCAGGCCGAATGAGCACATATACTTGTTTCTGCCAATTGCAGCAAGATACTGAAAGGAAAGTGGGTTTGCCTTCTTATTTGACCCACAAAAATGCAATTCAGCATGGAAAAGTCATTGCAACAGCTTTTATTTAGCCAGAAATCAAGAGTGGAAGTTTTTTAGGCTGAATGAGCAAATATGCTTGTTTCTGCCAATTGCAGCAAAATACTGACAGGAACGTGGGTTTGCCTCCATATTTGACCCAGAACAATTCAGTTCAGCATTTAAATATCATTACAACAGCTTTTATTTAGCCAGAAATCAACATTGTAAGTTTTTATGCGCTTAAAAGCATTTTCAGGCCGAATGAGCAAATATGCTTGTTTCTGCCAATTGCAGCAAAATACTGAAAGCAATGTGGGTTTGCCTTCATATTTGACCCAGAAAAATGCAATTCAGCATGGAAATGTCTTTGCAACAGCTTTTATTTAGCCAGAAATCAAGATTGTAAGTTTTTATGTGCTTAAAAGCATTTTCAGGCCAGATGAGCTGATTTCTGCCAATTGCAGCAAAATACTGACAGGAAAGTGGGTTTGCCTTCATATTTGACCCAGAACAACTCAGTTCAGCATTTAAATATCATTACAACAGCTTTTATTTAGCTAGAACTCAAGAGTGTAAGTTTTTCTGCGCCTAAAAGCATTTTCAGGCCGAATGAGCACATATGCTTGTTTCTGACAATTGCAGAAAAATACTGACAGGAAAGTGGGTTTGCCTTCATATTTGATACAGAACAACTCAGTTCAGCATGGAAATGTCATTGCAACAGCTTTTATCTAGCCAGAAAGAGAGAGTGTAAGTTTTTATGCGCTTAAAAGCATTTTCAGGCCAAATGAGCTGATTTCTGCCAATTGCAGCAAAATACTGAAGGGAAAGTGGGTTTGCCTTCATATTAGAACCAGAACAACTCAGTTCAGCATGGAAATATCATTACAACAGCTTTTATTTAGCCAGAAATAAGGAGTTTAAGTTTTTATGCGCTTAAAAGCATTTTCAGGCCGAATGAGCACATATACTTGTTTCTGCCAATTGCAGCAAGATAATGAAAGGAAAGTGGGTTTGCCTCCATATTTGACCCAGAACAACTCAGTTCAGCATTTAAATATCATTACAACAGCTTTTATTTAGCCAGAAATCAACATTGTAAGTTTTTATGCGCTTAAAAGCATTTTCAGGCCAAATAATCTGATTTCTGCCAATTGCAGCAAAATACTGAAAGGAAGGTGGGTTTGGCTTCACATTTGACCCAGAACAACTCAGTTCAGCATGGAAAAATCATTGCAACACCTTTTATTTAGCCTGTAATCAAGAGTGGAAGTTTTTTAGGCCGAATGAGCAAATATGCTTGTTTCTGCCAATTGCAGCAAAATACTGACAGGAAAGTGGGTTTGCCCTCATATTTGACCCAGAACAACTCAGTTCAGCATTTAAATATCATTACAACAGCTTTTATTTAGCCAGAAATCAAGATTGTAAGTTTTTATGCGCTTAAAAGCATTTTCAGGCCGAATGAGCACATATGCTTGTTTCTGCCAATTGCAGCAAAATACTGAAAGGAAAGTGGGTTTGCCTTCATATTTGACCCAGAAAAATGCTATTCAGCATGAAAATGTCATTGCAACAGCTTTTATTTAGCCAGAAATCAAGAGTGGAAGATTTTTATGCGCTTAAAAGCATTTTCAGGCCAAAAAAGCGGATTTCTGCCAATTGCAGCAAAATACTGAAGGGAATGTGGGTTTTCCTTCATATTTGACCCAGAACAACTCAGTTCAGCATGGAAATATCATTGCAACAGCTTTTATTTAGCCAGAAATCAAGAGTGGAAGATTTTTATGCACTTAAAAGCATTTTCAGGCCGAATGAGCTTATTTCTGCCAATTGCAACAAAATACTAAAAGGAAATTGGGTTTGCCGTCATATTTGACCCAGAAAAATGCAATTCAGCATGGAAATTTCATTGCAACAGCTTTTATTTAGCCAGAAATCAAGAGCGTAAGTTTTTATGCGCTTAAAAGCATTTTCAGGCCGAATGAGCTGATTTCTGCCAATTGCAGCAAAATACTGAAGGGAAAGTGGGTTTGCCTTCATATTTGACCCAGAACAACTCAGTTCAGCATGGAAATATCATTGCAACAGCTTTTATTTAGCCAGAAATAAGGAGTTTAAGTTTTTATGCGCTTAAAAGAATTTTCAGCCCGAATGAGCTTTTTTCTGCCAATTGCAGCAAAATACTGTAAGGAAAGTGGGTTTGCCATCATATTTGACCCAGAACAACTCAGTTCAGCATGAAAATATCATTGCAACAGCTTTTATTTAGCCAGAAATCAAGAGTGGAAGTTTTTTAGGCCGAATGAGCAAATATGCTTGTTAATGCCAATTGCAGCAAAATACTGAAAGGAAAGTTGGTTTGCCTTCATATTTGACCCAGAAAAATGCAATTTAGCATGGAAATGTCATTGCAACAGCTTTTATTTAGCCAGAAATCAAGAGTGGAAGATTTTTATGCGCTTAAAAGCATTTTTAGGCCAAATAAGCTGATTTCTGCCAATTGCAGCAAAATACTGAAAGGAAGGTGGGTTTGCCTTCATATTTGACCCAGAACAACTCAGTTCAGCATGGAAATATCATTGCAACACCTTTTATTTAGCCAGAAATCAAGAGTGGAAGTTTTTTAGGCCGAATGAGCAAATATGCTTGTTTCTGCCAATTGCAGCAAAATACTGAAAGGAAAGTTGGTTTGCCTTCATATTTGACCCAGAAAAATGCAATTTAGCATGGAAATGTCATTGCAACAGCTTTTATTTAGCCAGAAATCAAGAGTGTAAATTTATATGCGATTAAAAGCATTTTCTGGCCAAATGAACAAATATGCTTGTTATGATATGAGTTGTTCAAGTGCAGCATAATACTGAAAGAAAAGTGGGTTTGCCTTCATATTTGACCCAGAACAACTCAGTTCAGCATGGAAATATCATTGCAACAGCTTTTATTTAGCCAGAAATCAAGAATGTAAGTTTTTAGGCGCTTAAAAGCATTTTAAAGGTGAATGAACAAATATGCTTTTTCTGCTTATTGCTTATTATTTTATTTAGCCAGAAATCAAGTGTGGAAGATTTTTATGCGCTTAAAAGCATTTTCAGGCCAAATAAGCTGATTTCTGCCAATTGCAGCAAAATACTGAAGGGAAAGTGGGTTTGCCTTCATATTTGACCCAGAACAACTCAGTTCAGCATGGAAATATCATTGCAACAGCTTTTATTTAGCCAGAAATCAAGAGTGGAAGTTTTTTAGGCCGAATGAGCAAATATGCTTGTTAATGCCAATTGCAGCAAAATACTGAAAGGAAAGTTGGTTTGCCTTCATATTTGACACAGAAAAATGCAATTTAGCATGGAAATGTCATTGCAACAGCTTTTATTTAGCCAGAAATCAAGAGTGGAAGATTTTTATGCGCTTAAAAGCATTTTCAGGCCAAATAAGCTGATTTCTGCCAATTGCAGCAAAATACTGAAAGGAAGGTGGGTTTGCCTTCATATTTGACCCAGAAAACTCAGTTCAGCATGGAAATATCATTGCAACAGCTTTTATTTAGCCAGAAATCAAGATTATATGTTTTTATGCGCTTAAAAGCATTTTCAGGCCGAATGAGCAAATATGCTTGTTAATGCCAATTGCAGCAAAATACTGAAAGGAAAGTTGGTTTGCCTTCATATTTGACCCAGAAAAATGCAATTTAGCATTGAAATATCATTGCAACAGCTTTTATTTAGCCAGAAATCAAGAGTGTAAGTTTTTATGCGCTTAAAAGCATTTTCAGGCCAAATAAGCTGATTTCTGCCAATTTCAGCAAAATACTGAAGGGAAAGTGAGTTTGCCTTCATATTTGACCCAGAACAACTCAGTTCAGCATGGAAATATCATTGCAACAGCATTTATTTAGCCAGAAATCAAGAGTGGAAGTTTTTTAGGCCGAATGAGCAAATATGCTTGTTTCTGCCAATTGCAGCAAAATACTGAAGGGAAAGTGGGTTTGCCTTCATATTTGACCCAGAACAACTCAGTTCAGCATGGAAATATCATTGCAACAGCTTTTATTTAGCCAGAAATAAGGAGTTTAAGTTTTTATGCGCTTAAAAAGCATTTTCAGGCCGAATGAGCACATATACTTGTTTCTGCCAATTGCAGCAAGATACTGAAAGGAAAGTGGGTTTGCCTTCATATTTGACCCAGAAAAATGCAATTCAGCATGGAAAAGTCATTGCAACAGTTTTTATTTAGCCAGAAATCAAGAGTGGAAGTTTTTTAGGCTGAATGAGCAAATATGCTTGTTTCTGCCAATTGCAGCAAAATACTGACAGGAACGTGGGTTTGCCTCCATATTTGACCCAGAACAACTCAGTTCAGCATGGAAATATCATTGCAACAGCTTTTATTTAGCCAGAAATCAAGATTGTATGTTTTTATGCGCTTAAAAGCATTTTCAGGCCGAATGAGCACATATGCTTGTTTCTGCCAATTGCAACAAAATACTGAAAGGAAAGTGGGTTTGCCATCATATTTGACCCAGAACAACTCAGTCCAGCATGAAAATATCATTGCAACAGCTTTTATTTAGCCAGAAATCAAGAGTGTAAATTTATATGCGATTAAAAGCATTTTCTGGCCGAATGAACAAATATGCTTGTTATGATATGAGTTGTTCAAGTGCAGCATAATACTGAAAGGAAAGTGGGTTTGCCTTCATATTTGACCCAGAACAACTCAGTTCAGCATGGAAATATCATTGCAACAGCTTTTATTTAGCCAGAAATCAAGAATGTAAGTTTTTAGGCGCTTAAAAGCATTTTCAGGCCGAATGAGCTGATTTCTGCCAATTGTAGGAAAATACTGAAAGGAAAGAGGGTTTGCCTTCATATTTGACCCAGAACAACTCAGTTCAGCATTTAAATATCATTACAACAGCTTTTATTTAGCCAGAACTCAAGAGTGTAAGTTTTTTTCGCTTAAAAGCATTGTCAGGCCGAATGAGCACATATGCTTGTTTCTGCCAATTGCAGCAAAATACTGAAAGGAAAGTGGGTTTGCCTTCATATTTGACCCAGAAAAATGCTATTCAGCATGGAAATGTCATTGCAACAGCTTTTATTTAGCCAGAAATCAAGAGTGGAAGATTTTTTTGCGCCTAAAAGCATCTTGTTGACAATTCTGCAGCCTCACTACGTACAATACTCGATAGTGTTGCCCCTCTAAAAAAGAAGGCAGTAAACCAGCAGAGGCGATCTCCATGGTATAGTTCACAAACACGCAACTTAAAACAGGAAACACGAAAGTTAGAAAGGAAATGGCGTTCCAGAAAGTTAGAAGAATCTCATTTAGCCTGGAAAAATAGTTTAAAAACGTACAAAAAAGCTCTCAGTGATGCCAGAACAGCATATTATTCATCATTAATAGAAGAAAACAAGAACAACCCCCGGTTTCTGTTCAGCACTGTAGCCAGGCTGACTAAGAGCCATAGTTCTGTTGAGCCTACTATTCCCTTAACTTTGAGCAGCAATGACTTCATGACCTTCTTTATGAATAAAATTGTAGCTATTAGAGAAAGTATTCACCAGATCCTCCCCCCAAAAATTACAGATAGATCTTCATGTACAGCAGTGCTAGAATCATGGATAAGGCCCCACTCCCTGTTAGACTGCTTTTTACCCATAGATCTCTCTGAGCTAACTTCAATTATTACCTCATCTAAACCAACAACCTGTCTGCTAGACCCTATTCCAACTAAGCTGCTCAAGGAAGCTTTACCCTTAATAGATACGTTCATATTAGATATCATCAATCTATCTTTAGAAACAGGCTATGTACCACAGGCCTATAAGGTAGCTGTAATTAAACCATTACTTAAAAAACCCTGTCTTGACCCAGGTGTTTTAGCCAATTACAGACCAATATCTAATCTCCCCTTTATTTCTAAAATAATTGAAAAAGTAGTCGCAAAACAATTATGTGATCACCTTCATAGGAATAATTTGTATGAAGAGTTTCAGTCAGGATTTAGAGTTCATCATAGTACAGAAACAGCACTGGTAAAAGTCACCAACGATCTTCTCATGGCCTCAGATAATGGACTCATCTCTATACTTGTTCTGTTAGATCTTAGTGCCGCATTTGATACCATTGATCATAACATTTTATTACAGAGACTGGAACATGAAATTGGAATTACAGGAACTGCACTAGGTTGGTTTAAATCCTATCTGTCTGATAGATTTCAATTTGTTCATGTTAATGATGAATCCTCCATGCACACAAAGGTTAGCTATGGAGTTCCACAAGGCTCTGTGTTAGGACCAATACTTTTTACTTTATATATGTCTCCTTTAGGCAACATTATTAGAAAACACTCCATAAATTTCCACTGTTATGCTGATGATACCCAGCTATATTTATCTATGGAACCAGATGAAAATAATTAGTTAATAAAGCTTCAAGCATGCCTACAAGACATAAAGGCCTGGATGTCCCACAATTTTTTACTTTTAAACTCAGACAAAACTGAAGTCATAGTATTTGGGCCCAAAAATATCAGAGATATGATGTCCAACCATATTGTTACCCTAGATGGCATAAGTCTGGCCTCCAGTACTACTGCAAGGAACCTTGGAGTTATTTTTGATCAGGATCTGTCCTTTAAGTCACATATAAAACAAATCTCTAGAACAGCCTTCTTCCACCTACGGAACATTGCCAAAATTAGGAGCATACTGTCTCAAAGTGATGCCGAAAAACTGGTCCATGCATTTGTTACTTCTAGGTTGGACTACTGTAATTCCCTACTTTCAGGATGCCCCAGTAACTCCCTAAAGAGCCTGCAATTAATCCAAAATGCTGCAGCAAGAGTGCTGACTGGAACTAGCAAGAGAGATCATATTTCACCTTCACTAGCTTCTCTCCATTGGCTTCCCATTAAATTTAGAATAGAATTTAAAACCCTGCTTCTTACATATAAAGCTCTGAATGGTCAGGCTCCATCATATATAGAAGACCTCATAGCACCATATCATCCCAGTAGACCACTTCGCTCTCAGAATGCAGGCCTACTTGTGGTTCCCAGAATTTCCAAAAGTAGAATGGGAGGTAGAGCCTTTAGCTATCAAGCTCCTCTCTTGTGGAACCAGCTCCCAGTTCAGATTCGGGAAGCAGACACCCTCTCTACTTTTAAGTCTAAGCTTAAAACCTTCCTCTTTAATAAAGCATATAGTTAGTTATAGTTATGCTGCCATAGGCTTAGACTGCTGGGGGACCCACCCCCCAAATGCACTGAGCTCCTTTCCTCCTCTTGACCATCTCTCCTCTCCTCTCACCCCGCAATTCTCACCACTGTATGTCATTAACTCTGTGTGTTCTCTCCCGTAGTTGTCTTTGTCCTCCTGTGTCCCCCTCTCTCTGTCCCTTTCTGCAGGTGTCCCCCGGCTTTGAAGCTGTGTGTCTTCCAGCGTGCAGCTACTGGTCCTACCAATCTGCCCGATGTTTTGTTGTTGCTTTTTGTTGCTCTGTTCTTTTCTCTCTCCCCTTTCCACTCACCCCAACCGTTCGAGGCAGATGGCCGTCCACCCTGAGCCTGGTTCTGCTGGAGGTTTCTTCCGTTAAAGGGAGTTTTTCCTCTCCACTGTTGCCTATGGCTTGCTCCAGGGGGAATTGTTGGGTTCTCTTTATATATCTTTATAATCTTGACTTTATTCTGTAAAGTGCCCTGAGATGACTTTGTTGTGAATTGGCGCTATATAAATAAAGTTGAATTGAATTGAATTGAATTTTCAGGTCAAATAAGCTGATTTCTGACAATTGCAGCAAAATACTGAAAGGAAGGTGGGTTTGCCTTCATATTTGACCCAGAACAACTCAGTTCAGCATGGAAATATCATTGCAACAGCTTTTATTTAGCCAGAAATCAAGAATGTAAGTTTTTAGGCGCTTAAAAGCATTTTCAGGCCGAATGAGCTGATTTCTGCCAATTGTAGCAAAATACTGAAAGAAAAGTGGGTTTGCCTTCATATTTGACCCAGAACAACTCAGTTCAGCATGGAAATATCATTGCAACAGCTTTTATTTAGCCAGAAATCAAGAGTGGAAGTTTTTTAGGCCGAATGAGCAAATATGCTTGTTTCTGCCAATTGCAGCAAAATACTGACAGGAAAGTGGGTTTGCCTTCATATTTGACCCAGAACAACTCAGTTCAGCATTTAAATATCATTACAACAGCTTTTATTTAGCCAGAACTCAAGAGTGTAAGTTTTTATGCGCTTAAAAGCATTTTCAGGCCACATAAGCTGATTTCTGCCAATTGCAGCAAAATACTGAAGGGAAAGTGGGTTTGCCTTCATATTTGACCCAGAACAACTCAGTTCAGCATGGAAATGTCATTGCAACAGCTTTTATTTAGCCAGAAATCAAGAGTGGAAGGTTTTATGCGCTTAAAAGCATTTTCAGGCCGAATGAGCAAATATGCTTGTTTCTGCCAAATGCAGCAAAATACCGAAAGGAAAGTGGTTTTGCCTTCATATTTGTCCAAGAACAACTCAGTTCAGCATGGAAATGTCATTGCAACAGCTTTTATTTAGCCAGAAATCAAGAGTGTAAGTTTTTATGCGCTTAAAAGCCTTTTCAGGCCAAATGAGCTGATTTCTGCCAATTGCAGCAAAATACTGAAAGGAAAGTGGATTTGCATTCATATTTGACTCAGAACAACTCAGTTCAGCATGGAAATATCATTGCAACACCATTTATTTAGCCAGAAATCAAGAGAGGAAGTTTTTTAGGCCGAATGAGCAAATATGCTTGTTTCTGCCAATTGCAGCAAAATACTGAAGGGAAAGTGGGTTTGCTTTCATATTTGACCCAGAACTACTTAGTTCAGCATGGAAATATCATTGCAACAACTTTTATTTAGCCAGAAATCAAGAGTGGAAGATTTTTATGCGCTTAAAAGCATTTTCAGGCCAAATAAGCTGATTTCTGCCAATTGCAGCAAAATACTGAAGGGAAAGTGGGTTTGCCTTCATATTTGACCCAGAACAACTCAGTTCAGCATTTAAATATCATTACAACAGCTTTTATCTAGCCAGAAATCAAGATTGTAAGTTTTTATGCACTTAAAAGCATTTTCAGGCCGAATGAGCACATACGCTTGTTTCTGACAATTGCAGCAAAATACTGACAGGAAAGTGGGTTTGCCTTCATATTTGACCCAGAACAACTCAGTTCAGCATTGAAATATCATTACATCAGCTTTTATTTCGCCAGAACTCAAGAGTGTAAGTTTTTTAGGCCGAATGAGAAATTATGCTTGTTTCTGCCAATTGCAGCAAAATACTGAAGGGAAAGTGGGTTTGCCTTCATATTTGACACAGAACAACTCAGTTCAGCATGGAAATATCATTGCAACAGCTTTTATTTAGCCAGAAATCAAGAGTGGAAGATTTTTATGCGCTTAAAAGCATTTTCAGGCCGAATGAGCTGATTTCTGCCAATTGTAGCAAAATACTGAAAGAAAAGTGGGTTTGCCTTCATATTTGACCCAGAACAACTCAGTTCAGCATGGAAATATCATTGCAACAGCTTTTATTTAGCCAGAAATCAAGAGTGGAAGTTTTTTAGGCCGAATGAGCAAATATGCTTGTTTCTGCCAATTGCAGCAAAATTCTGACAGGAAAGTGGGTTTGCCTTCATATTTGACCCAGAACAACTCAGTTCAGCATTTAAATATCATTACAACAGCTTTTATTTAGCCAGAACTCAAGAGTGTAAGTTTTTATGCGCTTAAAATCATTTTCAGGCCACATAAGCTGATTTCTGCCAATTGCAGCAAAATACTGAAGGGAAAGTGGGTTTGCCTTCATATTTGACCCAGAACAACTCAGTTCAGCATGGAAATGTCATTGCAACAGCTTTTATTTAGCCAGAAATCAAGAGTGGAAGGTTTTATGCGCTTAAAAGCATTTTCAGGCCGAATGAGCAAATATGCTTGTTTCTGCCAAATGCAGCAAAATACGGAAAGGAAAGTGGTTTTGCCTTCATATTTGTCCAAGAACAACTCAATTCAGCATGGAAATGTCATTGCAACAGCTTTTATTTAGCCAGAAATCAAGAGTGTAGGTTTTTATGCGCTTAAAAGCATTTTCAGGCCAAATGAGCTGATTTCTGCCAATTGCAGCAAAATACTGAAGGGAAAGTGGGTTTGCATTCATATTTGACTCAGAACAACTCAGTTCAGCATGGAAATATCATTGCAACACCATTTATTTAGCCAGAAATCAAGAGAGGAAGTTTTTTAGGCCGAATGAGCAAATGTGCTTGTTTCTGCCAATTGCAGCAAAATACTGAAGGGAAAGTGGGTTTGCTTTCATATTTGACCCAGAACTACTTAGTTCAGCATGGAAATATCATTGCAACAGCTTTTATTTAGCCAGAAATCAAGAGTGGAAGATTTTTATGCGCTTAAAAGCATTTTCAGGCCAAATAAGCTGATTTCTGCCAATTGCAGCAAAATACTGAAAGGAAAGTGGGTTTGCCTTCATATTTGACCCAGAACAACTCAGTTCAGCATGAAAATATCATTGCAACAGCTTTTATTTAGCCAGAAATCAAGAGTGTAAATTTATATGCGATTAAAAGCATTTTCTGGCCGAATGAACAAATATGCTTGTTATGATATGAGTTGTTCAAGTGCAGCATAATACTGAAAGAAAAGTGGGTTTGCCTTCATATTTGACCCAGAACAACTCAGTTCAGCATTTAAATATCATTGCAACAGCGTTTATTTAGCCAGAAATCAAGAGTGGAAGATTTTTATGCGCTTAAAAGCATTTTCAGGCCAAATAAGCTGATTTCTGACAATTGCAGCAAAATACTGAAAGGAAGGTGGGTTTGCCGTCATATTTGACCCAGAACAACTCAGTTCAGCATTTAAATATCATTACAACAGGTTTTATTTAGCCAGAACTGAAGAGTGTAAGTTTTTAGGCGCTTAAAAGCATTTTCAGGCCGAATGAGCTGATTTCTGCCAATTGTAGCAAAATACTGAAAGAAAAGTGGGTTTGCCTTCATATTTGACCCAGAACAACTCAGTTCAGCATGGAAATATCATTGCAACAGCTTTTATTTAGCCAGAAATCAAGAGTGGAAGTTTTTTAGGCCGAATGAGCAAATATGCTTGTTTCTGCCAATTGCAGCAAAATACTGACAGGAAAGTGGGTTTGCCTTCATATTTGACCCAGAACAACTCAGTTCAGCATTTAAATATCATTACAACAGCTTTTATTTAGCCAGAACTCAAGAGTGTAAGTTTTTATGCGCTTAAAAGCATTTTCAGGCCACATAAGCTGATTTCTGCCAATTGCAGCAAAATACTGAAGGGAAAGTGGGTTTGCCTTCATATTTGACCCAGAACAACTCAGTTCAGCATGGAAATGTCATTGCAACAGCTTTTATTTAGCCAGAAATCAAGAGTGGAAGGTTTTATGCGCTTAAAAGCATTTTCAGGCCGAATAAGCAAATATGCTTGTTTCTGCCAAATGCAGCAAAATACCGAAAGGAAAGTGGTTTTGCCTTCATATTTGTCCAAGAACAACTCAGTTCAGCATGGAAATGTCATTGCAACAGCTTTTATTTAGCCAGAAATCAAGAGTGTAAGTTTTTATGCGCTTAAAAGCCTTTTCAGGCCAAATGAGCTGATTTCTGCCAATTGCAGAAAAATACTGAAAGGAAAGTGGGTTTGCATTCATATTTGACTCAGAACAACTCAGTTCAGCATGGAAATATCATTGCAACACCATTTATTTAGCCAGAAATCAAGAGAGGAAGTTTTTTAGGCCGAATGAGCAAATATGCTTGTTTCTACCAATTGCAGCAAAATACTGAAGGGAAAGTGGGTTTGCTTTCATATTTGACCCAGAACTACTTAGTTCAGCATGGAAATATCATTGCAACAACTTTTATTTAGCCAGAAATCAAGAGTGGAAGATTTTTATGCGCTTAAAAGCATTTTCAGGCCAAATAAGCTGATTTCTGCCAATTGCAGCAAAATACTGAAGGGAAAGTGGGTTTGCCTTCATATTTGACCCAGAACAACTCAGTTCAGCATTTAAATATCATTACAACAGCTTTTATCTAGCCAGAAATCAAGATTGTAAGTTTTTATGCGCTTAAAAGCATTTTCAGGCCGAATGAGCACATACGCTTGTTTCTGACAATTGCAGCAAAATACTGACAGGAAAGTGGGTTTGCCTTCATATTTGACCCAGAACAACTCAGTTCAGCATTGAAATATCATTACATCAGCTTTTATTTCGCCAGAACTCAAGAGTGTAAGTTTTTTAGGCCGAATGAGAAATTATGCTTGTTTCTGCCAATTGCAGCAAAATACTGAAGGGAAAGTGGGTTTGCCTTCATATTTGACACAGAACAACTCAGTTCAGCATGGAAATATCATTGCAACAGCTTTTATTTAGCCAGAAATCAAGAGTGGAAGATTTTTATGCGCTTAAAAGCATTTTCAGGCCGAATGAGCTGATTTCTGCCAATTGTAGCAAAATACTGAAAGAAAAGTGGGTTTGCCTTCATATTTGACCCAGAACAACTCAGTTCAGCATGGAAATATCATTGCAACAGCTTTTATTTAGCCAGAAATCAAGAGTGGAAGTTTTTTAGGCCGAATGAGCAAATATGCTTGTTTCTGCCAATTGCAGCAAAATACTGACAGGAAAGTGGGTTTGCCTTCATATTTGACCCAGAACAACTCAGTTCAGCATTTAAATATCATTACAACAGCTTTTATTTAGCCAGAACTCAAGAGTGTAAGTTTTTATGCGCTTAAAAGCATTTTCAGGCCACATAAGCTGATTTCTGCCAATTGCAGCAAAATACTGAAGGGAAAGTGGGTTTGCCTTCATATTTGACCCAGAACAACTCAGTTCAGCATGGAAATGTCATTGCAACAGCTTTTATTTAGCCAGAAATCAAGAGTGGAAGGTTTTATGCGCTTAAAAGCATTTTCAGGCCGAATGAGCAAATATGCTTGTTTCTGCCAAATGCAGCAAAATACCGAAAGGAAAGTGGTTTTGCCTTCATATTTGTCCAAGAACAACTCAATTCAGCATGGAAATGTCATTGCAACAGCTTTTATTTAGCCAGAAATCGAGAGTGTAAGTTTTTATGCGCTTAAAAGCATTTTCAGGCCAAATGAGCTGATTTCTGCCAATTGCAGCAAAATACTGAAGGGAAAGTGGGTTTGCATTCATATTTGACTCAGAACAACTCAGTTCAGCATGGAAATATCATTGCAACACCATTTATTTAGCCAGAAATCAAGAGAGGAAGTTTTTTAGGCCGAATGAGCAAATGTGCTTGTTTCTGCCAATTGCAGCAAAATACTGAAGGGAAAGTGGGTTTGCTTTCATATTTGACCCAGAACTACTTAGTTCAGCATGGAAATATCATTGCAACAACTTTTATTTAGCCAGAAATCAAGAGTGGAAGATTTTTATGCGCTTAAAAGCATTTTCAGGCCAAATAAGCTGATTTCTGCCAATTGCAGCAAAATACTGAAGGGAAAGTGGGTTTGCCTTCATATTTGACCCAGAACAACTCAGTTCAGCATTTAAATATCATTACAACAGCTTTTATTTAGCCAGAACTCAAGAGGGTAAGTTTTTATGCGCTTAAAAGCATTTTCAGGCCGAATGAGCACATATGCTTGTTTCTGACAATTGCAGCAAAATACTGAAAGGAAAGTGGGTTTGCCTTCATATTTGACCCAGAAAAATGCTATTCAGCATGGAAATGTCATTGCAACAGCTTTTATTTAGCCAGAAATCAAGAGTGGAAGATTTTTATGCGCTTAAAAGCATTTTCAGGCCAAATAAGCTGATTTCTGCCAATTGCAGTAAAAAGTTGAAGGGAAAGTGGGTTTGCCTTCATATTTGACCCAGAACAACTCAGTTCAGCATTTAAATATCATTACAACAGCTTTTATTTAGCCAGAACTCAAAAGGGTAAGTTTTTATGCGCTTAAAAGCATTTTCAGGCCCAATGAGCACATATGCTTTTTTCTGCCAATTGCAGCAAAATACTGAAAGGAAAGTGGGTTTGCCTTCATATTTGACCCAGAACAACTCAGTTCAGCATGAAAATATCATTGCAACAGCTTTTATTTAGCTAGAAATCAAGAGTGTAAATTTAAATGCGATTAAAAGCATTTTCTGGCCGAATGAACAAATATGCTTGTTATGATATGAGTTGTTCAAGTGCAGCATAATACTGAAAGAAAAGTGGGTTTGCCTTCATATTTGACCCAGAACAACTCAGTTCAGCATTTAAATATCATTGCAACAGCGTTTATTTAGCCAGAAATCAAGAGTGGAAGATTTTTATGCGCTTAAAAGCATTTTCAGGCCAAATAAGCTGATTTCTGACAATTGCAGCAAAATACTGAAAGGAAGGTGGGTTTGCCGTCATATTTGACCCAGAACAACTCAGTTCAGCATTTAAATATCATTACAACAGGTTTTATTTAGCCAGAACTCAAGAGTGTAAGTTTTTTTCGCTTAAAAGCATTGTCAGGCCGAATGAGCACATATGCTTGTTTCTGCCAATTGCAGCAAAATACTGAAAGGAAAGTGGGTCTGCCTTCATATTTGACCCAGAACAACTCAGTTCAGCATTTAAATATCATTGCAACAGCGTTTATTTAGCCAGAAATCAAGAGTGGAAGATTTTTATGCGCTTAAAAGCATTTTCAGGCCAAATAAGCTGATTTCTGACAATTGCAGCAAAATACTGAAAGGAAGGTGGGTTTGCCGTCATATTTGACCCAGAACAACTCAGTTCAGCATTTAAATATCATTACAACAGCTTTTATTTAGCCAGAACTCAAGAGTGTAAGTTTTTTTCGCTTAAAAGCATTGTCAGGCCGAATGAGCACATATGCTTGTTTCTGCCAATTGCAGCAAAATACTGAAAGGAAAGTGGGTTTGCCTTCATATTTGACCCAGAAAAATGCTATTCAGCATGGAAATGTCATTGCAACAGCTTTTATTTAGCCAGAAATCAAGAGTGGAAGATTTTTTTGCGCTTAAAAGCATTTTCAGGCCAAATAAGCTGATTTCTGACAATTGCAGCAAAATACTGAAAGGAAGGTGGGTTTGCCGTCATATTTGACCCAGAACAACTCAGTTCAGCATTTAAATATCATTACAACAGCTTTTATTTAGCCAGAAATCAAGAGTGGAAGTTTTTTAGGCCGAATGAGACATTATGCTTGTTTCTGCCAATTGCAGCAAAATACTGAAGGGAAAGTGGGTTTGCCTTCATATTTGACCCAGAACAACTCAGTTCAGCATGGAAATATTATTGCAACAGCTTTTATTTACCCAGAAATGAAGAGTGTAAATTTATATGCGCTTAAAAGTATTTTCTGGCCGAATGAACAAATATGCTTGTTATGATATGAGTTGTTCAAGTGCAGCATAATACTGAAAGAAAAGTCGGTTTGCCTTCATATTTGACCCAGAACAACTCAGTTCAGCATGGAAATATCATTGCAACAGCTTTTATTTAGCCAGAAATCAAGAATGTAAGTTTTTAGGCGCTTAAAAGCATTTTCAGGCCGAATGAGCTGATTTCTGCCAATTGTAGCAAAATACTGAAAGGAAAGAGGGTTTGCCTTCATATTTGACCCAGAACAACTCAGTTCAGCATTTAAATATCATTGCAACAGCGTTTATTTAGCCAGAAATCAAGAGAGGAAGTTTTTTAGGCCGAATGAGCAAATATGCTTGTTTCTGCCAATTGCAGCAAAATACTGAAGGGAAAGTGGGTTTGCTTTCATATTTGACCCAGAACTACTTAGTTCAGCATGGAAATATCATTGCAACAACTTTTATTTAGCCAGAAATCAAGAGTGTAAATTTATATGCGTATAAAAGCATTTTAAGGCTGAATGAACAAATATGCTTTTTTCTGCTAATTGCAGCAAAATACTGAAGGGAAAGTGGGTTTGCCTTCATATTTGACCCAGAACAACTCAGTTCAGCATTTAAATATCATTGCAACAGCGTTTATTTTGCCAGAAATCAAGAGTGGAAGATTTATATGCGCTTAAAAGCATTTTCAGGCCAAATAAGCTGATTTCTGACAATTGCAGCAAAATACTGAAAGGAAGGTGGGTTTGCCTTCATATTTGACCCAGAACAACTCAGTTCAGCATGGAATTATCATTGCAACAGCTTTTATTTAGCCAGAAATCAAGAGTGGAAGTTTTTTAGGCCGAATGAGCAAATATGCTTGTTTCTGCCAATTGCAGCAAAATACTGAAGGGAAAGTGGGTTTGCCTTCATATTTGACCCAGAACAACTCAGTTCAGCATGGAAATATTATTGCAACAGCTTTTATTTAGCCAGAAATGAAGATTGTAAGTTTTTATGCGCTTAAAAGCATTTTCAGGCCGAATGAGCTGATTTCTGCCAATTGCAGCAAAATACTGACAAGAAAGTGGGTTTGCCTTCATATTTGACACAGAACAACTCAATTCAGCATGGAAATATCATTGCAACAGCTTTTATTAAGCCAGAAATCAATAGTGTAAATT